>NC_088781.1:71490614-71820176 GCF_958450345.1 Calliphora vicina
ATGCTTTTCATACAACGGTGTTGGTACAATATACGAAATAAAAGGCACTATGGACCCAAAAATGTACGTGGAAATATTGGATAGAGTTATGCTGCCATATGCAGAGTTGAATATGCCACTTAAATGGGTCTTCCAAAAAGACAACGACCCGAAACACACGAGCAAATTGACAAAGGAATGGTTTCAGGTCAATATCGTGGAGGTTATGTCATGCCCTGCACAGTCCCCAGACTCTATGCCTTGTATATGTGCTGCAGTAATAAAAAATAAAGGCTATTTTCCCAAATACTGATCGTATTTAAAGTTTCTGATATTATTCATAAGCTTTTGTAACTTTTTTAATAGTAAATATTAAAGGTATTTATAGGCAATATTGAGTAATATTATTTGTCAAAAACTCTTTATTAGATTTTCATAAAATACGAATCAAGGTGTATTCAATAAGGTGAAGTTACTAGCACAGCTGATTTATTGTTTGTTTATTTATATTGAGTTTGAAAGTGTCAAATAGTTGTTTACTCTTTGTGGTTGACATTTATAATATTTAAATTGAAAAAATAAAAAACGAAAAATTATTCAAATAAATTTATGAAAATCAATTAAATAAGTTGTGTATTTTGGATTTGCGAGTATTTTACATATACAGCTTAATGCTTAGAACTCCTTTCGCGAATTAGGTTGTGTATTTTGGACTTGTGAGTATTTTAAACAGACAGACAAAGCTAAATGCTGATTTTCATTACAAACTCCTTACAAGAATTAGTTTGTATATTTTGGACTTGCTACAGTTTTACACAAACAGATGGACACTGTTAAATGGATAGTTAAAAAGTTATATTGTAATCACTAAGCTTTTTATTCACGTTCGACGCATTTATAAAAAATTACCAGTAATTTATTTATTTATTTATTTTTTTAATTTTTCTGTTTTGACATTCTCAATCTCTTGACAAATAAAAAATATTGTCTTTGTTGTGTTTGTTGCCGATTAATACGCCTTGATACGAATGATTTTTTTGATTTACGGTCGGTATTCAAGATTTGTTTAAAACAATTCAAAAACTTTTTATTTTCATATGTATCTTAAATACAAATATGGCAAACAAAAATTACAAGAAAATAAAAAATAAAAATAAAGTTTGCAGAAAAATATCAATCCACAAAGAAATAAACAATTTGTAATACTATCGTGTTAACAATAAATGTTTTTTCGAAACGATTTCTTGAAATACCGAATGATTTCAATAATATTTTAAATTTGAAAAGTGTTAATAAGCAAAACATTGCCAATTCAAAATTTAAAAAATAAAATATTTTGATTTTGCGAATTAACACAATTAATTGGAAAAAAATCTAATGGAAATACAGTGAACTCACGAAAACGTGAACATTCGAAAGTGTGAACGTCTCAGAAACGTGAACAAATTTATTTTTATACAGACTATTGTAAAACGTGAACAAAATCTGGAAGCTCTAAAACGTAAACACATATTTGTTTTTTTTTCTATACTTTTTAAACTGTTTTTTTGTTTTTTTTTAATTGGTAAATCCCCGAATTGAGTGACTTATTTGTTTATGTTACTACGCACATAGGGGCAGCTATATGGTGACTTGTGGTGATAAATGATATGTCATTGGAAAGAGGACACTTTTCTACATATAGTTTGTTCAGAACATTTTCTTCAAAGCTTTGGTTTAAGAGTAGCAGCAGGCCAAACGTAATAAAACAAATACTACATTTAATATCTATTAAAATGGAATTGAGGTGTATATTTCATTATTAAAATATCTTATTCTTTATTGAATAAAATAGTTTTTTTGTATTAATAATATTGATATACACATCTGCTCAAAATAATAGATACACCAAAATTTATTTTTTAAAAACGAAAAAAAATAATAGTATATTGTAAAATTATAAAAAAAATTCAGTCGATTTTTATTTATAGTTAAAAGGAGAGTAAAAAACAAAAACAAAATATTTCATAATTAATAATAAATATTATAAAGTAAATTAAATTTCTTAAATTTCGAAAAATTTGGTGCTCATAATAATAGATACATTTTTAAAAATTCTTATTAAACAAAAGCTAATAAATTTTATCTTAAAAAAATTAGTTTATTATTAAAGTAAAGCTAGTATCCAGTATATCCACCTTTGTTTTGTAAAACTTTCTCCACTCTTCTGGGCATACTGGATATCAAGTTCTGACACTTCTCCAATGGAATCTCGTACCATATTTTTTGCGTTTTCTCCCATAAATCGTCTTTATTTTTGAAAACTTCCTTCGAAAGCCTTATCTTTAATTCACTCCACAAGTTTTCTATTGGGTTTAAATCAGGGGATTGGCTGGGCCAGCTTAAAACAGGTACGTTATTCTCCAAGAACCAGTTTTTAACTATTCTTGAACTATGTTTTGGGTCGTTGTCCTGCTGGAATGTCCATATTAATGGCATTTTTTCCGATGCATATGGAAGCATTACGTTTTCCAATATGTCTCTATACCCACTAGCATTCATGGTATCTTCTATTCGGAATATCAGACCAACACCATTCCATGAAAAGCAACCCCAAACCATTATGTTTCCCCCGCCATGTTTTACCGTCTTTTTTGTAAATTTAACGTGGAATTCTTTTCCTTTTGGTCGGCGTACATTTCTTTGGCAGTCGTTTCCAAACAAATTTATTTTTGTTTCGTCGCTCCATAAAATATTTCTCCATTTTTTTTCGCCTTCACACCCGGACCATTGTAAGTGCTCTTTAGCAAATTCTAATCTTGTCTTGATATTTTTTTGGCGCATTAGTGGCACTTTTCTGGCAATTCTTCCCGGCAATTTAGCTTGTAAAAGACGACGACGAACTGTTTGTGGACTGATTTCGTTACATAGCTCCGCAGAAATAGCTTTCGATGATATGAAAGGGTCTTTTTTAACCATAAGGACGATCCGCCTATCTGTTTCTGGACTGGTTTTCTTTGGTCTACCGCGAGTTTCTCTTTTTTGTTTTTTAGATAAAGCATTTTGGACAAAATGTAAAGATCTTCCTATGCTCTTTGCTATTTCCCGTAATGATTTTCCTTGATTTCTCATCGTTTGAACAATTTTTTTCTCATCTTCGGTACAATGATGATTTCGTCCCATTTTCTTCAAAAGAGTCCTATTTTTTATAAAATTGTTGCTAAAATTTAAATTATACTTACTGTTTCACGTAAATAGGAACAAAAAATTGCACAAAAAAAAAATTGTATATAAACAAATTACAAATTACTGATGTGTATCTATTTTTATGAGCAAATAATTTTTTGTAATTCAAATAAATTCGTTTTTAAAAATCAACATGAAAGCAAATAGTTGCCAGATTTTTTACTGACATGACATTGCCAGATAGAAATTTTAATAATATGATGTATTCTTAACGCTTGCGAGGAAATTTTCAATGTTACCGCCATTGAAATTTTTTCCAATTAGGTGTATCTATTATTTTGAGCAGATGTGTATGTATGTTGTTGGGAACTGATTTGTGATCTTTTTTTAAAGAAATTATGAATCCACGTACTTAAATTTTGGTAAATTCCGAACAAACTATTATTATTATTTTTTTTACATGAAAAAGTTCTTTGGAAGTAAAAAAGTGGCATAAATGCGCAAAAAAGGCCATAACTATTTTATGTTGATTAAAGAAGGGAATGTATAGATAGAATTATATTCTATTTTAACATTTTGCGGTTTTTTGCGGTTTTCGATTTTATAAAATTTTTAAAATTTTCAAAAACGTTTATCAAAAGTCTTAAGTACAAATTTTGTATGAAAATTTGTTTTATAAATCTTTGATAAATGGTTGTAAATAATACATATATAGCAATACATTTTTTATTAGCAAATAAGATTTTGAAAATGTTTAAGATATTTTTAGCATTAGTTTAACTTTTAAACTAACGCTAAAAACAATTACCAACTTTTATATCGGCAAAATTTGAAAAACGTAACTTTCTTCTCATAAATTCAGATTCTGTAATAACACGACTCCAAAAAAAATATAAATGAGCTAAAAAAATAGTGCGTTAAAGACCCAAATATTCTATACTAAATGCCAAAATTTCATCCTTTATATATATAAAGGTCAAATTAAAATATAAAAAAAAATGTATTGGTATACAAAAAAAGTGTTATTAAGAAAGTGCATGTTTATAAACTACACCACCATAGTGGGGGAGGTATAAAGGGTTAGGGCTGTTGTTTGCAACATACAAAAATATTGTCTTTCTCAGGATCACTTTCTGAGTCGACTAAGCGATGTCCGTCCGTCTGTCCGTCCATCCATGTAAACCTTGTAATCAAACTACAGGTCGCAGGTTTAAAGATAATTCGACAAAATTTGGCACAAACCTTTATATTGCCCCAAGAACAAAGGCTATTGAATTTGGTTAGAATCAGCCCATTATTTATACTAGCCCCCATACAATTGGCCTATTTGAAAATAGTTAAGCTCTCATAAATATCTTAGTTATAAACATATTCAAACCAAATTCAGCACAATTAAGTTTTATGTAAGCCGAACTCTCACAACCAAATTTTGTGACGATCGGTCAACAATATTCCATATAGTGTCCAAAAAACCGGTTTAACCGAAAAAGTGTGTTTTTGAAAAAACCGGTTTTGTTTTTTATCTTTTAACCGGTTAACCGGTTTATATTAAATTTTTATTCAATATGAAAAATACGCTAATTTAAAATTTTGGAATTCTTATATATTTTTCGAAATATTGCTAAATGCTACAATTTTCCATAAAAATGGTATCAAAATTTTTCAAAAATATGTTGAAATGAGCTTTTGAAAATATATTTCATTAAAACCGGTTAACCGTCTTACAAAAACCGGTTTTTCAAAAAACCGGAATGTTAAAGAAAACCGAAACCGGTCGAGTTTACAAAGTTGAAAAAACTGGTTGACCGGTTTTCGGTTTCGGTTTTGGATACTCTAATTCCATAGCTCCCATATAAGCAACATTCTCGAAATGTCATTAATATACATAAATCTCTGAAATATGTCAGTATCCAAACAAAATTCAACACAAATATGTTTCATATATTCGCAATTCATCCCACCAAATTTTGTGACGATTGGTCCATAATTAGTCATAGCTCCCATATAAGGCCCACTACCAAAAATGTGTGTATTCAAATAAGATTCAACACAAATAAGTTTCATATCAAAAGAAAACTCTTTATAATCATATACCCGGTGTAGGGTATCATAAGGTCAGGCTTGCCCGACTATACCATTTTACTTGTTTTTTAAAATTCTTCTTCGTTGCTTTTCACAACGGATTTTGTTATATTTTTTTTCAAATAATTAAAATTTAAAATATTTTTTAACACTTAAGTACTTAAGATAGAAGGATGAAATTTTTGCATGTGGTATTCAATATTAGGATCTTTAACTCACTATTTTTTTAAAAAAAATTATTGGAAATCTAAAAGGATATTCAAGGATAAAAATTTGAAAGAACATTTTTGACATCTTTTGATCCTTACAGGATAAAATAAAAATAATAAGAAATATTTTACAACTTTTCTTGATCATTTGACACCAAATTTGACATAGTAGGATGATCAGAAGTATTTTAAAACATTTTTTAAAAATGTACTCCTCTGAAAATTTGAAGTCCTTTTAAAAGGAAACAGGATCACGAAATGAAAAACTGAAAACGCAGTTTTTCTCCATTTAATTCATTGTTTAATACGTATATCATCCGGTTCGTGTATAATATTGAGTGTCGTACGGTGTAATAAGCATGAAAATTAAATAAATCTTTGCAAAAAAAGTTATTAAAAAAACATTAAAAAATTCATTATTTTACTGGACAAAAGTATAGGCACAACTATTTGTACATTAATTTTATATTTAGTTGGCAGTCCTTTTTGCCGAATAACGGCCTTAAGTCTATTTGGCATGCAGTGGATTAATTTGTTGGTCCTATTTTCGCCTATGTTATACCATTCTTCCATTAAAACTGCTTTAAGTCCAGTCTAATTTGAAAATGGGCGTTTTCGTATTCTTCGCTCCAACTCCTTCCACAAATGGTTTAGGTCTGGGTACTGCGGGGGGTGTGTAAAGACATGAACCGTATTTTAGGCAAGCCACATCTTTACGTCATGTATTGTGTACTTCGGATAGTTGTCTTGCTGGAATGTAAATGACTTAGGTAAATTCAGCTTTTCTACGCTTATTTTGAAATTCTCCTTCAAATGTTAAAGACCATTATCTGGTCAATAAATACGATCTCCACATCTTTACGTCATGTACTGTGTGCTTCGGGTAGTTGTCTTGCTGGAATGTAAATGACTTAGGTAAATTCAGCTTTTCTACGCTTATTTTGAAATTCTCCTTCAAATTAGAGATGAGCGATCCCGTGATTTTTGAAGAACGTCGTTCTCTGTGAACGTGATTTATAAATCACTGTTCTTTTAAACAGTGACCGTGATCACGTTTTGTCTATTTTAAGCAAAATAACAATTATGTTAAGAATAATATATTATGTATTATTTGCATTCTTAAATCTGCTCGTATGTTAACCAAAAATTAATATTTGCTGATTTAAAAACTTTTTTTTTAAAAAATAGGAAAATAACAGAATTAAACAAATGCAACACAATTTTAAGAGAATTTACTGATATGGTACTTAACATTTTATTTTATACACTGTGTTGGAGATAAATAAAATTATGCGCCTAAAAATAGGCTGTTGTTACCAGTGAATGTTGAAATATATAAAGGTACGACATTTAACAGTTTGTTGAAATACGTAAAAGAACGACATTAAACGTACCTGTTACTTTCTTGTTTTGTTACCAGCGATTTTTTAAAAACGTTGAAAGATATAAAATAACGACATTTAACAGTATGTTGAAAAATGTGAAAGAACGATATTAAAAGTACCTGTTACTACAGTTGTTCCAGTGATTTTTCTAACACGTTACCAGTGAATGTTGAAAAATATAAAAGAACAACATTTAACAGTATGTTGAAAAATATAAAAGAACGACTTAAATGTACCTGTTACTTGCAATATTCAGTAACTGTTGTTACCAGTGATTTTTAAATCACAGTGATTAAATCACAGGTATGAAAATATCGATCATCTCTACTTCAACTGTTAAGGAAAATACGATCTCTCCCACACCGTCAGAAGACATTCAGCCCCATACCAAAACAATTCCTCCACCATACTTTTGCCTTCATATACAGTGTTACGCTTTCGCCAGACCCTAGTGTGTCAATCAGTTCGGAAAATCACAGAAATCACATATTATTGAAAATCACTTATTTTCAAATAGATGTTAACGGTTTACGTCTAATCACGTGAGTTATAACCAGCTTCATGCGACTAAAAAATAATAACGGATCATAAGAGCATGTGTCAAATGTAAAATTGTTGCTTGATTATTAAAATTTAAATAACTGGATGATGCCTAAAAAAGTGTGCCTATTAGGGTATTCGAATTATTCGACTTTTCTCTGTTTCGAATAAAACGAATAATTCGAATAAGAGATTTTAACTTGTTCGAATAATTCGATCACACGTTTAAAATTAATCGAATTATTCGAATAATTTAAACTTTTTTAAAAAAGTAAAGAATGAGTTTTGATGACGGATTTTAATATTTTATTGTTAAAGAAAAACAAAAAATAACGTTAAATTTAACAATTCAAGTATTGATAATGTTAAAAAACATTCGAAAACAAAGTCCATCATGCAGCAACCTTTAATAGGTTAATAGAAGTTTCAATACAAATAATATTATTTCTGCTTTTAATGCAATTTTTAAATACAAAATGAATGTTGTGCTTATACTTAAGTCCATCACTGTATATTCTTAAGTTTTCATACAATTTACATGTTTTGAGCATTGAAGAACGAAAAAGCAGCTTAGTTCACTAATCTTATAAGCATTAACAAATTGTCTATCTAAATAAATAAATAAATAAATAAATATAAAAGTGTGTTTGTTAATTTTATTAAAGTTTTTATTTGACTGTGTCAAAAATAGTGAATTTTTCTCGCAAGACTAAATTCTTCAATTTCAACGAAATTTACATGTTTTAAACATGGATATACGAAAAACAAATAAAGTTTAAGTTCCACAATTTAGAATTAAATTTATGGTCAAGACATGTTAAAATAATATTAAAATATAATCCAACTGCATAGTGAATAAAGAAGGCATTACATAAGTCGCTGAAATCGTTAATTTTTTTATTTCTCTTTATTTTCATATGGCTTATATTCTACCAAACAACAATAAAACTCAACATTTTCGAAATGATTTTAATTATGACAAAATATTTATAAACATATTTAATAAATGTACAGTTGCGTTCATAAAAATAGGAGCGAACCTATTAAAAAACAGCACATTTATTTTTAACTAAAAACAACATTCCATTTCTTTTAAATACTACTAAAATAATTCCACTTTCGATCGGAATAGAATTTTGTGACAGCCCTGAACATTTACGAGTTTTTGAAATAATGAACTTGTTATTGGTCTATTTGGATTAAATCTTTTAAGCTTTAATCGACTTTTAGACAAAGTCATGTTCAAAAAACATCACATAAAACTAAAGAAAATAATTCCCGGGAATTCATTGGATCCCAAAAAATGCAGATCCATTATTAAAATAATTGGTTTAGAATCTAAACTTTAGATTAATCGACTTGAAATTCGAAATGAAAATAGTAGTTTGAAAATTGATTAGTAGTTTGAAATAAAATAAACCTAAATAACAAACATACCTTCTCAACATTGCCAACATTATTTATCTCTTCAACTTCAAAAAACCAGACGCATTGCGTCGATTCAGATGTCATGTGTGTATCCGTTTCTGATGTCTTGCTGTCATTTGATTTCAGATTAACCGAATCAGTGTCACTCGCGCAACCTTCATTATCGGATTTTTTATCTTCATCTCGATTTTCTTGCACTACATTGTCTTCCACTTCCGTGAATATATTAGCTTTGCACAATACAATATTCTCCAAATCTACGGTGTCGTCACCGTGTTGAGTTTGGGCATGTCGGAATAGTTTGGTATTGATCATTGTTAAACAATTCGATAGGTTCTGATATTGATAATAAAGGGAACACGATAATGTAGGTGCCGTCTTATAACTATAACTTGTGGCTACCGCTTTATTTATTTGAGCAAATAACCGCTAAAAAAGAAACATAGTATTAATGGTATATTTGAATTGGAAAATAATGAAAACATACAATATAATTATTCGAAAACTTAGCTAGTTTCATTAATTAATTTTTTAACTAAAATACAAAGTATCCTTCGTAACTTTACAGTAAACAAACTTCGCGCATTCTACAAACAAAAAAGCCACTAAATTCAGCTGTTTAGAAACGTGTGTCGGTAGTGCAGTGCACGATGTGTTAAGAAAACTAACCAACACATGATATAACATTGGTGACCAAAGCGAATTCTTACAAGGTGGTGTCAGTTCTACAAAAACAACGATTGGTCTTAACCCTAGGTCTCCACGTAGCAATTTTTATTGCAAAACACAAGCAATAACGTCGACAGAACAACAGCACAGCCATTGCTGATTGCTTTAGGTGGAGAAAACGTACGTCACAAATACAAAATTTTCAACGCGAGAAGTTCTATGAAAAACTGATGTGTATTTTGCTTATATTTTGTGTTGAATGATTTTTTTTCACTAATTTCTTTGTTTTTTTAATTTTGGTACTTAAATAAATTAAATATGTATAAATTATTCGCACTGAATAATAGAAAAAAGAAATTTTACATTAATGACAACTGAACTGACAGCTTATTGCTTAGCAATAATTGCTCAGGCAATCAGTAAAGCAATCATTGCGCAATGGATTGCTACATATGGCAATTTGCGGTCTACACTCGCAAATTTCATTGACGCAATAAAATTTGACAATTGCAGCAATAAATATTGCTACGTGGAGACATGGGGTAACAAATGTCAAGAAACCAAAATGAAAAATTGAACAAATAAGTATTTAAACTTAATATAGTGTAGATAATTGAATAGTGAGGGCTTTAGTTATTTATATAAATAATAAATATTTTGTTAATAAGCTTAGAATATGTAGATATTTAAATATAAAAACAAGCTTTGACAGTTGTTAGAAACAAAAAGCGAAAAAAAAAATTATCAGCTGTTTGACTGACTCCAGGGCAAATTTATATACCAGGTGGTGTTGATAGCACAGCTGAATAATGTTGTTTAGAGGTTTGAGCTGTCAAATTATCTTGTGTTTGTTGCGGCGAATGCTACTACAAACGTAAAAGTAACAAAAACAACAGGCAAATTTTGACAGCTGAAACCACATAAACAAAAACAAATTGCATGTGGTTTTTGTAAATGTTGTACTTGTTGTAGAATCAACACCACCTGGTATATAAATTCGCCTTGACTGTCTCCACCTTGAATAAATTCGCCTTGATAGGAGACATAATTGTAAGAAGCAGTATTGCCACAACCTCAAAATATTTGTAACCAAGTTTGTTTAAAAAAATAACCAAAACGTCATGTTTTTAACTTTTGTATATCACGTAAATACAAAACCATAGAGAAAACACATAGAGCGGAAACTCTCCTGTCAAAGACCTAACTCAGTTGTCAAAAACCTTAGAGGTGAGAATGTATTAGTAAAAAAAACTATGTGAAAACAAGAACAACACTCGTATGTGTAACTTTTTTGAGTAATTTTTTTGTTTGAGTTTTTTTCGAGTTTCCGCTCTATGTTCTCTATGTACAAAACTCTCTATTGCTGTAGTTAGATTTTAGATTTAAATTACCTAAAAAAATAATTTATAAAAAAAATATTTTTTAGGATGTAAAATTTCGGGGTATTATCCAAATATTTCATTACATTTTTAACTAATTTTAATTAAAAACTATGGCCCATAATCATAGTCAGAAATAAAGAATACTTTAAGAGAATTAAACTCGACTTTACTCAAGAGTGGACTTTAGGTCTATCATAGACAAGTTAAAGTATACTTCTGACGTTGAAGTCGACTTTAAATATAAAACTAGCTGAAGCTCAAGGCGAATTCATACAAGGTGGTGTCAGTTCTACAAAAACAACGATTGGTCTTAACAAATGTCAAAAAACCAAAATGAAAAATTAAACAAATAAGTATTTAAACTTAATATAGTGTAGATAATTGAATAGTGAGGGCTTTAATTATTTATGTAAACAATAATTTTTTTGTTAATAAGCTTAGAATATGTAGATATTTAAATATAAAAACAAGCTTTGACAGTTGTTAGAACCAAAAAGCGAAAAAAAATTATCAGCTGTTTGACTGACTCCACCTTGTATAAATTCGCCTTGCTGAAGCTGTTATTAACTCGTTTAACAACAGCATCAGCTGTTCTTCACCAAGTAAAAAAGTTCGGCAGAAAGTAAAAAATGTTTAAGTTACAAGATATTGGAAGAGATTTTGCCATTGTTGAACATTTATCAATAAAATTAGTACCAAAATATTCTAATTATGATATTCATCTTATATATTTTATTTTTCCACAACAAACAACTTTTTTTCTTTAGTTGTCCCGGCACAAAGTATACAGAGGCGACACGGCAAAAAAAATATATTTGTCTCTTTCGCTCGAAACAATTTCAATTGGTTTTGTGGTTATTTATATAGTTGTTTGTTTTAACGCACTATCTGTATTAAACCGCAAATTTGTTTTCTCTTTCTATCGAAACAATTTCAAAAAAAGCTGATTTTAGTGTTTTTGAACTGTCAGATTTGACGCCTCTGTATACTTTGTGGTCCCGGTTACTTTTATTGTTTACATTTTCGGTTTTGTTTTTAATTTTGTATGTCAGCTGTTCAGCGTTGCCACTTGTCTGTATTTTGTTGTATATTGTATGAAAACATTTTCTACATTTGCGGTGGCACCCAGTTAAAGTCGGTTAAATTTAAAACATACTTTAATTTTGACTATAATTGCAAAATAATTAAAAGCAGGTTTTTATTTTAAAGTTGTTTCTAAAAAGAACCGATTTTAGTGTTTGACTATGATTATGGGCCTATATTCACTTTAATGCCTTTAATGTGAAGTGTTAAATTTTTATTTTTTTATTATTTTCGGAATATAACATTTTAGTGAGAATAAAGCTAAAAGAGTCAAGTTTCAACATTCTTGAAATATCAGACAAATATTCCAAAACATACACCAGAATTATTATACTCAAAAGAAACATATATTTACGTAGACCAGTTTAATGCTAAAAAAATTTCATATTCTAAGCTGCATTACCCAAAATTTAGAAGTAAAATGACAAAAAATAGGGTATGTAATGTGAATATAAAAACCACTATATTTCGAAAACGCGAACTGACTGGAAAAAACATGTTTAACATTGTATTGAGGGTTCATCAACTCGTACAAAACGTAGTTGAAATTTCCGTCACCAAAATGTCTGTTCCGCTGTGTAACTAAACCAATATTGTGAACTCATTTACATCCCTAAATCACAAAAATCGTAAATATGTTTTAAAATAATTATTCGTTCTCACATATATTGATATCATTTTAAAAGGCTTGAAATATAATTTATTTATGAAAAAATATACACCTACAACAAGGATTAACACAAACCGATGTAAAAACTTTTTTTGGAGTACACCTTATATTGGTCTTAAATTTACGATATCGTTATAATATAAAAATAGCCAAAATTAAAAATAAATATACGCCAGGAAAAAAATAACCAATTTTGGTTATAAATAATTAAAACGGCAACACTGGTCAGAAGGCTAGCTCTAGCAACAACAAAATACATGCTAGACAAAGTATTTTGTTATTGTATCAAACCATGGTAGAACCAACCAGGCAAGGCATATTTAACCAGGTGGCAGAGTAACGCCAGCTGACTATTTTTTGCTCTACTCATGTTTTGCCTTGTGAAATGTCAAAAACTTGTTTACAAACATTTTAAAATTTGTAATAAGATTATTTTATATTTAAAAAAGTTAGTATTTGTCACCGCTTTATGTGCATAAAATATTTAAAAGTGTTAAAAAAAACTTTTTCATTTATAAATGCGTTTTTGTGAATTTTTTTTTGACAGTTTACACGGTTTTACACAAACAAAAATGACTATTGTTCTTGTATTGTTGTAATTGTAGTAGTTACGCTGCCACCTTGTTAATACATCTTGCAACCAGGTACAATTATTAGGGAGAGTTTTCAATACCCCTACAACGTCAAATAACGCATTTACTCTCATCACTTTTAATTTTGTTTTCGCAATGTTTTGCACGTTATATTAAAACTAACACATATTTATTTGGAAAAAATTTAATTTGAATTGAATATTTCACGAAAAAAAGTAAATACACAAAAATTTGTTTAATTAATTTATTTTTGTCTTAGACATTTCGTTTTGTTTTTTCTAATTTTCTTTTGTTTGACGTTATAGGGAATGTATAATTGAGAACGTACTTTCTAATAATTGTACCTTGCTTGTTCTGCCATGGTATCAAACATATTGATACGTTTTAACCTTTTCAAAACGCTGGTTTATTTCCTTTAAATAAACCGGATACTTTTGATTGCAAATAAAAGCCGTTTAGTAGTTTAAAAATTGTAACAACTCTTTATTTATTCAAAATATACAACAACCACAGAATTAAATAGCCACTTAATGTTTTTATACACGTTTATAAATTCTCAGAAATACAGACACAATTCTTGTTGTTTGTTGCCGCGTTAAGCGACTTTTTTTACACGATTTTTATATAAAGCTAGGTACTCTGTTCAAATTTTCGTGCGAAATACTGTCAAACTACATACAAAATATTTGGAATGAAATATATGCGAAATAATTTCGCAAAAGCAGTACTCTGTTTTTATTGTGGAAAACATTTCCATCTCCGATGATGATATCATTGCAGAACATTTCCGTAGTTACTACAGTAGAGTCTACAGCGAAAACACACCTGAGCGGCCGTTAGACAATATTAATTCCCGTATATCCACTTTAATGGAAGTTATGCCACAACACATATATTCTTTTGACACAACTTCAAATTCCTTGGAAAATCCTGATAATTATCATTTTACTAATCTTGATGACGTTAAGCAAATTGTTAAAAAAGTAAACAATAAAAAATCGTATGGTATAGACGGGGTCTCAAATTTTATTCTGAAAAAGCTCCCGGACATATCGTGGAAATTTCTGACCATATTATTTAACAATTGCCTCAACAACTATTACTTTCCTGCAGCATGGAAATCTGCTAAAATTATTCCAATAAAGAAGAAGGAGAGCAGTAACAATCTTGCAGATTTTCGCCCCATATCGTTACTATCAAATATCGGAAAGGTATTTGAGCACATTATTAAAAATAAACTTGAAAATGATTTCTTGGTTAACCCAGTGTCACCGTTCCAATTTGGATTTAAAAAATACCACTCCACACAACATGCTCTTTTAAAACTGCACAATGACGTCATTCATAATCTGAGGCAAAAGATTTGTACCGTTGCCATTTCTCTAGACATTGAAAGGGCCTTTGATTCGGCCTGGCATAAGGGAATTTTATATAAGCTAATTGAGCTTGAGGTTGATCCTTTTCTTGTAAAGATGTTTGAGAGCTATTTCACGGACCGTAGGTTCAACGTGCAGATCAACGAGTCTATGTCTAGTTTTGATTTAGTAAACAGCGGTGTGCCCCAAGGAAGTGTACTGGCACCTTACTTATTTAACCTATTTCTATATGACTTTCCTCACTGTGTAGGAACCACTAAAGCCATTTTATATGCGGATGACTGTCTAATCTACGCTCACCATGAATCACCAGCACAGGCATTGTGTAATGCTACTCTTCACCTGAACACAATCGATAATTATTATAGAAAGTGGGGCATTAAGATAAACGCTGCAAAATCTCAGGCTATTTGTATAAGAAATGCATCAGGTAAATGCGCTAGATTCGTGGTTCCGGAAAGTAAGCTTCTGAGACTCTCCTTGAATGGCGTTGAAATTCCATTTAAATCCAGTATTAAGTACCTTGGAGTAAACTTTGATAAGTTAATGAAATTTAATAATCACGGAAGAATTTTACTTACCAAAGCTAAACGTATTACTGGCATGTTTTCCAGTTTATTTAATAGTTCACTCCTTCACCAGAACACGAAACTTCTTCTGTACAAGGTTGCTATCAGATCAGCTCTCATTTATGCATTTCCAATCTGGTTTTCTATTTCACCGATAGTTGCAAAAGAATTGGAAATACATGAAAGAAAAGTTCTACGAAAATGTATTGGAAGAAATTTTCAGAGCCATACCAAACGATACTCCAACTCATATATATATACCCAGTCTGGTGTCAAACCTTTGTGTGCGTATGCCTTCGACCTCCAAAGGAAATTTGTTGGAAATCTTGGTCACCATGATAACTTCCTTATGAACGACATTTATGAGGAGGAGAGATACACGGACTGGTCGATATTTGGATACCTATCGCCTATTGGTATTGTTATGGAGTCTTTGGATGCTGACATGGATCCATTCATGGTGCCCATAGAGGATGAATTCACCACTTTTTCATCCATTTTATTTACTTATTATTTATTTATATGACAATTTATTATTTTTTTTTTGTACTTAAATGGTACTCTCGAATTATGTATGTACTTATTGTTCATCAATGTAACTGTTTTATTAACGTGATTTTTGAATTCTGGGAATTCCATTTCTGTTATTTAATTTATATTCACATACAATGTATGTTACATGTAATTATTGTTAGTCATTTAATTTATCTGTGATATCGGTTTTCACTGTTGGCCAATGTGATTTACGGTTTTGTTTTATTTAGTTTTAAGTGTTATTTAGTTTTATGTATTTATTTTGTTTAACAGTCTTCTCTGTTAGTTATAGTAAATGCCGGGAGCAAGCATTGTTTGCGTATCATTTTAACAGTTCAATGTTAACAACATATGATTTTTATTTAGCAAGTTGATTTTCATCTTTTAATGTGTATTAAAACCAGACAAATATATAGTTTTAAGATTTTATACATCAAAATGTCGATTTTGTATCTCACTCTTCCATGTAAAGAAAAAAAAGACTCAATAAAACGCTTTACTTACTTACTTGTGGAAAACATGTGAAATAAATCTGGCAACCTTATTTTTCCACACGAAATAACATACGCAGCACTTCTTTCGCACGAAATTAAAACCAACAGCTAGCTGCCAAACAGCATGTAAAATGTTTCGCATGAAAAAACCATAATTTTTTCGCAAATATGAACAGAGTACTAGGCTTAAAGCCTTAAAGTACTGCTTTCGCGAAATTATTTCGCATATATTTCATTCCAAATATTTTATATGTAGTTTGACAGTATTTCGCACGAAAATTTGAACAGAGTACCTAGCAATATATAAAAATCGTGTAAAAAAGTAGCGTATTTCAAAAAATGGTTGCTAATTTGAGTAAATAAAGTACCGCGTAAATGGAGGCTTACCTGTATCTATATTTTTTAAAATTTAGTTTTTCTCACACCAATTTCAAATGTGACTTGTTTTGACAGTTCTTGTGAGAAACTTTTCGCAAAATATTGTTACGTTTTAACCTTTTCAAAACGCTTGTTTATTTCCTTTAAATAAACCGGATACTTTTGATTGCAAATAAAAGCCGTTTAGTAGTTTAAAAATTGTAACAACTCTTTATTTATTAAAAATGTACAACAACAACAGAATTAAATAGCCACACAATGTTTTTTATACAAGTTTATAAATTCTCAGAATTACAGACACAATTTATAATGTACACGAATTTACTTTGAAAACAAACACAACACACTTTAAGGCACTTAGATGATGTTTCCTCGAAAAGCGTCTCTGATCAACTCACTAACGACTGCAACCTCTGCCACTATTTATAACACTGCATTGCCATCTAGAAAGCTCTTTAACTGTCAAAGTTCGAATATTCTAGATCATACGCCATCTGTGGTGTACTTTCTACAATGTTCTTTAACTGATTATTCGAACTCGAATACAGCGTTGCCAACTTACAATCAAATCAACTGAAAGCTTTTATTTAACAATGCCCACAGATATGTTACAGTTTTACAGCACTGTTACTTGAAAGCATTATGCTGCTTTTAAATCAGCCGTTAAAATCGTTATATTTGAATTCAAGTACAATTTCGTAACAATATTGTTACAGAAACACTTTTTCTCACTTCCTTCCAATAATTACTGGAAAATTATTTAAATGACAGATAATTCTCGCAAACTCAAGATACAGAAACACTTGTGCGAGAAAAAACATATTTTGTTTCATATTACACTGTTTTTGTTGCAATTCAATCGTTTCATGCGGAAAGTTTTTCGATTCGAGAAATACAGAAACGGGCTACTGTTTGGAATATGAATTTGGAATTGGAATATTTCCAGTAATTAAGTGTCAAATGCAAGCGAAGCGTCAACGAAAGAATTAAATTATAATAAAGCCAAAACAGTGAAAGGATACATATAGAAAAAGAAGTGTACACTTTGATGTCATCACTAACTGCAACCAAAATTTGCACGAAATCGGCCCAGTGGTTCCGTAGATATGGCATTTAGATTTTCCTATATATTCCCATACAAATACATATCAACAAAATGCCCTCCATTTTCAATATTATGATTTTTTATTGTCACTTGAAAAGTTATCAAATCATGTATCGTAATGTCTTATGTGTACAATGACATTCGGTCTTTCTAATTGGAATGTTGAGCTGCAACCAAAGTAAATTACTAAAGTAGACTCAGTAGAACAGCTGACTATTTTTTTTATTCAGTCTGAACTGTCAATTCACTTGTGGTTGTTGTGGCGAAAAATACAACAAGCCCAAAAGCAAAAACAACAACAGGCAACTTTGACAGCTCAGACCTTAAACCAAAAACAAAATTGCTTGTGGTTTTTGTAAATGTTGTAGTACTGTCGCTACTTTATTAATTTACTTTGGCTGCAACTTTTCAGTCGTTCTTTCGATCGTCATTTTATTTGTGCGCTGACCATTCCATTGTACACAGTTCATCCAAATAATACGAAATGTTATTATTTGCGGTTGTTGGTAAATGTTGTGGTATCACGTTCATTTAAACATTTGCGAACAGTGAATGACTACTTATGTCAGACGTATATGATGCGCATTAGGATTTAACACTTCACGATTGCTTATTCTCCATATCAAATACGTATGCTATATAAACATGCGTGCTCAGTTGCACAGTAATCAATCCGAAGATCGGTTCTCAAGGCAATTGTTAGAAATCGGAAATGGCAAAATTCGAATCGATAATACAGATGCATTGAATACTTTGCCCAACAATTTTTCTACAATTGAAAGCAGAATTAATTGAACGCGTTTTCCCAATTATTATTCAAAATTACAGAAATCTCGATTGGTTGAGAGAACGCGCAATACTTGCACCATGAATGTGCACGTCAACGCAATCAATTATCACATTGATGAAAAGTTACCAGTAGCTCGTTTCTGTAGTTCTCGCATCGTAAAACTTTCCGCATGAAATTATTGAATTGCAACAAAAACAGTGTAAAATAAAACCAAATATGTTTTTTCTCACACAAGTGTTTCTGTATCTTTACTTTGCGAGAATTATCTGGCATTTAAATAATTTTCCAGTAATTATTGGAAGGATGTGAGAAAAAGTGATTCTGTAACAATATTTTGCGAAAAGTTTCTCACAAGAACTGTCAAAACAAGTCACATTTAAAACTTGTGCGACAAAAACAAAATTTTAAAAAATATGGATATTTTTAATTTCGTATGTATAAATAGCAAAGAGTTTGAATAAAATAATTATATAAACACATGCATGTACACAAGAATGTGTTTCTAAAATATTGTTACGTTTTAACCTTTTCAAAACGCTGGTTTATTTCCTTTAAATAAACCGGATACTTTTGATTGCAATTAAAAGGCTTTTAGTAGTTTGAAAATTGTAACAACTCTTTATTTCTTTAAAATGTACAACAACAGAATTAAATAGACACTCAATGTTTTTTATACACGTTTATAAATTCGCAGAAATACAGACACACTTTATAATGTACACGAATTCACTTGAAAAACACAGCACACTTTAAGGCACTCAGTTGATGTTTATTCGAATAGCGTCTCTGATAAACTCACTAACGACTGCAACCTCTGCCACTATTTATAACACTGCCATCTGCACTCTAGATTGCTCTTTACCTGTCTAGAGCTTTCTAATACATACGCCATCTGTGGTGTACTTTCTACAATGTTCTTTAACTGAATATTCGAATTCGAATATACGGTCGCAGCAAACAGCGTTACCATACTTACGATCAATGGTCAGCTAAAAGCTTTTATTCAATGTTAATAATGCCCACAGATATGTTAAAGTTTGGGCACTGCTATTTGAAAGCATTATGCAACTTTAAATCAGCCGTTAAAATCGTTATATTTGAATTCAAGTACAATTTCGTAACACTGCCCCCCGCTTAAGCCTGTTCGTCCCGAAAGATACCTTATAGAAAAATATAAAATTGTTGTATGTTCTTAAAGAAAGTTTTTTTTAATAAAAAAAGAGTGAAGTCACCTTTTTGTCCAAAAAACAGCAAAAATCAACTATTTTTTGAATATTTAAATTGAAAATCGTTTATTTTTGGATCCATAAATGATATTGCTCTGAAATCTTTTGTATAATATTTGCAATTTAATTGTCTAACTAACCAAAAATTCGAGTCCATTCGGTCCAATATATATATTTTTAAAAATGCGGACCAAGGTATTACAAAATTTTAAAATTTCACTTTTGAATTGCCTATAACTCGGAAATTATAAGAGATAAATAGCACACGCAAGCATGTTCAAGATCTAGCTGAGCGCTTTCCAAAAATATAAAAATCTTTGAAGTAGGATAAGAAACAAAAAAATTGCACGTGTTTAAAAATTTTACATGTCGAAGGTATCCTACTTTGAGCCCTCATAGCGCTGCGCCTAAGTTTTAATAACTTAAACTTGGATACTTCTTGACTACGCCCACGTCGAATTTTATCCCGATTGGATAAGCCGGTTAGAAATTCCAGATTTATTTGCAAACTATTTTGATTCTGCCCCACTGTTATAGGCATTTCAAAATTGAAATTTTAAAATTTTGCCACGCCTTGGTCCGCTTTTGGACTCGAATTTTTTTTGTTAGTTAGACAACTAAATTACCAACAACATACAAAAGACTTCAGAGCAATGTCAATTACGAATCCAAAAATTACAGATTTTCAATTTAAAAATTCAAAAAATGGTATATTTTTGCTGTTTTTTGGACAAAAAGGTGACTTCACTCTTTTTTATTAAAAAACAACTTTCTTTAAGAACATATATCAATTTTATGTTTTTCTATAAAGTTTCTTTACGTAGAACATTTTGGTATAAAAAACATGTCCTATTGTCGGCCCTACGCCCTTTGGAAATTGACCTATTTTTTATCAAAATTTAAACTAAAATTTATATCAAAATTTTAATAGGATTGCAAATATTAGGAACAATTTGATCCATATTTTTTCCGAGCTATATTTTTTTGTTTAGATAAGTTAATTTTTGGTCTTACAAAAAAAATTTCAAGTCAATATCTCAATTAGATTCAAAAATATGCCACTTTAAAACTCCGTCCTTCAAAAATATTGCACTTTTTCATACTAAATTTTTTTTATAAATTTTCTTAATATTTTATTCAACACAAATCATTGGCTCTGACTCAGTCACATTAAGAAAATTTATACAAATTCTTTATTTTTTTGGTATTTATTTTTACCAAAAACTCACACTAGAGGGCGGGGGACCAGAGGTTCCCAAAGTAGGACACCTCGGGTATGTTCAATTTTTAAAATGATCCTATTTCTTCGTTTGTGTTCCGATTTAAAAAAAATTACACATACAGAATCTATCGTAAATCTAGGTAAATTCTCAGCGAGTTGTTAAGTTTTCCCTAATTTATTTGGCACGTAAAAAACATAAGGTAGACATGTTATATATCAATGGATAGAGGATTTTGTCTACTTTTCAAAAATGTATCTTTTGACAATTAAAAAATTCATGGAATACTTTTTTGAAAAATATGACAAAAAATGCTTTTTATTGAATTTTGCATAGATAAAAATTTTTCAAATTGAAATAAAATTTTTGTTTATGAATATTTTTTAATGAAATTTCACAGTTATGTAGAGTTTTCTATTTAAAATGGAAAAATAAAAACAAATTTTGAAATTTGTTATCAAGTATCCCGCAATTCCCAAAAAATCTTGAAAAATCCCAAAATTGGATTTTTTCGTTTTTTGGCTATAATATCCATAATAGGGGCGGGGAACCTTTTACAAGATAATTAAGAACTTATTGGGCCATCTAAAATAGGTTACTATATTTTGATATCAAGTATGCGATTTGAGAAGAAAAAATAGGCATTTTTGGAATGGACCTGATATCGTCGGTATCAAAAATTATAAATATTTCTTTCATTTAAAATATTTGGCGTAAAGTTAGCTTTTCAAAAAGTATAAATTCATTATACATCCTCTTAGAAATTTTTTAGATAACTTAAAAAGAATAAAAGTACTTTTTTCGCCTTTTTAATTTTTTTATATTCAAATGCATGTAACTTTGACTCAGTCATGATTTTTAAACACTTCTTTCTTTATTTGATATATAGATCTATTGTGAATCCTATAAAAGAAAAATGTATAAAAGCGGCGAATATTTGGAACCGCGGTCACCAAAAAACTGGAGTAGGGTGGGTAAAAATGTTGAAAATTAATTCAAATGCGAATATCTCCTAAGCTATAAGAGATAATTGATAGCTAGTGCTCGACGAGGAGATTCTGTATGTGTAATTTTTTTTAAATCGGAACACAAACGAAGAAAAAAAATTGAACATACCCGAGGTGTCCTACTTTGGGAACCCCTGGTCCCGCTCCTGGTGGTGTCATGAGGTCCAAGTTCAAAACTTAAACTCGACTACACTTCCTCTTCGCATGTGAAATTTCATTCAAATCGGCGTAAGGGTTTAGAAGTTACAGATTTATTTCCCTCTTTTTTTATTCTCATACCACTGTGCGACGGTGCATTAATTTCACCAAATTCTCTGTAATACAGGGTGTTTTTCGGCTTATGCTCGAATAAGAGCGGTTTATAATGTTTCAAGGCTATTGATGTCATATTTTCGGAAATTTCTTTACAAAACGTCCCATCTTGAAAACAAGAGCTATAAAAACTATTAGCGTTTTTAAAATATTCATTATTTTTAAAATATTGCGCTTAAATGGGTTTAAATCTGGTGACTGGGGTGGTGAATATAGCTGTATTGGGGCATAATAAATAAGCCAGTCTCGAACAACGTGCGCAGTATGCTTAGGGTCGTTATCTTTCTGAAAATCCATTGATTTCCGAAGCCCAAACTATCAACAAATGCTTTAATATTTGGTTCCAATATATTTTTATATTGACAGCGGTCCATGTTACGCTCAACAAAAACCAAACGACCCGCTCTAGATGACGTCATGACACCCCAAACCATAGTTTTGCATCCACCATGTTTGACTGTAGGTATAATATTCTTTGGATCAAGTGCAGTGTTTGGTTTTCTCCAAACTTTGTATCGGACATCACTTATTATATTTACTTTCGTCGGTAAAAATAACATGATTCCAAAAATCCATACCAAAAATCCCAAGCCAATGTTTATGATTCTTCGCTGAAATTAGTGGTTTTTTGCATGATGTTCTGATATTAAATCCATTGTCATGTAAAATGTTTATAATTGTTCGTGGAATAACAATGATATTGAAACATTTTTCTATTTGTTCCGCCAATTTTTTGGCGCTTATTTTCGGATCATGGATCACTACTTTCAAAATACTGATAATATCACGTCTCGAAAGCTTCTTAGGTCCGCAAGATCTTGGCATATTTTCGGTTCTATTGGTGTTAATATAATTTAATTTTTTTTTATAATCGTCTGTACAGTAGCCTACTTAATTTTGTTGTCTTAGCAATTTCTCCATAAGATTTATTTTCCTTTCGGAGATTTTCGACCATATTCCGAACTGGAATATGAATCTCTTTTCAATTTTACATTTTCAAGGATAAAAATTAAAAAAAAATCTTTAATTATCACTTTAACAATTGTAATGCATGTAAATTTAAATAAATCAATAAAATTAACTGTTGTTTCCTTTTCTTTGTTTTTAATATTATATTTGATGTTAGAAGATACTACGTTGAATGCAGACTTTTTTCCGGCTAATTATTATGTTTTTCCCCAATAATTTCTATGTTACATTTTTTCGTCACTAACTCTTTAAAACTTCAAAATCATAGGGTGTATTTAGACTTTTTTCCTTGACTGTATGTTGTGCAACCTCCTCCATTCTCGAAAACAAGAGCTAAAAAAAACTGTTAGCGTTTTTAAAATATTCATTATTTTTAAAATATTGCGCAACGGAGAAAACTTGATAATTTTTAATATCCATTTCCGAAATTAATGCTCGAAACTAATTTTATTTTTATTTATTCTGAAAAGTATAAAAAGTGCCAAAATAGTATCGACTGTACCATTGTGCCACTCAAAACGTAATTGTCGGGGTTGTCATAGTATCCAATCATTGTCGGAATCGGGTTTGAAAACGACATACATACTATACAATCCTCCACTTCCTCACGGGCCCACACCAAATCCTCTGACTGCGGTGGCAACCTTTTGTGCTCAACGAAAACTAACTTTCTTACTTGAGACTTGCTCTCATATCCGATGTCAAGGGGTATTTTAACATTTCGCCAATTCATGACTTTTTGTCCCATATACAAAGTAATGCTGTGATTAATCATGAAGTCTGCACCAATGATTACTTCGTCCACAATATCGGCAACAACAAAGACATGATTTACACTAATACCACCAATAGTTAGTTTCACATTAACTTTACCATGGACAGTGGCAGGCTCTCCAGTAGCGGTGCGTAGACTTACATTGCAAATTGGTTCCATCGATTTCTTTACTAAATCTGTTCTGATGATAGACTGCGACGCTCCCGTGTCCATAGTAGTAAGGATGTGCTTCCGACCGTTGATGTACCCACTAGCAGTAAGATTGTTATTTTCCTGCTGCAGTACTGATATGGAGATGGTAGGTCCATCAGGTGTGGGTGTCAGATCCTGTCCCTCAGTGCAAGCTCGCTGGTTATTTCTTGATGCTGGAACATATCTGATTCGCTTTATTGGTGCTCTGCAGTTTCGCTGAATGTGACCCATTTTTCCACAGTTATAACATTTAACTTTGGCTTTAGTTTGTCTCTTACTTGATGCCTCTAAAACTGCCTCTATTAATTCCTTTAATTCGTTGACCATACTTCTATCATTTTCAGCGACAACCTCGATTTTCCGCACATTACACACCTGGGGTTTTGAAATTGTCTTTGCTGTTTCTTGTACCAGCGCGAATGAGACGGTTTCAAAGAATGATGACTTTAGTGTGGCACATACCGCATATTTTATCTCTGGATCGCGAATACCATTCACAAATGCCTCTATCTTCAAATGCTCCAAAATCGGATGGTTCTCCCCAGGATAAATAAGCTGTAGCAAACGCTCGATTTCCATCGCAAAATCTTGTAGCGTCTCATTGGCATTCTGCACTCTACCACGCAATTCCATTCGGTATAATTCTTTCTTATGCTCGCCACCTTACTTACGTTGTAGCGCCTCCATTATGTCATCATAACAATTTCTGTTGCTTGCTGGCACGCTTTGAAGAACTACTGCGGCATTTTCTTTTAAGGCCAATATCAATTCTATAGCTTTTTCTTCATTGTTCCACATGTTTCTAATGGCCACTGTATCGAACTGGAACTTGCAAACATTAAATGGTGTGCTGCCATCAAAACTAGGGGCCTTTATTCTGCTAGATGATTCTGGAATAATTCGTACCGGTCCATCTTGGCATTGAAGATTATTAACTTTTGTTTCTAGGTCATGCAGTTTTTGATCAACACCATTTTCTAAATCTGACACCTTCTGGTCAATACCATCCACTCTGCTGTTAAAACCTTCAGACATTTCCTGAATTTTCTCGTCTGTGACTCTAGATGATTCTTGAAATTTCGCTTCCATTTCAGCTAGGAGTTTGTCGTTGTTGACTTGAACTTCAGCTAATAATTTTTCATTGTTGACTCTAGAAGTTTCTTGAAATTCTTCTTTGACTTCAGTTAGAAGTTCAGTTTTAACCTCCGCAAGCTGTTTCGAATTTTCGTTCATTTTCGCTTCCAGGTTCTCGTTGTTTACTTTAGAAGTTTCTTGAAGTTTTATTTGCATTCCCTCCATCTTTTCCATCATAGCCGCAAACATTTTGCTTAAATCCATGCTGCTTGTTGCTGAACGTGTAGAAACTTCCATTTCTTCCTTATATTCGAATTCGTAAGCACCGATGTCAATATCACGCCGCTTGAATTCGTCTATCAGCCTCTTCTGCAATTCCGCCTTATTACCTGCTGTTGGTAACTCCAACTTACTCAGTTCTTTCTTGAGTTGTTCAAATTTTAGTTCCTCAAACTTCATGCTTATTATTTTGCAATCCCACTTCTGACACCAATGGTTACGTTTTAATCTATTTAAAACGCTGGTTTATTTCCTTTAAATAAACCGGATACTTTTGATTGCAAATAAAAGCCGTTTAGTAGTTTGAAAATTGTAACAACTCTTTATTTCTTTAAAATGTACAACAACAGAATTAAATAGCCACTCAATGTTTTTTATACACGTTTATAAATTCTCAGAATCACAGACACAATTTATAATGTACACGAATTTACTTGAAAAACACAACACACTTTAAGGCACTTAGATGATGTTTATTCGAAAAGCGTCTCTGATAAACTCACTCACGACTGCAACCTCTGCCACTATTTATAACACTGCATTACCATCTAGAAAGCTTTAACTGCCAAAGTTCGAATATTCTGTTCTTTAACTGAATATTCGAATACAGCGTTGCCAACTTACGATCAAATCAACTGAAAGCTTTTATTTAACAATGCCCACAGATATGTTACAGTCTGCCATTACAGCACTGTTATTTGAAAGCATTATGCTACTTTTAAATCAGCCCTTAAAATCGTTATATTTGAATTCAAGTACAATTTCGTAACAATATTAATATTAATTCGGAGCTTAAAAAATATGTCTTCTCCGCTTCCATTACAGCGTCGTTTTTGCATCTCAAACATTTTTCAGCAATATGAAGTAAAATAGATTGCAAAGAAACTTTGGCAAGAGTCTCATTTGCTTTTAAAATTTCAATAATTTATATTCGTGAGTGATTTTCGGAAGTGGGTTATATGGGAGCTACGACCAATTATGGAACGATCGTCATGAAATTAGGTCGTGTGATTATTTTCTTTATGAAAGTTGCATTTTCTGTTGAATTTTATGTGTATATAAAATTTTTTAAGAGATTTATGCACGTTAAAGCTATTTTCAGAAGCGGGTATTATATGGGAGCTATGACTAATTAAGGACCGATCATCATAAAATTAGCTGACATGAATTCCGTATATATAAAATTTATTTGGAGCAAAATTTGTGTAGATACCTATATAAATTGAAAATTTATGACCGATAAAGTCCAATTACGGGAGGAAATTTGTATGGGGGCTAGGTGGTATAATGGACCGATTTCACCCAATTTAAATAGGCTTCGTCTTTGGGCCGAACAAATTATATGTACCATATTAAGGTTGGTGTTAGACACTAATATTCTTGGAAATTACAATCATCTGCACAAACGCATTATACCCTCCCCACTATGGTGGTGTAGGGTATAACAAATTTATTGTTTTCGTTATATGCTTCTCCACTTCATCTGAAAATATGTTTACTTCAAGTTTGTCCACTACATGTTTGAAAACGGCATAACATTTTTCTTTTTTTGAATTTTTGTTAAGCCAAATTTCAAACAATAATCTAAAAAAGATAGTTTTATTCGAAAACGGCTAAAAATGGCTATTATATGTAAATGAAAATTGGTTTATAACATTTCAATATATTCATTTCTGATTTCATTTAATCTTCCGAACTTTAAAAGCTTCCACGAAGTTACATTTTGAAAACAATCGCAGCACTTTTAAGGTTATGTTAGAAAAGTGGATTTATTTCAAGCAAGTTAAACAATTTTATCACATTTTTTTAACAAAAAACATTACTACTTACTTAGTTTATTGTTCTCCATTTTCACTTTTTTGTTTATAACTCGCGAAATTATTTAAACATGCAATTGAAAATTTGAAAGCAATACAGGCTTTTCAACTAAATTTATTAAGTAATTACGATGCAATGCCTTTGACTGCGTGTTGTCAAATGGAATTTAATAGTTACCAAAAACAAAAAGCTGACTTAGTTAATTTGGAGTATTGGTTACAAAATGGCATTAAAGAAGTGCAATATTTGCATTTGAAAAATTGGACTTTAGCACAGTTTTGGTAGACGTTTAACCTATAGTGCAATGATTGGATTCTATGACAACACCGAGTCTAAAAAATGGCACAATTGTGCCACAAATCCCATCACTGTTGTATATAGCGTTTTGCTTAACACATCACTGATATTGTAGTACAAAATATTTGCTATCTCCTTTTAAGAGAACTACCCAAACCTCTGATTTGGCGTTTTCGAAACGTGATATATGACATCTCTGTTATACTCTGTGCCAAGGCGAATTCATACAAGGTGGTGTCAGTTCTAAAACAACGATTGGTCTTAACAAATGTCAAAAAACAAAAATGAAAAATGAATCAAATAAGTATTCAAACTTAATATAGTGTACATAATTGAATAGTGAGGGCTTTACTTATTTATATAAACAATAAATATTTTGTTAATAAGCTTAGAATATGTAGATATTTAAATATAAAAACAAGCTTTGACAGTTGTTAGAACCAAAAAGCGAAAAAAAAAAATTATCAGCTGTTTGACTGACTCCACCTTGTATAAATTCGCCTTGCTCTGTGCTATCAGTCAATATTCAAAAATATTATCCGCTGAGCCAAAGTAAATTAATAAAGTAGCGACAGTACTACACAAATACAACATTTACAAAAACCACAAGCGATTTTGTTTTTGGTTTAAGGTTTGTGTTGTCAAAATCATATGATTTTTGTTTACAAAAATTTTCTTTAATGACAACACAAAAAAATAATATTTTAGCAAAACATATTTTAGTAGTTTTGTTTAACAATCAATAAAAATGTAAATAAATAAGAAATATGGCAGCAATTAATTGAAGTTATACATATATTTAATAGAAAATATAGTCTTTTTGCTCCAAGAAATGTGAAAACTTGAGGAAGGTGATTAATTTCATCTATTTCTTGACTTATTCAAAAGCAGTTTTTTTAACAATCGCAATAGTTCCAGTTTTCATAAAATAAAAAGTGCAAGTGCAATTACAAGTGGTACCAAAGCCAGTGGACAGAGAACGTATTTTGAAGCAATTGAATCACTTTTACTGTACGCCCTTAAGATGAACGAGCAGCGCGTTTTTCATCGTTTTTCCATCGTTAAATTTGTAGAATCCTGGAGTTATGTTACCAAAATACTCTTCAGTTGTGCTTTTCCAGCCGAAAAGATACTGGAATTATTAATTGAAATATTGTAAAGGATTTTAATGAAAGTGGCACACAATGCTTGTCAATTTATGCTGTTTTGTGGAAGACAACGAATCAAACTCAATTGGCTAAATACAATAGTCAAACCTTTAATGTATTCTAAAATATATTTTGGAATGGATAATAGTAAGTGGGTTGGCTTCGTAAAAATTGCGCATAAACTTGTATTATTAGATTATTAGAGATCAAAATGCCAAAAAAAACTCCATATCAAACGCAACTCAATGGATCATTAACAATCTTAGGCTCTCTGGCATTTCAATATATTGCCAATATGAATTAAAATTTACCAGTACCGGGTGTGTGGTAAATAACGTGAAGCTATTTGTGACGTGAAGAACGGCAAGGTGTTTTACATGAACCTACAGTGAGCCTCAAAAGTGAATAAACACCAAAAAATATTTGATTTTTTTTGAGATAATGAAAATCCTAAAATCTGTCCAAATTCAAATTTAAAAGTTTCGGTTTGTTGGAGATTGAGTTGAATAATATATATTTTTTTACGTTTATTAAAATATTGTTCCTGCCTTTAATTTCTAGGCCTTACAATATGTAATTAAATCTTAAAACTAAACAATTTATTGTTCTTTCAGTGGAGAATAATATTTGGAATATTAAATGAATGGTAAACCAGCTCTACGCAGCCTTGAGCTGTCTTGAGTTACTGTAAGTAGCCTTGCGAGCGGGTTCGGATGATGATGTAATTTTGATAAATAAGCTTCACGAGTTTTCCTGAATTCATCTTTGACCAAGGGTACATCTAAGTCTCTGTAGATGTTCTCGTTTCTTATATACCATGGAGCTCCCGTCATGGTTCTTAGAATTTTGGATTGTGCCCTCTGTATAAGATTTATACTGGTATTGCTTGCTGTTCCCCATAATTGGATTCCGTATGTCCAAATTGGTTTTAAGATTGTCTTATACAGGATGACTTTGCAGTTAAGGCTTAATTTCGATTCGTGGTGGATTAGCCAGTGTAAATTAGAAGCTTTTAGTTTCATGTGGAGCCGCTTGGCTTCTATGTGCCGACGCCAAGTAAGACGTCTATCTAAATGAATGCCAGGTATGTAACGTTGTCAGACTGTGGAATGTTCACACTGTTTAGTGTCAATGGTGGACAATTTCCTCTCCTAAGTGAAAACGTTATTCTCTCAAATGTATTCTCCAATTTTTAACCACGTTTCCACGTGCCTGAGATAATTATCAAGGTTTCTAGATGCTACATTTAAATCCACATGAGAACTAAGAATTGCAGTGTCATCTGCAAAGGTTGAAATGGTTAATTCTTCGGACTCGGGCAAGTCTGAGGTGTATAATAAGTACAGGGTTGGTCCTAGAACACTTCCCTGAGGTACACCAGCATTGATCGCATAGTCGCTTGTCACATAATCGCCGCATTTTATCCTAAACAAGCGATCCGATAGGTAAGACTCTAGTATTTTGTGAGTACTAGAAGGCAGTAGTCATTTAATCTTGTGTATTAGACCTTTATGCCATACCTTGTCAAAAGCCTGGGCAACATCTAGAAATATTGCCGAACAGTACTTTTTTAGTTCGAAAGATTTTCGTATCTCTCCAGTTAGGCGGTTAACTTGCTCGATTGTTCCGTGATGTTTACGGAATCCGAATTGATGATCTGGGATAATGTTTTGACTATTCAAGAATGTTAAAATTTTCCCTTGGATTATTCTCTCAAATAGTTTAGACAAGCAAGGCAATAAGCTAATAGGTCTGTAGGATGATGCCAATGTCAAATCCTTTCCTGGCTTGGGTATCATTGTAATTTGGGAGATTTTCCAATCATTCGGAAATACTCCTAGAGACAAGATCGCATTGAATAATACTGTGAGCACAATAATTGCCACATCTGGTAGGTTTCCAATCATGGAAGGCGTAATTAAATCATAACCTGGAGATTTTCTTAATTTAAGATTGTCCTTTATGATCCTCTGAACATATTCTATACTAACATTGATTAGTTCGGAGTCTGTTCCTATCCGAACAGGTAAATCCCCCAATACAAAATTATTTGATGGGGGTTTGGTTAAGTGTTCAGCGAAAACTACGGCTTTATCCTTTGCACTACGTGCCCAGGAACCATCAGATTTTCTTATCGGACTTTGACCCTCTACCGGTGGCTTAATATTCCTAGCTGCCTTCCAAAGGGAGAAGTTTGTGTACTTAGTACTGGTTAAACTTTCAATATAGTTTCGATTTCTGCGATCCTCTTCAGACTGAAGGGCTCTTTTTAATTTCTTGCTTGCAATGGACAGCCTCTGCTTAGCAGCAGGGGATCTGTTGTGTTGCCAATCTCTTCTACATCTCCTCTTTTCGAGGAGGAGTCTATTAATTTCTGCATTAGAAATACACATTTTAGGATTAGGAGGAATTTGGCACTTAGAGTGATCCAAGGCCGAAAAGATTAGAGACTTGAAGTCTCTGATACAATCGTTGATATCATCCTCACACTGTATGTTACATTCAGTGTGGATGTGGCTGCTGATGTATTTTCTATATTTCAACCAATCAGACGATTTGATATTGGCCGTAATAGTGTAGTATAACGGGAGAATGATCAGAAGATAGTTCATATGATATTTCTGCAGTAATAGAGTTTCTGTTTATATTCCTTGATATGGCAAAATCTATTAGATCAGGTATTTTTCTAGGATCAGAAGGCCAATAAGTGGGCTGACCAGGTGATATAAAATCGAATCAATTGTTTCGATCAACTAGAGTCCTGTCTGCCTTTGGGATTCATTAATCTGGAACCCCAATATGTATGCTTAGCGTTGTAGTCGCTACAAGCCAGGAAACGATCTCCTAGTGTATTAAAAAATTCTTCAAAAAGTTCCTTAGTCACAGAAAATCGTCGGGGGCAATACAATCAATGAAAAAGTCTAAATACACCCTACAATTTTGAAGTTTTAGATAATTAGTGGCGATAATTAAAAAATATGTTATAGCAATGTTTAAGGTATTTAATATTAAGACAGTTTGAAGTAAAAAAGAATATGAAAAAAATGTAACATAGAAATTATTGGGAAAAAACATAATAATTAGCGCGAAAAAAGTCTACATACAACGTAGTTCTTCTAACATCACATATAATATTTAAAACAGAGAAAATGATATAACAGTTAATTTTGTTGATTTATTTAAATTTACAAGCATTACAATTGTTAAAGTGATAATTAAAGATTTTTTTAAATTTTTATCCTTGAAAATGGCAAATTGAAAAAGGGTTCATATTCCAGTTCGGAATATGGTCGTAAATCTCCGAAAGGAAAATAAATTTTATGGAGAAATTGCTAAGACAACAAAATTAAGTCAGCTACTGTACAGACGATCATAAAGCATTATAATAACACCAATAGAACCAAAAATAATCCAAGATCTGGCAGACCTAAGAAGCTTTCGGGACGTGATGTTACCAGTATTTTGAAAGTAGTGAACCAGGATTCGAAAATAAGCGCTCCAAAATTGGCGGAACAAATCGATAAATGTTCCAATAACATTGTTACTCCACGAAAAATTATAAACATCTCGCAAAAAACCACTCATTTCAGCGAAGAAATATAAACTTTGGCTTGAGTTTGCTGAAGCTCATATGGACAAGGGTATGGATTTTTGGAATTGTATTGTATTCGCCGACGAAAGTAAGTATAATATTTTCGTAAGTGATGTCCGATCCAAAGTTTGGAGAAAACCAAACACTGCTCTTGATCCAAAGAATATTGTACCTATAGTCAAACATGGTGGAGGCAAAGTTATGGTTTGGGGTGCCATGACGTCATCTGGAGTGGGTCGTTTGGTTTTTGCCGTGCGTAACATGGACCGCTATCAATATAAAAACATATTGGAACAAAATATTAAGGCATTTGTTGATAGTTTGGGCCTGGGAAATCAATGGATTTTCCAGTAAGATAACGACCCTAAGCATACTGCGCACATTGTTCGAGGCTGGCTTCTTTATTATGCCCCAAGACAGCTACTATATTCACCACCCCAGTCGCCAGACTTAAACCCAATAGAGCACATATGGGACGTTTTGTAAAAATTTGTGCGAAAATATGACATCAGTAGCCTTGAAACATTAAAAATCGCTCTTACTCGAGCATAAGCCGAAAACACCCTGTATTACAGAGAATTTGGTGAAATTAATGCACCGTCGTCTTATTGATGCCCAAGGTGTACCAACCAAGTATAAAGAGTTATTTTTTTTTAATTTTATAAAAAATTTTGAAATAATATTTATTTGTTGGTTGCTGTATGTAGACTTTGAATGAATTTTTAATGTTTTTGTTATTATGGTTTATAATATTGTTACGAAATTGTACTTGAATTCAAATATAACGATTTTAAGGGCTGATTTAAAAGTAGCATAATGCTTTCAAATAACAGTGCTGTAATAGCAAACTGTAACATATCTGAGGGCATTATTAAATAAAAGCTTTCAGTTGACCATTGATCGTAAGTTGGCAACACTGTTTGAATTCGAATATATAAAGAACATTGTAGAAAGTACAATACAGATGGCGTATGATCTAGAATATTCGAACTTTGACAGTTAAAGAGCAATCTAGAGTGCAGATGGCAGTGTTATAAATAGTGGCAGAGGTTGCAGTTGTTAGTCAGTTTATCAGAGACGCTATTTGAATAAACATCAACTAAGTGCCTTAAAGTGTGCTGTATTTTTCAAGTGAATTCTTATACATTATAAAGTTTCTGTATTTCTGAGAATTTATAAACGTGTATAAAAAAAACATTGAGTGACTATTTAATTCTGTTGTTGTACATTTTAAATAAATAAAGAGTTGTTACAATTTTCAAACTACTAAACGGCTTTTATTTGCAATCAAAAGTATCCGGTTTATTTAAAGCAGCGAAATGCAATGAGCTCTCAAATGAGCTCTCTTGTTTTTATTTTCACATGTACGCAAGCACACACATTGTATAAAAACAGTCAGTCTCGCATGAGCATTGATAGAAGCAGGTTGTGTTACGCTTTTATGCTTGTTTATTTCATTCCCAGCGGGAAAAAATGATAGGACTTCAGTTTGTAGGCCTTCTAAAAGGCATACTTACACATTCTAAAAGATCCGATACTCATTCCACACTGCCTGCTCTTAGAAGGTGTTCATGAAGGCCTATGAATCCCCTTCTAATAACAAGTGGTTAAATAAAAATAGTCTACATCAAAAAATAAAACACTCTGCATCTCTTTGATTAACTCTCTTTACAAAATTTACAACAATAAATTGCTTGATGTGGCTTCTTATTTATTTATGTTGCTTTTAAGTATGTAATCAGAAATTATCATGTTTCAAAAAATTAAACAAACAACTTCATATTAATTCTTATTTTTATTTTAGATCTTCTAATAAGACTTTATAAATAGGTCTTCCATTGTAGACGTTCTATAAAACTTGAAAATGTACAACTTTTCATAGGCCGTCCTTTGATGCCTTATTCTAATGCTGTTTTTCTCTTTTAGGCACTTTATTAGGCCTCTCATGTAGCCCTTCCATAAGACTTTGCAGTAGTCCTACCTTTCTAGGCATTCCATATGACATTCCTCTACAGGCCTTTCATTATATCAGTAATAACAGGTTTTTGTACAGGCATAAGACCATATAGCAGCCCTTCGAATAGCCCTTCCAAAGTAGACCTACTAATAGCCCTTCCAAAGTAGATCTTCTAATAGCTCTTCCAAATTAGGCCTTCTAGAAGCCCTTGCAAAGTAGGCCTTCTAGTCGCCCTTCCTAAGTAGGCCTTCTCTCAGCCCTCTAACAGCAGCGAGTGTGCAAGGCCTTGGCTCGCAATGACACGCCGTGTAAAATTGAAATGATTTTGCAATGCGGCTAGAAGTCCTTGTGTCTGCAAAAGAAGGCCTTTAGGAAGGCCTCTTTACAGCATCTCTTTCCCGCTGGGTTATTTTGAGCTATTTGTTTTTGTTTTTGCCAGAGAATAATTCTCAACTCATACAACTACAATATCTAAAAACTGTAGTGGTGTGAGTTTGCATTTCGCTGATTTAAAGGAAATAAACCAAACGTTTTGAAAATGTTAAAACGTAACAATTGGTGTCAGAAGTGGGATTGCAAATTAATAAGCATGAAGTTTGAAGAACTGAAAGTTGAACAACTCAAGAAAGAATTGAGTAAGTTGGAGCTACCAACAGCAGGTAACAAAGCAGAATTGCAAAAAAGGCTAATAGATGAATTCAAGCAGCGTGGTATTGACATCGGTACTTACGAATTTGAGTACAAAGAAGAAACTGAGATATGTACCCGTTCAACAACGAGCAACATGGACTTAAACACAATGTTTGCCGCCATGATGGAGCAAATGAACGAAAAATCTAGAATCATCTTAGAAACTTCTAAAGTAAACATCGAGAAACTTCTTGCCGACAATGAGAAACTTCGTGCTGAGGTTAAAGCTGAAGTCAAAGAAACTATCAAACACTTAGCTGAAATGGAAGCGAAACTTCAAGAATCCTCTAAAGCTACAGATGAAAAAATTCAGGAAATGTCTGAGGTTATTAACAGCAGAGTGGATGTCGTTGACAAAAAGGTGTCCGAATTAGAGAGCGGCCTAGAAAAACAATCCCAAGTTTTTGATAATAAATGTCTCGATCTGGAAATGAAAATTAATAATCTTCAATGCCAAGACGGACCGGTGCGAATTATTTCAGAAACATCGAGTAGAATAAAGGTAACTAGTTTTGATGGCAGCACACCATTTAATGTTTTCAAGTTCCAGTTTGATACAGTTGCCATTAGAAACATGTGGAACAATGAAGAAAAAGCTATAGAATATTGGCCTTAAAAGGGAATGCAGCAGTAGTTCTTGAAAGCGTGCCAGCAAGCAACATAAATTGTTATGATGACATAATGGAGGCGCTACAACGTAAGTGGTTAACATAAAAAAGAATTATACCGAATGGAATTGCGTGGTAGAGTGCAGAAACCCAATGAGACGCTACAAGATTTTGCGTTTTACTTATCCAGGGGAAAACAACCAATTTTTGGACCATATCAAGATAGAGGCATTCGTTAATCGCATTCGCGATCCTGAAATAAAACAGGCGGTTTGTGCTACACCTAAGCCATCATTTGCTGAAACAGTCTCATTTGCACTGGCGCAAGAAACGGCGAAAATAATTTCAAAGCCGCAAATATGCAAGGTGCGCAATATCGAGGTTGTTGCTGAATATGAGCGAAATATAGTCGACGAATTAAAAAAGGTCTTGGAGGCGTTTAATGATAAGCATAGCTATGCCAGAGTAAAATGTTATAATTGCGGTAAATCTGGTCATATTTAGCGAAACTGCAAAGCACCGAGAAAACGAACCAGATCGGTTTCGCCTCCAAGAAACAACCAGCTGTCAAATCGTCACAAGAATCACCTTTAAACTAAAACGAGCTAGCACTATGGGGCAAGAGCTAGTTCCAACATCTGAGGGCCCCACAATCTCCATATCAGTAATGCAGCAGAAAAATAACAATCTTACGGCTAGTGAATACATCAAAGGTCAGAAGCACATTTTTACTATAGACACAGGAGTGTCGCAGTCCATCGTCAAACCTGATTTAGTCAAGAACACAATTGAACCATTACGTGGGGTAAGTCTGCGCACAGCCACTGTCTATGGTAAAGTAAACGTATATTCGAATTCGAATATTTAGTTAAAGAACATTGTAGAAAGTACACCACAGATGTCGTATGTATTAGAAATCTCTAGACAGTTAAAGAGCAATCTAAAGTGCAGATGGCAGTGTTATAAATAGTGGCAGAGGTTGCAGTCGTTACACAGTGGGGGATCTGAAAAAAAAAGTGGAAATAAATCTGTAAGTTCTAAACGAATAGCCCGATTGTAATAAAATTTCCCATGGCTATAGAGGAGGTGTCGATAAGTTTAAGTTTTGAATTTGGGCTTAAACAGCCAAGGGGGGCCGAGCCACAATGCCCCAAAGTGGGGCACCTCGGGTATAACAAAAATTAAAAATGATGCCAAATTTTTGTTTGCGATCCGATTTGAAAGATCGGATATATAGCTTTAGCTATATATTATCTCTTATAGTTTACGAGTTATTCGCATTTGAAAAGTAAAATTTTATTTTTTTTGCCTACCTTGGTCTGTCATTTTGCTAATAGATTTGTTATTGGGAATCCCACAATTCCCAAAAAACTTTTCAAAAATCCCAAAATTGGGATTTTTTTGATTTTTGGATCTATTGAAGGTACCAAGCTCGGGGCTATGAAATCCCTTTTTTTATTTTATTAAGTTTGAATGCACATAACTTTTGACTCAGTAGATATTTTTTAACAATTCTTTCTTAAGATTATTAATTCAAAAAAAGATACTTCAAGAAAATCGGGAAATAATTGGATCCGTTATTAGCAAAATGGCAGACCAAGGTAGGCAAAAAAATAAAATTTTACTTTTCAAATGCGAATAACTCGTAAACTATAAGAGATAATATATGGCTAAAGCAATGTTTTTTGTAGATCTCGTCTAGTACATTCCATATATATAAAAATCTTTCAAATCGGATCGCAAACAAAAATTTGGCATCATTTTTAATTTTAACTTAAACTTATCGACACCTCCTCTATAGCCATGGGAAATTTTATTAAAATCGGGCTATTCGTTTAGAAGTTACAGATTTATTTACACTTTTTTTCAGATCCCCCACTGTGCGTTAGTGAGTTTATCAGAGACGCTTTTCGAGTAAACATCAACTGAGTGCCTTAAAGTGTGTTGTATTTTTCAATTGAATTCGTGTACATTATAAAGTTGTCTGTATTTCTGCGAATTTATAAACGTGTATAAAAAACATTGAGTGACTATTTAATTCTGTGGTTGTTGTACATTTTAAATAATTAAAGAGTTGTTACAATTTTGGAACTACTAAACGGCTATTATTTGCAATCAAAAGTATACGTAACAATATTATTACAAATAAACCGTAGACATTATTATTTTTATATCTTTTTGAAATAATTATTGATGTACATAACTGTCACCCTGTGACATAAGTGGAATATTTTAAACGTTATAAAAATATTGTGTACGTTGTAAATGTACTATGGGATTTCCAATCAAATTAGCATCACTGGCTGTAAGTTGTATGCAAAAAAAGTCATGGTTGGCACAACTGATTTTTATTTAAGTCATTTAGAAGAGAACACATCGGATTCGTGGATTTTTTATATTGTCTTTTTATAATAAAACAGCATAGTAAACAAAATCTGAAAATATTTGGTATGTATTGACTTCCAAACAATTTTAAACTATTTTTTTAGTGATTCTAATAATAATATTAGCAGTTTGTGGACAACATTTGTATCATTAACCAATAAAAAAGTTCAATTCTTCGAAACCAAATTGTGAATGTTTATGGTGTTGTTTTTCTAAATTATGCCGACACAGTGAAAGTAACTAAAATACTTAAAAATTCAATATTATAGTGGAAAAAATAAGATTAATAACTTAACTATGACAAAACTAAACTGAAAACGTTAGTTCTTATTGCTGCAAAAATTAAAATGGCGAATAAAAATATAGTGGACTAAATAAAAAAAAACAACAATTATATTTCTTTTCAAGTTTCACTTAATTGGGACTGGCCCCAAAATAATTATTTGGATAATTTCATCCAAATAATCATATTTTCATTAAAAATATGATGAGTAAACCATTGTCCTAAGTCGTATATCACTTGGGAAAATGCAGCATCCAAATGCATTCTGTCAATATGCAAGCTTATACTTTCAGCCATTCCGATAATATATCGAATCACTAAAAATATTACAAATTGCTAATTACAGACGTTTTTCGTGTAACAATAACTTTATTGCAGAAATAGCAGGGAAACGTTACCAATTAGCCAGTATGTATTGTTAAAATCTATAAATTATAAAATTATACTTTCTATCTATGTATGTAAGTAGTAAACTATATGTCATTGTTATATTTAATACATTAATAGAAAACACTTAAATCGTTTGGAAATCGCCTTAAGGTTCGTAATTGCATTTACAAGCTAGTTATTTTTTAGTTGAGTTATTTTTCCTAAGATTCCGCCAAAAACACTTAATATTTTCTTATATTTTCATGAAGTATCCTAAATCAAGAATTTAAATTATGATTCCAGTTTTTATCCGATTTTTACCATATAATTTTGACTAATTATAAAATACAGTTTCAATACTTTAAATATAAAACTACAACTCTCCCAAATATTAAGTAGGCTGATAATGTAGAAGTTTCCGAAAAAAAAATAATTATAATTGGAAAATGCAAAATCATCCGTTCGTAAAGTGTACAACCCATAACAGGTAGAGCGAGAGAGAGACAATACAACAAATACAATTAAAGCACAAAATTTCACTTATTTTATTGCTACCTGAGTCACCAATAATATGTTTGTACAATTTCTCTTGAAGATAAATTACTGTCCTTACTGGTTAGTTGTGGTCCAGGGATGAAATTTTTGATACGATCGTAATGGTTTTTATACATTTTTGAGTATTTAGTATACTTTATTAAATATGTTTAAACATATTTGGTCAATTCACAAGGTCTCTTATGTCATATTGTCATAATGTCCTAATATTTCACAATGCTTTTTATTGCTTTTAAAGCAAAAAATGCCCTAAAATAATACTACTCCGTATGCTATGTTTATTGTGTTATCATAACCAACCAGAGACACCTGTGTCGAATGCCTAAGAGTCGGTTAAGCCGAGCCTCCGAGTCGTGATATATTAGGACATTATGACAATATGACTGATAAGAGACCTTGTGAATTGACCAATTATTTCTTAAATGGTCTATAGTTTTTCTTTTAAATATATTAGCCCTTCTTCTTGCATCATTGTATATCTATTGCATTTTTACTTTACACTAACAAAATATTCAGAAATACATCATTACATAAATTTACAATACAAATATATGTATATTTGACCAATTCACAACGTAGTTGTATGTTGTACGTTGTATGATAGAACTATTGTGGTTGGGAACACCAAGTCGTAAGTTTACCGTATCAAGCGTTGAAAATGCCAAAAGAGGAAGATAACAACAAACATTCAGAAGTCTATTAATATGTAAAATTAATAATGCAAGCGAACAACAGCAAACTAATGTCTGCATTGTGTGAAAAATGCAAACAATTGGCAAATATTTAAAAAAACCGTTTTTCATAAATTAAATAAAGAAGTATTACCGTTTGGTTGTTATTTTCAACAAAAATGAGCTAATTTTTTTTGTTTATTTATAGATATAAACTTTTGGTAACTCTTAAAATTTCATACAACATTCGAAAAACATGTTAAAATATTGTAGGTGTTGTACAAAACATTTATATAGGAATTATCAACAACATTCGTACAACTATTGTACATTCAGACGACTTATAACTCATACGACTGTACAACGTCAGTTGTGAATTGAACAATTGTGTTGGTTCATTTACCTGCTTGTTTTACTATTTTCTTTTACTCTTTAAATTAAAAATTTGCAAAACCAGTAAAAAATGAACAGACGTTTTATTAATATAGTTGAATAAGTTACTTTCATGATCTCAGGTTTTCTTACTATGTACTGTTGCTATTTTGGCCATGAAGGCTTAATATTACGAAATAAATAAAAATGCACAAGATTGTGAATACCGCTATTGAAATTTGTTTAATTTTTTATATAGTTTGGTAGTTCATTATATAAGTTTAATCCTCTTCCTTAATTTGATGGTACTGCTATTTTCTAGTTTGCAACTGTATATCATACTTAGCAATGCGCCCAAAACCGATCTCTGAGGTACATCAAATGACCAATTGTTTTTCTATAGCGAACGAGTACTTTGAGTGGAAATTTAACATGTGTTTTGTTATTGTAACAAAAACAAAATACATGTAAAACGTCCACTCAAAGCACTCATCTTATTGGCCATAATCGGTCATTAATTTCTACTTAATAATATTTTTTTACATATAATTTGAAAGTAAATTTTTAATTAGACTTAAGTTCATTTTTATTATAATTTATTTGTAATAATTCAAAGAATATCACTGAATACTAAAATTTTAGACAATTGGCAAATTGGAATGCATTTTCTACCCTGCCAAGGGCGTCATCAACAATCTTCATTGTCAAGGTCTATTTGTAAATATCATCTATTTAACTTACTATTATTAGGAATTAGAATATGGGAAGCCTAATTCATATTTATATTATTTGTAAATTAGACGAAATTTTAAATATTTTTATTATATACACATCTGCTCAAAATAATAGATACACCAAAATTTATTTTTTAAAAACGAAAAAAAATAATGGTATATTGTAAAATTATAAAAAAAATTCAGTCGATTTTTATTTATAGTTAAAAGGAGAGTAAAAAACAAAAACAAAATATTTTATAATTAATAATAAATATTATAAAGTAAATTAAATTTCTTAAATTTCGAAAAATTTGGTGCTCATAATAATAGATACATTTTTAAAAATTCTTATTAAACAAAAGCTAATAAATTTTATCTTAAAAAAATTAGTTTATTATTAAAGTAAAGCTAGTATCCAGTATATCCACCTTTGTTTTGTAAAACTTTCTCCACTCTTCTGGGCATACTGGATATCAAGTTCTAACACTTCTCCAATGGAATCTCGTACCATATTTTTTGCGTTTTCTCCCATAAATCGTCTTTATTTTTGAAAACTTCCTTTGAAAGCCTTATCTTTAATTCACTCCACAAGTTTTCTATTGGGTTTAAATCAGGGGATTGGCTGGGCCAGCTTAAAACAGGTACGTTATTCTCCAAGAACCAGTTTTTAACTAATCTTGAACTATGTTTTGGGTCGTTGTCCTGCTGGAATGTCCATATTAATGGCATATTTTCCGATGCATATGGAAGCATTACGTTTTCCAATATGTCTCTATACCCACTAGCATTCATGGTATCTTCTATTCGGAATATCGGACCAACACCATTCCATGAAAAGCAACCCCAAACCATTATGTTTCCCCCGCCATGTTTTACCGTCTTTTTTGTAAATTTAACGTGGAATTCTTTTCCTTTTGGTCGGCGTACATTTCTTTGGCAGTCGTTTCCAAACAAATTTATTTTTGTTTCGTCGCTCCATAAAATATTTCTCCATTTTTTTCGCCTTCACACCCGGACCATTGTAAGTGCTCTTTAGCAAATTCTAATCTTGTCTTGATATTTTTTTTGCGCATTAGTGGCACTTTTCTGGCAATTCTTCCCGGCAATTTAGCTTGTAAAAGACGACGACGAACTGTTTGTGGACTGATTTCGTTACATAGCTCCGCAGAAATAGCTTTCGATGATATGAAAGGGTCTTTTTTAACCATAAGGACGATCCGCCTATCTGTTTCTGGACTGGTTTTCTTTGGTCTACCGCGAGTTTCTCTTTTTTGTTTTTTAGATAAAGCATTTTGGACAAAATGTAAAGATCTTCCTATGCTCTTTGCTATTTCCCGTAATGATTTTCCTTGATTTCTCATCGTTTGAACAATTTTTTTCTCATCTTCGGTACAATGATGATTTCGTCCCATTTTCTTCAAAAGAGTCCTATTTTTTATAAAATTGTTGCTAAAATTTAAATTATACTTACTGTTTCACGTAAATAGGAACAAAAAATTGCACAAAAAAAAAATTGTATATAAACAAATTACAAATTACTGATGTGTATCTATTTTTATGAGCAAATAATTTTTTGTAATTCAAATAAATTCGTTTTTAAAAATCAACATGAAAGCAAATAGTTGCCAGATTTTTTACTGACATGACATTGCCAGATAGAAATTTTAATAATATGATGTATTCTTAACGCTTGCGAGGAAATTTTCAATGTTACCGCCATTTAAATTTTTTCCAATTAGGTGTATCTATTATTTTGAGCAGATGTGTATGTGTATTCTTATTATTACAAATTTATCATTTTTATTTGAAATTTCGTCTAATTTACAAATAATATAAATACAAATTATATATATAAAAAAGTTCGAATAATTACCAAAAATCTATAAATAAAATATTTTTTTACGAAATCCAGATTTATATTTCGAAAAGAAATTATTCTTTTCCATATATTCATCTAGTTGTCCATTTATAACCATATCAATTATGTTTTCAATGTACTTATATGTCGGAATTTTTAACATTTTATTGCATTATTCACTTTCTACATTTGTGTTTCCATAGATAGATTCTTTCCAGTTATTTTCGATTTTTTTGACATTCGGAAAAAACTCACTTGTTTTTGAAAAAATATATTGACAAACTTAATATGCATTCGCATTGGAAAAATGTAAATTTTACTTCATTAAAACACATTAAATTGTGTAATTGTGTAAAGCATTAAAGGCATCAGTAGTCTTGCTGTAAGGTATCTTATCGGCATCGTAAAGTTGATTCATATTTTTCGAAACGTAAATCCGCATATGGTCTTGCGAAACGGCAAATGCAAAATACTGTAGCTTATGTTTGCAAGTCCATCAACAAAATATATAACAAAATATATAAGCCCAATTCACAATGCACTTGCAAATGTTCTTGCATCATTGTATATGCATTGGATTTTTACTTTACATTAACAAAATATGCATGAATTACAATACAAATGCACAAGATTGGGAATACCGCTATAGACTTGCAATTGTCTCATCATTGCTTTTGAGCAATACTAAAACTGTATAGCTTTTTGCATCTAGCATTGCAAAGTTGCTTAAAATACCGCTTACTGTCAATGGAAAAACTATTGTAATAACAAATAGTTGCAACCAAAACGCAGCTAACACTGAATACCGCTTATTTATTTCAGCTAAACCATTACCATTTTAATTGCATTTTTTATTCTATTTTCTACTGAACAGTCCTACCTTAAATGAAATTTTATCTTCTAAAGATTGTTTCGATATTTGCCAAAAAAAAATTAAAGACAAAGCTTCTGCATATTTTAATTCCAAATATTATTAATTTTGTGTGGGAAGCTAAAACAAAATTTAAACAATTTTTTTTGTTTTATATACAAATTCTGAACAGAACAAAAGCACCAAAATTCAGGTATTGATTTGCCTTTCGAAACAAATTTTTATAATTTTTGAAATTTTGTTTTTGCTTTCCACATAAATATCACTTTGGTGACGTGATATTTATGTGAAAAGATATTGACAGAATCGCAATTATATATTAAGCAAAGCACGCTGTACATATGGTCGTTAGTGATACCGTTTTTGGTAAAATAATAAATAGTTAACTCAGAAGTACGATTAATATTGAAAGTGATGCTAAAATGGTGCAGAAAAAGTTTTCGACAGTGACATTGATGAAATACGAAGACGAAGAATATGATCTTAAAATGTATATAAGTGAATTTTACCTAGCACTTGACGAAGAAAATCTTCTTATTTTCCATTATTTAAAGAAATTGTAATTATTCGAATTCGATTAATTTTAAACATGTAATCGAATTATGGAATAAGTTGATATCTCTTATTCGAATTATTCGTTTTATTCGAACAAGAGAAAAATCGAATAATTTGGACACCGTACTATTTAGTAATTTTCCCTTTTTGTTTAGTTTTTCCTGTTTTAGTTAACTGTTTATTTATTTCATTTATTCAGAATCAAGCCCTAAGGGCCAAATTTTATTCCGCATAGGTAATATTTTGCATACTCTGATTCTTTATTTTATCTCTATGTAACATGATTCTTATTAAGTAAATATTTAATATCGGGCAGATGTTTTATAAATTCTTTAAAATTTTTCGATGTTTTATTATGTGAATAAAGATTTTCCCCCATATGTATAAAAAAATTTTAAATTTATCGAAGGTTTATAAATCAAATTTTGTATGGAAATTTTGTTTTATAAACCTTGGGTTTATTTTTTAAAATATTTTATTATTTGTCCACATTTTCTAATAGATTAGAAATCGTCTGCTTTTAATTTAAGAAGAAACAAATTACACAACCAATTTTCAACCAAATTTATCCAATAAAAAATCACTAAAATCAATCAGAACTGGACATATTCATAAATTGTAATTATTGTAAAAAATTTATGTTTTAAATGACAATAAATATATTTAAAATAACTTTGAAAACTATGTCCTTTTATTTTTTCCAATCGAATTCTTAATTTTTTAAATATCGTATTTAAAAAAGATGATTGTCAAAATGCAAACAAATTATGAAATGACGCCATATTTCAAACTATCTCACTAAGGAGCAAATAAAATATCATGCTTATGAAAAAGTTTACAACGTGTCTCTTACCCCCATTATCACAATATGTACAGCTGTGTTCAAAATAATAGGAGCAATAGTTGTCCATAACTTAATAAGGTTATTTTGTTAGTCTGTCAACATTAAAACCATGTAAAAAAGCTAGCGGTTGTTACAATGGAATGTAAAAAACCAAAATGAAAATAAATTATTATGATAGCTTTTATTTCTGTGATTTTTTATAGTGATTTCTTTATTTGTCCATGAAGTGCATGAATCAAAAAAATAGGAGCAATTGTGATTTACAATAAATTAAAGTGATTAAGTGAATATATCGTGTGTGAAATAATAAGTAAATATTGTAACATTATGTTTTTATATAAAATATTGTTATATTTTAAAACACTGGGACGTGGAAAGTACAGAAGCGAAGAAAAGCGTGAAATTATTAGAATTCTTCGAAATCAAGGGAAAAAATACATTAAAATTAAAGAAATACTATCGTGCTCTGATCAGAAGATTGCAAATGCCTTGTCATACGAAAAAAAAGCCGAGACTCACGTTCGGAAGCTGAAAACATCGAGTCAAGGTGATCGCCGTATAGTACGCTTTAGTAAAGGCGACCCTTCCGCGTCAGCAAATAAAATTCAAAATTAACTTAAACTTCCTTTAAGTGTTGTTACTATTCGTAGGTGATTGCTGGAGAACAAACTATTCGCTAGAAGTCCGCGAAAAGTGCCCTTACTAACTAAGAAAAAAATCAGCGGCAAGATTTAAAAATCCCCACGAACACATCAATTGGCCTAAGGAAAAATGGAGAAATATTTTGCGGACTGACGAAAGCAAAATTGTATTATTTGTTGGAACTGGATCTAGGCAGTACGTTCGACGTCCCCCGAACACAGATATGGGGATGCTTTTCATGCAACGGTGTTGGTACAATACACGAAATAAAAGGCACTATGGACCCAAAAATGTACGTGGAAATATTATGCTGCCATATGCAGTGTGGAATATGCCACTAAAATGTGTCTTCCAACAAGACAACGACCCGAAACACACGAGCAAATTGGTAAAGGAAGGTTTTGGGTCAACATCGTCTAGGTTATCTCATGTCCTGTTCAGTCCCCAGACTTGAATCCCATAGAACATCTATGGAGGGATGTTAAGAAATATGTTGCGGAACGAAAACCGTAAAATGCAGCTGAATTTTGGTCTGTAGTGAAAAATGGGTGGAATCAAATTCCCCTAAAGCGATGTCAGGATTTAATCGACTCTATGCCTCGCAGATGTGCTGCAGTAATAAAAAATAAAGGATATTCTACCAAATACTGATCGCATTTAAAGTTTCTGATAATATTCATAAGCTTTTTTAACTTTTTTAATAGTAAATATTAATCAATACTGAAATGCTCCTATTATTTTGAACAGCAATTTTTAAAATATTGTTTTTTAACTTCCCGTTACTTTCTTTTCAAAAGCTTTATTTAATAAATGAATTATTTAAATAATTTAGGATTAAATCGACATTACATTACACAAAAACAAATAGAATAAATCTTGTTGTTTTTAGTTAAAAATTAATCTCTTGTTTTTTAATAGGTTCACTCCTATTTTTATGAACACAACTGTATATCACAATATGTTTTAACCTAAACCTAAAACATACATTAAATATTTTAACAGACAGTATAACTATAAGTTAGAATATAACCTGACATGGTGTTAATGAGGATTAGAGGAATGTGATTGTTCCTATTTTCTAAAATGTTAAATAACGTATCATCTTTTTTCATAAGTTTCTAGGAGAAGCAAAAAACGGTATAAAATTAAAACTACTTGAGATATTGAAAAAAATGTTCAAATCTGAATTATATTGAAACTAGAATTATAATTTATACAAAAAAAAGTTTTTCTCATAAAAGTTAAATAAAACCTAGCTTTCCTCTGTTTCCTATTACTTACATAAAAACCTCAAAGTTTACATTAAAGCTCATTTTTATTTTTGTTAAAATAGGGCTATCTGCTTATTTCACTGTTAGAATCAAAAAAACTTCTACTTGTAAAAACTGCTATCTAACATATAAGCACGAATATTAGGAATTAATAAAAACTTAACATATGTAGGATTTAGACGTCGTTTTTAAATTACTTTGTGAAATAAACTTTAGTTATTATTCTTAGAGTTAATGAAAAAAAACAGTTTTTTCGCTCTCCTGTAAAATGTTGATTTTGCTTATAGCACTATTTGAATATAAACCCTCGATATGATTGTTAAACTTTTTTAGTTATTTCATTGTAGTTTTTCATTAAGTTCATCAATTATTTCCACGAATACTTCAAAGAATTATGAATCTTGAATGATAGGTGATCGATAAATAGCAGAAAATCTCAATGATTAAAGTTGCTGTTTTAATCATTGAGATTTTGTGCTATTTAACGTTCTATGTTTGCACTTATCAAGTATATGGATTCACAGTATTTATTGAAATATATAGTAGTGTTTGATAATGTTGCAAGTTGATTATATTCTTATAATTGTATTTCACATTCATGTACTCTATATGTTAAATTAGTTTCCTTTAATATTATAAAATATAGTTTATCCATACTTGCAGTTGCTTCCAACTAATTAAAGTTATTATTTAAGCCTTGTACATTAGTTTAAATTCCATATATACTCTTTAATGGTTAATCCATTATAACCATTCTCGTCTATAGATTTAATTTATTATGATACACCGGGAACCATAAGTTGCATGATTCTCAAGTCCTAAATTCAGTCTCTTATTAGTCCAATCAAACCAGAATTTGATTTATTTTTGAAAACTCGATTGAATTTAAAACTAATTTTCTGGGCGATTTGCATAAGTTTATTACAATTAATTAAATATTTTCGCGAAAATTCAAAAAATTCGGATATGTTAGGAATTAATCGGAAATTGTTGAATTAGCTAAAAATGAACAATGTATACAGCCCAATTATGAATAAAAATAACCGGGAGGTTTTCCCATTTTTCCTAATAAAATTCAATGTTAAAAGAAAGAAAAGACAAAAAAAACTCCCGTGGAATTTTTATTCATAATTGGGCTGATAGTGTGATTTTATAAATCAATACATTCGAAATAAGATATTTGGATTATTTTAACACTTTCTTCGTTTTTTGTTTGTTTCTGATCTATCTACAAAACATGTTTATTTCGAATATAAAATGGCCTATCTTCAAGTTTTTATTAGAATTTTGAAGTTCTGAAATGTACAAACAGCAAATTTAAAATAAATTTAAATTTATTTTATTTATTCACAAATTTTAAAATTTTGTTTTAAAAATAAAAAAAATTTTAAAATATGCAGTAAAAATCTTAAAATAAGCAAATTATATACACTTAAAAGGAAAGTATCTTCTGATTCGGAAAAGTAATTGGATCAAATTGATTTTGGATTTCTGACTACAAGCATGTATTTGCATGAAAATCGCTGCCCTGATTTTGATAATATGTACAAACAAATTTAAATTTTCGTTAAGTAGGTTATATTGAAAACATTTTTAATGAAAAATTATTTATAGCTAAAAACAATTTTTTATATATATTTTCAGAATTGAGAAAAGTTATTATTATCCTATATACAAATTTTGGCTTATTGTTTAATGGTTTTGTTTTAAAAGTTGACGTATTTAATTTATCGCAGTCGTAAAAATGATGACAGAAAAGATTAATTCTGCACATGGAAATATGATTATAAAAAGGTACGTTCTGAATTTCTATTTAATTAAGATTTAATTTTCAGTTAACAAATAAATTCAAGAAGTGTCTTTCTCTTTATTTCATTAAATGCACACTGCGACACAAGAACAACCTTTTCCCGTGACATGAACCATTTTATATAGAGTTTTTCAATATGTGGTTATTTTCTATATGAATTTGTTCATGTCCTGTAGTCCTGTCGCATGATTGATTAAATATACCGTATTGATATTAAAAAAAATAACATTAAACATTTATCACTTGTAGTATAAACAAAGAACACCAACACCAACTTGTTACAAACATTGGAGATGACATGGGTTGGAAATCTAAACTTAAAATACCACCAAAAGACAATCGTTTTAAAACAAGTGTAAGTACAATATGTATACTAATAAACTTTATATATTTATATTTTCACATACAATTTATATGTACGCATAATAAATGTTTCGTCGTTGCACATTGCTAGGTTTACCCACTTATTTAAATATTACTAAAAAATGTGACATGAAGTTAATACCCTAAATGGCATTGAATTTTAATTAATCAAGGAAAAATATATTTGTTTTATTCGAATAAATAACATTTTAAATTTAGAATGAAAACTTATTCGATCAATAATAGTCGTATAAATCTATTTTCAAGTTAAAATTTAAAAAAAATGTATACCTTATTGAAACAAGACCAATAGTTAATAATGTTATTCCAAGTTGATTACATTGGAAATTTCATTAGAAACGAATTTCTACAAAGTTAAAGTATAAATATAATAGGGACTTCCGAACTTTGAGAGTGTATTTTGCCAAATCACCATGGACGGTATAGCGATCAACAACATGTGCTTAGATAAAAGAGATTCAAGAGCGTTCAATACATCCCGAAAAGTCAGTTTGGTGTGGATTTTGGGCTGGCGGCGTCATTGGTTCATATTTATTTGAGAACGACGTTGACCGTCAACGACATGTGGTTTCAATAAGTTTTCTTAAGTCGCCTGTCTATGCGAATAAGCCACAAACCACAGCGGCTCTCAAAGTTACATTCCATACATAATCAAAAGGCATCAATAGGTCTTTCAAACAAATAATACATTTCGATGATATCTCACACACATTTTGTGTGTGTAAGACCCGTTACAAACTAAAATTTGGACAATGCTATCTTAATGAAACAAGTCCGATAGTTTATAATTTTATTTCAAGTTGGATAGATTGAAAATTTTATAGACACGACTTTCTACATTCATTTTCCAATCACCTTTATATTAAAACACTAATATCAGAACATTATGAAACCTAATTTAAAAACGAAATCCTTGTGATTAGTAATGACCTAGGAAAGGTTAAAGCAATAGAGTTAAGAATCTTAAGCTAATTGGCAGTAAGTTAAGGATTATATCCAATGATGCCTGAGGTGAGCTACAGATGGCACCAGTTATGCCAATGGAAGCACATCTCTGAACTTTACTGAACATCTTCCTATAACTACTTTTTCTCATTGCATCCCACCAAACCGTGCAACCATAAGTAATAATGAGCCTTACCAACCAATGTGTAAATCCAGGTTATCATGGCTGATCGTAGTCCCCAATTCTTACCAATAGAATTCCTGCATGTGTAGTACGCCTTTATTTTATTTATTTTCATTTATTTAGAATCAAGCCCTTAGGGCCAAATATGATTCATATTCCACTCAGAAAAAATTAATTACATAAAATTAAAAAATTTATACATAGTAAGAATAGAAATTAAATACTAAAATTTTTTAAAAAAAATATGATAATCAATAAAAAAAAAAATTGTAATATAAAGTATAATAATTATATATACATTATACGATAACAGTATTAGGTAATATGCAAAGGGGAGAATAATAAAAAAAATAGAAGCAAAGAAGCAAATTTACAAACTTTGTTCAAAATATTGTTTCAGTCTACGCTTAAATGTTTGATTCGAAAAAGAAAAAAATTTTAATTTTATGGGAAGAGGATTCGACACCCGTAAGACTCACACGTGAAGTGATCTTTCATAAATGGAAGAGGCTATACGGTGACACACTATCTGTGGGTTTCTACTAGATCGCGAAAATTGGAAACTATCTACAATATACCTCGGATAATTCATCATAATAGTTTTACGAAATAGTAACAGCATTCTTAATTTTATGAAATCTTCAAATGTAAACCCAATAAAATCCATAACATAGGGAGAGACATGAGTTCTAATTCTCAATCGGTAAATAAATCTGATAATACGATTAAATGTAAGTTGGATTCTCCTCAAGAATGTACTGTTGGTGCCTGAATATATCTCCAAGGTATACATCAATTGTGACATTAGGAGAGCATTTGCAACATTCCTCCTAATACGAAATGGAAGGTACAGATCAAGTGAATATAATCTTCTGATGGTACCATTCACACGTGCGCAAACATAATCAATATGTTTCGAAAAATTCAGTCCTCGGTCTAAATAAACCCCCAAGCACTTCATTTCATCCACAAATTGTAAACCAACTCCATTCATAGATATATGGAAATCTTCAGCATCACATCCAAAACACATAGCTTTAGACTTATCAGTATTAATATTAAAACCATTATCCTCCATCCACCGAGAAATTAACCCTAAGTAAAAATTAACATTATTCTCCAAAACATCACGGTTATTCGATGCAAACAAAATCTGAATATCAGCATATATAAAAGATTCAAAAGAAGTAACATCAAAAATATTAACAAAGTCATTGATATAAATCATGAACAACAATGGACCAATTACCGAAACCTGGGGTACTCCACTCGAAACCTCTAAAGCATATGACTTCGTACCACACACTTCAACGTACTGCTTCCTCCCAGACAGATATGATTGCATCAACTTACATGAACATCTGGAAAATTTGAACATGTCACACAACTTTAAAATTAACCTTGAATGTAGTACCCTGTCAAATGCCTTCGACAAATCCAGCGAAACCAATACACTCATTATCCTCTCATTAATTTTCCGTCGTATTGAATCTGTAAGTCCACCAAGTAGAGCAGTAGTACTATACTTTCGTCTAAACCCAGACTGATTGACATGTAATAACTCGTTCTGATCTATATAAAGCATAATTTGGTCCTTCATAATATGTTCAACAATTTTAGAAAGAATTGGAACCATAGAAATTTGACGTAGGTTTTCAATCGAATTAGAATTTGCCTCCTTCCTAATCGGTGCCACTCGTGCAATTTTCCAGATCGAAGGATATTTAGAGGTAGTAAATATTGTGTTAACAATATGCGTAAGAGAAGGACTTATGTAAGGGAAAATAATCTTGATAAATTTCAGAGGTAAACCATCGTGTCCCGAAGCATTTGAACGGATCTTACATAGCGCCGAGTAAACTTCGTATTCATCAACTCCACGAAAAGAGAAAGAATTCTCATTAAGAAAGTTTAGATCAGTTAACGAAACTACCGGCCATTCATAAGACTGGTTCGAAATAAAAAACCGATTGATATCGCATGGATCCACGTTATCTATTTCATCCTTACATTTAATACATCCATTTTCCCTTAATAAATTCCACATCTGTCTATTATTCAACCCCTCTTGAGTATTCTTCTTCCATGGTAATTTGTTATCAAGGAAGTTCCTAAATGCTTGGCTCTCTCTGATAAAGTCAGCTCATCCGTCTATTTCCGGCAAATTAAAACTCTATCCTATGTTTCCTGGTAAAGAGTACTAACTCTGTTTTCGTTGGGTTTAGACCCAAGAGAGGTCGCATGCATGATTTCGCTGATTGTCAAAAGAAACACAACGTTGTCAGCATAGGCTACTATCTTCCTTCCGAATAGATTTCACCGCTAGTAACCATAACAAGGGAGACAATATGCCACATTGCGGTGTACCCCTGGTAACCCGCCATCTAATCCTATCAGAAATGAGTTGTTAATCCTGCTACCAAGCATCGAAACTTGCCAATTCAACAAGTCCTTAACCCCGAGTTCAAATAACAACTCTCTTATAGCCTCTAGCCTAATGTTATTAAAGTCTCCCTCTATATAAAAACGCAGCTAAAGTATATTCTTTATGCTCTAAGCCGTGTTCAATGCAATCCACAACCTCATGCAGCGCACTCTCCACAGACATACCCTTGAGGTAGGCGTGCTGAGCATTGTTAATGAATTTGGTATCTATAATGCTCATAAGAAAAAGATCTATCAGTCTCTGAAGAGTCTCCAACAGAAAAGACGACAGGCTTATATGTCTAAAATCATTTGGCTTCGAATAGCACGGCTTATCGGCTTTGGTTATAAAGATTACCTTTTTACCGCCATACTAATTTTTCCCCTGAGGCTATTTCCCCATTACAATTGTAATTGTAATTTTTATTGAGACTTTCAATTAGATACAAAAATTGTCAATATCACATTTTATACTTAAAGCTATTAACGTTTTGCTTTATCACATTATAATTGAAAATGCTACATGCTCTGTCGTAGACGTATTTGTTGGAGTAACGTTTAGTGTGAGTTTTAAAATGTCTGTTAACACAGCTTCTCAGGATTTTCCTTTCAAAGATTTCCAGTTCATTTGCAACTGATGGTGAAATGGTAAGCCAAATTTGAAATGCATATAACAAGGCAGATCTTATAGCAGTTTTGTAAACCAGTAGTTTAGTTTTCTGATGTAAATATTTGTTGTTTAAAATTTTTTAAAGCATACCTGTAATTCTTTTACATTTCAATAAGGTTGCTCTGCCATGATTATTAAATTTGAATAGTTTATCGAATGTAACTCCTATGTATTTACATGTAGATTTAAAAGGAATAATACTACCATCAAGGGATAGTTGCAGGGACTTGCTCTCTGGTACAACAAACCTTGGGCACTTTCCTGAAGCATTTCGTATGCATATTGCTTCAGATTTTAACGCATTAATTTCAATTCCCCATATTTTACAAAAATTTTCAATAATAGAAATATGGTGTGAGACTTTGCTAAGGGCTGCCTGCGGTGATACGTCGTGACTGAAAATCAAACAATCATCTGCATATAACATTGCCATTGAATCATGTGTTTCATGAGGGAAGTCGTTTAAATATAAGTTGAAAAGATATGGAAATACGCTGCCCTGTGGCACTCCGCTTTTTACTTGTCCAAATTTAAATCGCATCGAATTAATTTGCACGCAGAATTGACGATCAGAAAAATAACTTGAGAATAATTTCACTAAATATGGATCGATCTCTAGGTTGATTAGTTTATACAAAATTCCTTTGTGCCACGCTGTATCGAATGCCTTTTGAATATCTAGTGACACAGCCACAGTACATTTCTGTTGTCTTAAATTACACTAGTTTACAAATCAAACATTTTTGTTTGCTCATGGAATGAAACTTATATTTTTGAGAAGAGCTAGGGACGCTAGTTAATTGACCATTTTTTGTTTCCCACCTATACGTCAAAATTTTGAGATATATGGGTTTTTATTTTTCACCTGCCCTGAATACTACTAATGCATACTGTAGTGTACCGAATTGTAGTAATTAAGTATTGACATCGTTTTTGGGTACTCAAAACTCTGACGAAGCTACTAGATACTTTCAGAGTTGTATTCTTTTGACAAATTCCAAAAAAATTAACGGGGAAAAAATAAATACTGTTTAAAGGTAAATCTTTCCTATAGATAAACGTTAATAAATCGCTATTAAATACAAAATTCTAAAGTAAAAACTATTTTAAAATGTCTTCTAGAAAGTGTAAAATAAACCTAGACCATGTTTGTTTTATTTGTGGAAAATTTATTCAGTCAAATCGAGGTTCTCCTATAACACAAACACTGCAAAATGCTTATTTACATTAAAAAATTTAGTAAAAGCTTTAGATAAGACAAAAACCAGCAAGTGTTCCCGAGTCTTTCTGAGGCTAAACTAAAAGAAGGGATATACAGCTATGGACATATAAATGGCACATTTTACCAAAAGTTCTTTCTTATACTACTATATCGTAAATACTATTAACAAACAAAAAATTTTTGGTTTTTTGCAAAGTTTTACTACTTATCTTTAAAATGAATATAAACAAAAATTTAAATTCATAATTTTAAAAAAATTTCTTTATTAAGAAAAAAAACACCACTGAAATCAGCTGGACACATAAATGGCACAATTTTTAAAAAAGAGAAAAAAATCATTTTAATATTTCATTTGTTGGTTTTTTGGTATGTACAAATATTTTACTATTAATATAAGTGATGTAGCCTTTGTTTTTGATAACAGCTTCGCACCTGCGACCCATATTTTCCACTAGTTTTTGGCATTTTGTTTTGGGTATGGCATACGAATCTTTCTGAGCTGCCGACCACAGATCGTCCATATTTTTATAATTTTATTGTTGCTGTATCAACCTTGACTTCGTTCCAAAGGTCCTCTATAGGATTTAAGTCAGGGCACTGGGCTTGCCAATCCAAAACTTCGATCTTCTCTGCACAAAACCACATCTTTTACTTCTTTAGACGAGTGTTTGGGGTCAATATCTTGCATTAATTTGCATGGAATCGAAGGCATATGGCTCCATATGGTTTATTATAATATCTAAGTACTGAAACTTATCCATTTAGCCATTGATTTTTATAAGGGGACCTGCCATTTATGTGTCCAGCTGATTTCAGTGGTGTTTTTTTTCTTAATAAAGAAATTTTTTTAAAATAATGAATTTAAATTTTTGTTTATATTCATTTTAAAGATAAGTAATAAAACTTTGCAAAAAACCAAAAATTTTTTGTTTGTTAATAGTATTTACGATATAGTAGCATAAGAAAGAACTTTTGGTAAAATGTGCCATTTATATGTCCATAGCTGTATGTGGGTCCTCAAATAAGAAAAATTTTGGTTGATACCAAATTTGAGTGTCTATTAACCGATGTTGAAAATGCAGCATGGAATTCTTTTAAACTTGTTGTTCAAGAATTTTTGGGGAATAAGAAAAGTCAAAATTATAGAGACATTGTTGCGAATTTATTACATAATTTTGAACTGATGGGTGTAAATATATCCCTCAAAATTCACTTTTTACATTCTCGTGTGGATTTTTTCCCGGAAAACCTCGGACTCATAAGTGACGAACATGGAGAGCGTTTCCATCAAGATTTGAAGTTTTTCGAGAGGAATTTTTAAGGTTTTTGGGATTAGAATATGCTACGAGACTACTGTTGAAGTGTCGTGAGGAAGACAAATGAAAATAATTATAAAAAGAGCACTAAACACTTCAATTTTAATTTTTTGTGCTAATTTAATTTACATTTTTATATGTTTCGTTTTTAATAAATATCTCAAAAGTTTGACGTCCAGGATTTTTTAAAATATTTTTTCCGAAGTTAGAAGACCTAAATACACAAATCCCCATATGTTTCATTTCATGAACAAAAACCTTGTAAACTAGTGTTATTAGTCACATTGCTATGAAATTTCAATAGTGCATGCGCTGTTGAATGTGTCCACTTGAAGCCAAATTGAAAACATGATATTGGATCAATATATGTTCCAGAATTTTACCCACATTGGACAACATCGATATCGGTCTAAAATCCTCCAGTCTTTCACTTTTCCCTTTCTTCTTAATGGGAATGATTTTCCCATTTTTCCCGCAAGATGGAAAGTAACCATTGTTGATACAATTATTAAAAAGTATTGTAAGAAATTCTATTGTTACATCAGGTAATCTCTTTAGCAGGAAGTTGGAAATGTCAAATAGACCAGAAGACTTTTTACTGTTTATACTTTGAATAATATTTTTCACTGTAGCTGGTTTAACGAAATGAAAACAATCTTCATTTTCCAAGGAGTTAAGTGTGTCGTCTGATATTAATTGATCTATTTCTTCATTTGGTAGATTTCTATTGTCAGGTGGCATTATTTCAAATGTTTGCACTTCCATATCACGACGAAAATTAATCCAATTTGTATTTTTAAATGATGTAAAATAACTTGGGAGTGACAAAACAAAATCAACGGAATTAAACTGGAGTTCCATTTTTATAGGAAAGTGGTCAGAAAAAGTAGGCAAGCCAAAAATGTTGTAGTTTGGGTAATCAGTGTTGATCAGGTTCGAACTGAGCAAAAACTGATCGAGATACGATTCGCCATTAGGAGAAGAAGGTTTATTGTCCGAAAAACGGATAATATCCAGTGTGTGATCCTGGAGCCATCTGTGCAAATATCTTCCATTGCAGTTATGGTTACGGTCACCCCAAGAACAATGTTTTGAGTTAAGGTTGCCACCAACTATTACACCGTCAAAAGTTGTCGAAGCATTGAGTATTTTTGATAGGCCGTTGCTGATGGCGACTTCGTTTGAGTTGCATGGAATATAAAGTGATCCAATTAAGATTTCTTTTCGGATGTCATCAATATTCATTTCGATTTTTAAGAAAACATTAAAATTAATTTCATTAATTCTAATTCTGCTATATGCAATGGTGTTATTGATTATAATCCCAATAATCATAGATAAAATTGTAACCTTTGAGTTTAGGATTCTCTGTAGGAAAGATTTTCCTCAATACGAGTCATTATAAAAACAAAACATTTCCGTGGTTGGATTAATAATTAATAAAATAAAAAACCTTTGAGTTTTATATTTGCATTCCCTCTGATATGGCACTCCTAAATAAATGCGATATATATTTTGTTGTATCTTAGTAAATTTAAGAGTTCTATGCGTCGACTTGTATCTACAAGCGAGCTTACATTAAAAGTGAGGAAATTAAGCCTTCTACGGGTCATAAGAACTTTGAACTTTAGTAAGTAGCCTTTTGAATTGTGTATTATATTTTTGAGCCCCTTGCCCTGCTGAAGGGTGACCAAATATAAGCCAGCGTCGCTATTGTTCCTCTTATAATAATTAGTGGTAAACTTTGAGACTTTATCTATAGTATTAGGAATTTCATTATCCAGGTAAGCTTTTACCTCATCAACCTCAGTTTTGAAGTGTAATCCACGAATGACGAAGGACATTTGACGTAGTTCTTTTGGGGTGAATGAGTAAGAATTATTTTCTTTAAGCAAGGCCATCATCTCGTTGTACACATTAATATCTGAAATAAATAGTTTGCTTTTGTGTCTATTAATATTCTTTATCTTGAAGTTAATTTTCGGTTTCCTCGCTTCAAGTTGTTCTACTAGAACCTTACATTAACGTCGTACATAATTATTGGTGGGCAAAATAATTTGCTTGGCTTGGCCTCCGGCCGGGTGCTGCTTTTGCCATTCTCAACGTTAGGTATTACCAAATCAGCAAGTATTTGATAACAGTTCTGAGATTTATTGGTCGTCCCGTTGCCACCATTACATATTTTGGAAACATCAGCTCCTATTGGTGAATCTGATTCGTATCTTTTCCTTTTTTGTTTTGCAAATGCTGGCATTATCGCATATACTGCTGCCACATATAAGACAGCCGGTTTCTGTCGTTGTTGCTTGTGTAGTCACCGCAACGTCCTCACCAACTACCATTGGATCCATATCATATATAAATTTATCCTTTAATTTTATATTATTTTATTAAAATAAATTGTCAGTAGAAAAAAAAGTCAACCACTCGCCAGTGATGCCAATCGTTTTTTTCTTCCCCAACACAACTAGAAATGAGTAAAAAATTACAAAGCACAAACATATGAAAAATAAAATAAACAATTCAGCACAGCTGCTCTTTGTTTAGATTTGCTTTATTAACATCAATATAATTTTTAATATACATTTTATATACTTTAATGCAGGGTTTACAATTGTTACTATATTAGCCGTCAATTTACTGCAATTTATATATAAAATATACATTTTTATCAATCTGCATACTAAAAATATAGTTACTATTATAGTTACTAATATAAAAATTGCTGTTACTATTCATATATTATACAAATTGCAATGTTAGTTTGCAATTTCTAGTAGCAGATACAACCAGTTGTCAACTCGTTATTGTAGCACAACAACCAAAATATATGTTCGTGCTATAGCAGCATACACACTTTTTTGCCGAACTAATATAGCATTCGTTTTTGTTTTGTTGTGCTAGCAATTTTCTCTGGCAGCAATTTACATTTCTTTGGTTGCTATGCTGTGGTTGCATTGATATTTCTTGTTTTTTGGCTATTGGATATTATTTTATTGTCAAGTATGTAATACGAAATAACGATTTTAGTTTTAGAAACTATAAATATGTAATATGTAATAAAATCTTTATTTATTAACAAAACTCAATGAAATTTTCAACGTTTTTTAAATTTGTCATTCCAAATTACAAAGTGTAAAAAAACTTTTCAAAAGGTCAAAAGGAATCCCACAATTCCTAAAAATTTAAGCGAAAATCCCAAAAATGGTATTTTTTTACAATTTTAACCATAGGTTCTACATTTCCTTCGGGTCTGGGAAAATACTTTGGGGATAAATAGGGAACACATCAAGGTTTCTAAAGCTGCTTTCCGTTTTGAAATGCCAGATTTATTTCCAAAAAATTTTGATTCTGCCCAACTGTACATTGGGTGTGTTTGCTAATATGTTGTTATGCACTTATCAAGAACAGCAACTAATAGCATCAATTGCAGAAATGTCAATTGTTCTTTAGCACAATCAAAGAAATGTGTGTTGTTGCTAGAAAAGTTTGGCAGTACAACAAAATAAAACGAATGGCGTGCAATATTAGCACGACAAAAAACTGTGTGTGCTACTAAAGCACGAACATATATTTTGGTGGATATTCAATGGATTGTGTTTGCTACTAAAAATTGCAGACTAGCATTGCTATTTTAATAGTAATATGAACGAACAGTATGAATATTTATATTATGTAGTTAATTTTGATGAAATGAGATAATTTCATATTTATTGCATAGTCAAATGTAAGAAATATGTTGCTAGAGCTGAATATCGAAACCCTAGTTTAATGTCACTTTTTCTTTAACAAAGTTAAAATTTACAAAATAAGTTATGTACGCGGTAGGGTTTTCTTGTAAAATTTAAAATATTGCCATATTTATATGAAAAATTTTGAGGAATGCACATGTGATTTGATTGAAAAGTATGGCAATGCTAACAAAATTAATCCATTAGTGAGAAACAGAGTACGGAAATAAACAAATCGAAACGTTTGCTATCGTTTTGTTTTGTTCTTTTCAGTGAGTAAAACAAAAACCAAACACATACAATGAGAATGATTGTCCCATTATGTTTTGTATTGTTTTTGCTCATGAGCGCAAACTGTACATTAATATAAACGTACGCAGCTAGAAAAGAGTAAGAACAATATTGAAACATTATGATAAAAAACGTTTAACAAACGTTTGGTAATTGATTTACTCATTATGTACGATTGTTACATAATGCAGATGAGTGAAAAGCTAATCGTTTCGTTTTCTCTCTTTGTCACTTGAAAAGTTTTTGTTTTGTTTTTGCTCATGTACAATATAAAAATTTTGATTTGTTTTGTACATTTTGCAAACGTTTGCGAAATGTTTTGTTTGTTTTCATACTCTGGTGAGAAACACAATCATTGGTTAAATCCCGGCAAAATATGTTTCAGGTTTAATACAACAGCGTGTTAAGCTAAGTTTAACTGAGAAGTAAGAAACTAGCTCTTAAAGGGGGGTCAGACGGCATGTATTGCTTGTGTTTTGTGCCATGTATTTGGACATTTTTCCACATGTAAACATATACATACCGTGTGATCCATATAAAACCTTGTGTATGTAAAATACATGTGTATTAATCGTGACATTTTTGGCAATTAGAGCATATTATATTTTCGTATGTATAACAGTGTTGTATTTTGAAATACAAGACTGTGTGAGTGCAAAATAAAAAAAACAAAACAAAAACAAGTAAAGAAAAATCATAACAAAATAAGTTTCATTGCATTAAATATATTTATTGTGATTTAAAAACGTTTTAAATAAATATATTCACCCTTATTCTACTTGGCGTCGTCGACATCGTCGTCAATATTGAGTCAAAAAATGGTAGATGTTACGCCGATATCGATAACAATTGGTAACTTTTGACAGCGTTTTGTACTTTAACCCGACTTATAAAAGTATACAATTCTGTCAAAAGTTACCAATTGTTATCGATTTCGGAGAAACACATACCATTTTTTGACTCAATATTGACGACGATGTCGACGACGCCAAGTAGAATAAGGGTGATTGTTAAAAACAACATACTTATAAACTAATAGAGGTTATGTCACATGCAATTACATATGTACGTTTGAACGTGGAAATTATGAATCACATGGAATTCCATATGTATCGAATACATGTCCCAATACACAATCAATACATGCCGTCTGACCCCCCTATTAGTGTAGAATTCTAACTGATTAAGATAGCCCATGAAAAAGTATCTACTTGTGTATTTCAATACTTAATGCTTAAATATGCGTGTATCGGAGAAGGGAGATATAATTTGCCTATGCAAATTTCTTCACTTTAATTTAGTTTATTTTATTTCATTATAAAAGGTATCATAATGGATCCCATTGGTCTCCTAAATCTATCTATTTTATTATGATGAAAATTATTTACGACTTAGTTTTCATTTACATTTTCAGGATGTCACTGACACTCGTGGAAATGAGTTTGAAGAATTCTGTTTGAAGCGCGAACTCTTAATGGGAATCTTTGAAAAGGGATGGGAACGACCATCGCCCATTCAGGAAGCAGCAATTCCAATAGCATTAAGTGGAAAAGATGTTTTGGCGAGGGCCAAAAATGGAACCGGAAAGACGGGAGCATATTGTATACCCGTCTTGGAGCAAATCGATCCATCTAAGGATTATATACAAGCCTTAATAATGGTTCCGACCAGAGAACTTGCTTTGCAAACATCGCAAATATGTATCGAATTGGCAAAACATCTTGATATACGAGTAATGGTTACTACTGGTGGTACAATTCTAAAGGATGATATACTGCGTATATATCAAAAGGGTAAGTACAATCGAAATCGATCAAAGTCAATTTCAAATTTAAAAATTTGTTTAAATAACATTTTCTTTATTTTGTGCAGTATAATCATTGAGAAACAATAATAACAGTTGTTGAAATATTAAACTAGATTAATCAGACGAATTTCTAGAGTGAAATAAAAAATGTATCAAGTAGTTATAAGGGAATACATATATTATTATTGAACTTTATTTTGCTACATTAACTAGTAATATAATTCTAATTTAAAAATAACATACAAAAATTTTCACATATAAAATAAAATAATCTGTTTCATTCGGGCTGAAAGGCGGCAAAAAGTGTACTTATTCTAATTCTATTTCAGAATTTTCTAACTGTATTTCAGAAAATTCCAATTGTATTTCAGAAATTTCTAATTAAAATTCAAAAAAAAAATTATAATTTCTGAAATACAATCAGAAAATTTTCTAAAATATAATTAGAAATATCTGAAATACAATTGGAAATTGTGCTGTTAACCAATTGTAGAAGTTTAGAAAATTTATTTATTAATCTAATGACTTTTATGCCTTTTTCTCCATGATCTGTTCTTACTGATTGCAATATAATGGAATCGAAAGCTATGACTTGTTTCTTTATTATGTCTATTCTGGGTGTGGAAACCAATGAGCTGATATGATTTGAGCTTCAGTTATAACTAAGCTTTGTTTAATTAATATACAGAAATATGTCTAAGATTTATTGTACTGTTTGTACTGTAAACGAAAAGGAAAGTCTTTGTATTAACTTTTAAAAGTGAAAGCTGATATGATTTGAGCTTCAGTTATAACTAAGCTTTGTTTAATTAATATACAGAAATATGTCTAAGATTTATTGTACTGTTTGTACTGTAAACGAAAAGGAAAGTCTTTGTATTAACTTTTAAAAGTGATCCGATAACTAAAACAAAAGAAAATATTGTGGACCACAATTGTTTTAGTTTTAGTCCTAATTTTTTGTTTTTATCAACTGTTGTTATTGCTCTTATGGGGTTAGCTTATATTGTAACAAATAAAATCTGGTGGCTCTATTTCTGTAAGTTACGTTGATTTATTTTTCTTTTTTCCCTGGTTAGTTCAACTTATTATTGCAACTCCTGGGCGTATTCTTGACTTGATGGATAAAAAGGTTGCGGATATGTCTCATTGCAAGATACTTGTATTAGATGAAGCCGATAAACTGCTATCACTTGATTTTCAAGGCATGCTGGATCATGTTATTTTAAAATTGCCTAAGGATCCTCAGATTCTTCTATTTTCTGCAACTTTTCCGTTGACTGTTAAAAATTTTATGGAAAAACATTTGCGAGAACCGTATGAAATTAATTTAATGGAGGAATTAACATTGAAGGGTGTCACGCAATACTATGCATTTGTTCAAGAACGCCAAAAAGTACATTGCTTAAACACTCTGTTCTCTAAACTGCAGATAAATCAATCGATCATATTTTGTAATTCGACGCAACGCGTAGAACTTCTAGCAAAGAAAATCACCGAGCTTGGCTATTGTTGTTATTATATTCACGCAAAAATGGCTCAAGCTCATAGAAATCGCGTATTTCACGATTTCCGACAGGGCTTGTGTCGAAATCTTGTCTGCTCTGATTTGTTTACTCGTGGTATAGATGTTCAGGCCGTCAACGTTGTCATCAATTTCGACTTTCCACGGATGGCCGAAACCTATTTGCATCGTATTGGTCGCTCCGGTCGATTTGGTCATTTAGGTATGTATACACTGACTGCCACACACTCACAGTCAGTATAAATTATTAACTAATTGATTTTAATTTGTTTTCATTACAGGTATTGCAATCAATTTAATAACATACGAGGATAGGTTTGATTTACATCGAATTGAAAAAGAACTTGGAACTGAAATCAAACCAATACCTAAGGTGATTGACCCAGCTTTGTATGTGGCCAATGTAGCTCTTAATTCCGGAGAATCTAGTAATAATGATCTTAATAATTCATGTACCGAGGAGGGAAATGTTAGCAAATAATATGCTATTATCAAAAAATTATACATAAAATTCTAAAAAGAAAAATTATTGAATTTTTGAATTTTCATTTTTGTAAGATTCTTTTTATTATATATCTTTTTTTTTTTAATAAAAACAAATTCTGTACAGTTTTATAGACCTGTATTTGATTTAAAAAAAAATATCAAGTCACCTGAAATAAAAACAAAACGCCCGAAATTTCGTTAAACCTCCGAATTGCATTTATTTATTTATCCGCCTATATTTAAGAATTGGATTTAGTTTAAAATGATCTCTTCTATAGACGAGCATATAATTCCTAGTGGGGTTCATTGACAGTTATTAGGTGATGTGAATCGTGATAAGGTACAAAATAAAAATTTTTGTAGTCCATAATTGAGTTTATTGAAATTTTGTTAGTACAGTGCACTCGCGGTAACGTGAACAAGCTTTTGTTTACATTGACTACTCTGTAACGTGAACAAACTCAGAAAGCTCAATAACGTGATAAATTTTTTATCACTTTATTTGTTTTCTAAGCCGACTGAAACACTGAAAGACATACATTAAGTTCGATTTTTAAAGTTTTGGAAATCCCCTTATATAAAAAATGTGTTTGTATCCTCTAAATTATTTTTTTGTGTATGGCAACGAATGAGTAATTTTATTTGCTATGTAATTTTATTTCAATGTATATTTTCTCGTGATCTCGTTTTGTTTTGTAATGCATTTTAATCAATAATTTTTGTTTTATAATTTAATAATGAAAATAATAATAAAAGAATTTCACGTTCATTTTTCACGTGTTAATTTTATATTTTTTCCATGAAATTCGTCAATCGCTAATGTGAACAATTTCACTAACATCAACTCCCTTAGTTTTAATTAGTTCACGTTACCGCGAGTGCACTGTAAATTTTATTAATAATTTAAGCCAGTTCGAAATTATAGTTATCATTAAAATACCGAAATAATGAAAATTTGGGTTACCATTACATTTTAGCCATTTTTTTATTAAAAAAAGTTCATGCTTATAGAAAAATTATTTTTCTAAAGTTCTAAATTAAAGACCTGCACAAGCTGCATTGTTTAACATGAAGACAATTGCCACATGATGCTTTTGTCATGTTATGTTCTTTTACCTACTTAACAGCAACACGCAAAGGCAATGTATATCAAAACAAAAAACAAACGCAGCTTCATTTTAACAACATCATAACACACAACATTAAAAAAATTAACAGATGCATGGATGACATGGAAAATAATTTCAAGTCATTTAAATCATGTATGAGGCCTTTTTTGTATGAGATGATTTCAATTCATTTGTAGTATTTATTGTGTGCAATAAGAAAAAATCTATATAAATATATAAATGTCTTTGTTGGTTTGTTTATTTGTTTAAGCATCACGCCTAAACGGCTGAACCGATTTTATTGAAATTTGGAACGTAGATAGATCCTTACGTCAATAGGCTAAAAATACAACTGAAATTTATATTTATATTATATAGTAGGTCAAAATAAAAATACGAAAGTACACCAATGGGTTTTTCAATGTTGTTTTGGAAAATTTTACAATATTTAGTAATATTACCTGTTATATTATATACTTAAAAAGGAATACGTGAAATATAAGCCATAAAATGCCAATAATTTTCATGGAATTAAAAATGTAATGTGTTTCACATACATATTTTAAATACTACCTGACTTAGGTACAACCGCTCGAATATTATTAACGGGACATTTAATAATTACATTGCTAAATAAAATAAAACTTCATGAACAAAGCCAATTGGCCTATTAGACGGTGTTTAATTAAAGAAAAATAAATCCTTAACGGTGAAGTTTATAATATATTTAAAGATATTAAAGACACGTGTTTATTATACTCGTTGTAAAAACGTGTTTAAATTTAATGAAGTGTCTCTGAATCTTTCGCGGCATAATTGCTACAAAAATATAAATCTACGAAAATGATCCAATGGAACAAAAGCAACTGCCCAACGATTTGAAGAAAAAGTGTAGGGCATTTATTGCGTAACTTCACAGAATTTTTTTTCCTATTTTTTGTTTTCAAATAAAATCTAAGAGTCTTGAACAAAATTATTTAAATTTTCTAGTATATTTTTATGTTATTCAAAAAGTTTTGAAATTTTTCTTGGAAAATATTTAATTTTTTTATGATTTTCAGCTATACAATGAGAAAATATGGGTTAAGTTTACTGCATTTTTTGAATTTTAATTATATTATTTACGTTTCAGACTTTTCGATACATTTAGAAATATTGGCCAATATTGGGATATTATACAAAAATATTTGAACTACATAATGCAATTTATTATAAAATAGCAACAAATTTGTGTAAAAAAAAGTAAAAATTTCCTTCATGTACAAATTAATAATATTTATGAACAGTTCTTATTCTGAATGAAAAAAGTTTGGAAAAAATTCATGTTCGATTAATACTATTTATTAAAAAATTCATTCCAATTATGAATTTCTTTTTCCTGTGTTACACTTTATTATTTATATTTTTTAAAATTCCTTATATTATTTATTCTAAATGTTTAAAAAAAAAATATGCTAAATAATAATAGTTCTCAGATTTTCACAGTACAGCAGTTGTGTACAATTTCATTCTGATATGCAATTTTATTCTGCCCAAAGTAAATTAATAAAGTAGCGACAGTACTACAACAAATACAACATTTACAAAAACCACAAGCAATTTTGTTTTTGGTTTAAGGTCTGAGCTGTCAAAGTTGCCTGTTGTTGTTTTTGCTTTTGGGCTTGTTGTATTTTTCGCCACAACAACCACAAGTGAATTGACAGTTCAGACCAAAGTAAAAAAAATAGTCAGCTGTTCTACTGAGTCTACTTTATTAATTTACTTTGATTCTGCCTAACAATGCGGCACTTGTTAACATCAATTCAACTCAAGCTACCACACATAACAACAGCATCATCAATAGTTATAGACATGACCAAAGTAAATTAATAAAGTAGCGACAGTACTACAACAAATACAACATTTACAAAAACCACAAGCAATTTTGTTTTTGGTTTAAGGTCTGAGCTGTCAAAGTTGCCTGTTGTTGTTTTTGCTTTTGGGCTTGTTGTATTTTTCGCCACAACAACCACAAGTGAATTGACAGTTCAGACCAAAGTAAAAAAAATAGTCAGCTGTTCTACTGAGTCTACTTTATTAATTTACTTTGTGCAGGCCTTTATTCTAAATGTTTACTTTACTTACGAGTGCAAAGTGGGGCAGAATCAGTGATGCCAAGTGTAGGGAATTTTCCCTTTTTGTAGGGATTTTTCCCCAAAATTTCACATGTAGGGAAAAAGGGAAAGATTTTTTACTTTTGTCGAATTGTAGGGATTTTTTGCAATGGCAATTTAAAACTACATATTCAGCCCAATTATGAATAAAAATTCCGCGGGAGTTTTTCCCCTTTTCTTATTTTGCTATTCAAATTCAATGGGAACAAACTCCCGCGGAATTTTTTATTTATAATTGGGCTGATTATGTATTATCTCAAGGCGTATTAACTCACTCACGCACTCACCTTGTTAATTCGCCTTGGATTCTCCTTTTTACGGTATTTGACATTTCCTTAAAGAACTAGCTACAAGAGTAGATTCTACAAATAAATTTTCTTTTGAAGTAAACACATGTTTGGTTTTGTGCATTTTTTACATTATTTTTTATACGTACTCCATCTTCGCAGGTCTCATCGATTTTAATAAGTAAGTTTTTAAGAAATATATGTCATTATAAATTAAAACAAGAAATTTTAGAAAAAATTTCCTATTCGTCTTCTGATAATGATGGAAACAAAGTAAAGAAATACTGCTCAAGTTGGTTGAGAAACGAGAAGCTAATGGGATGGCTGGAGCCGGTCAAAGATGACGACTTTAAATACAGATACAAGGCTTGTGTGCACCAAAAAATCTTTCAAAAACAAAAACCCGAACAATGGATTCTCTTTTTGGCAAGCAAGTCCTGGAAAAACCAATGATGTGGCCAATTTCAAAATCCGATTAAGCCTTTTTTTGATTGAACACAACTTAGCTGTTCAAAAAAGAAAAAAGTAGTGTAGGGAAAAAAGGGATTTTTTTCATAAGCGTAGGGATTTCTGAAAAAATCTCCTGGCATCACTGGGCAGAATCAAAATTTGGCATTTCTAAACGGCTGGTCCGATCGGAAAAAATTTGTATAAATGTTCTTAATACTATTTTATACAAGTCAGTGGAGTACATTCGGTTCAAAAGTACGCCCTATATTTTTAAAAAGGCGGACCAAAGTTTGGCTAAATTTTATAATTTCAATTTTGAAATGCCTATAACTCGGAATTGTAAGAGATAAACAGAAAACGCAAGAATTTTTTCAAGACCTAGCTTTCCAAAAATATAAAAAACATTGAAATCGGATGGGAAACAAAAAAATTACACGTGTTTAAAAATTTTACATTTCGAAGCTACCCTACTTTGAGCCCCCATAGCGCCATCCCTGTACCATTTTAATAACTCAAACTCGAAAACTCCTAGGCTACGCTCACTCCCACTGGAGTGCAATGTACATATTTGATTTTATTTTTTTTAACTAGTCGTTTTATCAAACATTAGACAGTAATTTCCGGTGTGTTCGTAAATGCACTAACATTTATGTTCGAAAAAACATACACTGATGGACAAAATTCACCGCCATTTCCACTTTAGGATGTGTAAAGGACGCTACGTATTTGTAAATTAGGTTAAGTTAAAAAGTCTTGTTTTAACTGAAGTATAATTAAAATAAATTTTTGTTTTTGTTGAAAAAATAAAATTTTGTGTTTCAATTACATTTATAACGTGGTAGTCCTTTAAACATTCTAAAGGAAAATGGCGGTGACTTTTGTCCATCAGTGTATATGCCATCATTACTTGCCGCAAATTTATGCAAACACCGCATAATTTTGTTAGCTGTTGCAAAAGCATGCAGGTCATTGCACCAGTGATCGAATTAACTATCGTATCGAAAAATAATAATCGATATCGTAATATGTAATAACAAAATGTAGTAAATTTCATGCTCGATATCAAATGCCGTAATCTCAAATAAGAAAATTACGATCGAATTTACTCGATATCGAACGCGGTAATTCGACCCCAGGAATTAAATAGTTTTAAAGTTATAATTGTTCTTATGAGAAAACGATGGATATATTAATTATAATATCAGGGTATGAATACTTGTTTAAAGCCATAATATTTATAGCATCTATCTTGCGACTTACCTTTTAAACTCGACAATATTTTGATCGTCCTGTCAAGCATCAAACCTTAATTTTCATCTCCTAATAACCCAGCAGTTAAGCAAGTAGTAAATGTATCCCTTAGTAAATCTCACTAATGTCTTATCATTTGGCTGACTCCATTTGACACGTATGTTCTATATACTTATACAATTTAAAGACAATTGTCACTTAAGTGTCTCTAAGTGATCTATATCTTAAACGTTATTTGCGTAGTGCATTTGTCTCTAAGTAACTCAAAAGGGTCAATTGACCCGCTGCTTAGGACATGCACGTGTTAAAATAACAACTCATGTAGCTTGTTATGAAACTAGTTGTCTTTCTAAATGATAGGTAAAGTCACTAGTTCAGGACAGTCTCCTAGAACTACTGGGAAATGACTGTGGGGAGCGGTAACTGTGTAGCTGAAGTTACAAAATCGAAATCTCTTATAAATCGAAATTGAAATGAAAACAAATATGTTTTCGTTACATTTACAATTTGATTTTTGATACATAAAAAAACTAAACTTTTTTGAAGCAAAATGTTTTGTAATGATAATTTTCAATTGCTGATAAAGAAATGAAGTTTCTCGATGTCGAAAGAAGTTAGTCGATATCATTTAATGCTATTTCTATAACAAATTGACGACAAAAAATTATATTTTTATTAAAAACTTGGATAATATGCATTTTGAAGTAAAATATAACAAAATATGCATTATCAATAAAATATGCAAAAATATGCACTAAGAAATCGATGCCATGTTATAGCAAAATTTGCGATTCGAATAGATAACTAGCCCATATTCGGATTCGGACATTCCAGAAAATAAAATGCACTTGCATATAAATCCGCTCCCTACTTATGTGTTTATACAATGCATATGATGATGTATGATGTCCTTAATATTGATTGTGGTGTGCTTTAGCTGCAATTACGTTTCTTGAGCGATTTTTCATCGATAAAGCCAGTTTTTCTGTAGTGTCTGCACCAATATTCCACCTTTCTTGAACGATGACATCTTTCAGCATTTGCTTATTAGCAGAGATCGAAAATAACTCGTCCATATACAAAAAAACCCAAATTGCGATTTATATTTTTGTGATAAAAATAAATCACTGAAAATAACAGTTATAAAATGATTTTTATTTAAATGGTTTGGTGTGACTTTTATTTGTTTTTGTTGTATTTTAATGGTTTGATATGAGATAAACAATTCATTTGTTCTTTCTGTTACTTTCTCTTTTATTTACATACAATAACATATTGTTAGTAATTTTTAACAAATTATGGAAATGATAAGTTTGAAGTAATGAAATCTGAGTAACAGAAATGAAATTTTTTTAAATTGTTATTAATATTTTGATAAATTTTATAGATTTAAGCGTTGATTTGCATCAAATGCATTTTTGCGATTTATTTTTCATGTTCGCAAATAAAAGTCACAAGCTGACCTTTACGAAAAAAATAAATTATAAATCACTCATTCAGATTATTTGTGTTTCTTTCTTTTCTGTTTCTCTCAACCCCAAACCTAAAATGTTCTCGAATAAATCACTCTCTCAGTGATATATCACAAAAAATTATGGGGCCTTTTCGGAAATGCATCACTGTGCTGCATTTGATGCGCATCTGTGATTAGTTTGCGATGCTGATGCAAATCAGCTCATGCTGATGCGCAGACAATGAATCAGCCATTTTGGTGATGCTTGTTTGATGGGTTTTTGCGCATCATCTGTTTCACTGTTGCTTTTTAGAACTCAAGACATGTGCAGTGTTGGCAACTTTTGCATTTTAGAATGTACTGCGCATCAGATGCAGCGCAGTGATGCATTTCCGAAAAGGCCCATGTTTAAATGTCTGCGAATGAGAATTTACCATTGAAATGAAAGTGAACCCGTTATTTTCGGTCTCTGCTTATTAGTTATTTTAAGCTGGCGAATTTTCTCTCCAAAATAACTCATAGATGTACTATGTGGTTTAAATCTGGGCTATGGGGACGGTGAGGCACCACTTCCTAATCGGTGTAGAGGAGCCATTCTCGCACAACCATGGAAGTGTGCTTTGGGTCGTTGTTATCTTCAATGTTAATACATGTGTTGGCATTTCGGCTGGATCTATTGAATTCAAAAATTCAGTAGGATAATTGACGACTTGTTCTTCGTTCATTACTGTGTCAATCGATTTGTATTTTAATGTTTCGCCAGGCACTTTAAATTGTATTTGGTCATTTGGGGCTGCATATTGAGTGCCGGAGTATACAATTTACATTTTATCGATGGCAAAATGGACAAATTTGTCTATCTCAACATTTTGAAGCAAAATTTAGAGCGAATTTCGAAAAGTGTGTACATCATTCCTTTTATCAAGACTACGATCCCAAGCGCACATCAGGTGTTGCAAATTTGGTTGATCCATAACTGTCCCAAACTTATAGAAACTCCTGCACAGAGCCCTGATTTTAATGCTATTGAGCATCTTTGGGAGGAATTAGCTAGGAGTGCATCAAATAAAATTTAACACGTTAGTTCAGATAAAAGAGTCCTTACTGGAAGCATGGACCTCAATAGAGCCGGAAGTATGTCAAAACATGGTGAAATCGATTCAAAAACGATTACAGGTCATTCGAGACAACAAAGGATATGCAACTAAATATGTATCGCACACTTTTGAATACCTATTTTACTCTGTCCGATTTTGTGTTTGGCACAAGAAATTGAGTTATTTTGGTTTTTATGCAAAAATTTACAGTTTTAATTATGCAAATTTTAGCTTTTGTTATTTTTTAGAGACATAGGTATGTGGAGTGTAAATAGAAGCGAGAAAAAACAATATTTTTGGTACATACTTTTATGTTTAGAGCACATTTATATCAGACAAACTCTTGTCCGATTTTGCGATGGGGTCACTGTACATACACACATCCATTTTTAAGAAATACTAGCTAACCGGACAGACGTTGTCCTGTCCAAATTAGAAAAAAGGTCGATTTGTGAAAAGAACTTATTTTTGAATGATAATGTTTGATTTACATTTGATTTTAAAATATGTATGTACAACAAATCTTATGGAGTTCTATTTACATTTTGATTGAAAGCTCGATGTTGAAGTAACCAATTAAAATAAAGAAATACTTTTTTTCGATTGCTCTGCTGTGACTAGTGTTTATAGAAAACCGACTTTTTAAAAAACCGGTTTGTCGGTTAACCGAAAATTGGCCTTTTTTAAAAAACCGGTTTTTCGGTTAACCGACTTCGAAAAAACCGGTTAACCGTCATATATGTTTAGAATACATAAAATGTCCAATAAAGTATATACAGCTTTAAAATTTGTAGTTTTTAGTAGTCAGAAATGGTTAATATTAAATAACTATAAATATACAAAAGTGCTAAGTCCATTTTATTTTGTAAAAATTTTATATTTATTGTCTCATTCAAATGGAATTGAGTATATTTTTGATTTTATTACTTCTAGTATTAGGTAATATGATATTTCACCTAAACTGTTGACTACAAATTTGGTGTTGAGTAGTTCAAGAGCATGTTTAATTAAATTTTTGTTTGTAGAAGCTACTACTAAGTCATCAACATATATTAAAATATAAATATCTTCTCCATTGATGACTTTTCTGTATAAACATGGATCTGTTTTACTTTGCTCAAATTTACCACTCATGAGGACATCATTCAAGGCTTTATTCCTGCTGCTTGCTTAAGTCCATATAACGAACGTTTCAGTAGACATACTTGACTTTCATCACCTTCGATAAAACCGGGTGGTTGTTTCATATAAATTGTTTCTTTAAGGTATCCATTTAAAAAGGCACACTTCACGTCCAGATGTTCCACATGCATTCTTCTAACACTAGCAATCGACAAAAGAATACGGAATGTAGCTTGACGAACCACAGGGGCAAATACCTCGTCATAATCGCAACCATACTTTTGATTGAAACCTTGTGCGACTAAACGAGCTTTAAAACGTTTAATTTTACCATCAGCTCCTCTTTTTGCTTTGTATGTAAATTTACAGCCGACTATATTAGCATCTGGCGGCGCTTGCACTAAATCCCAAGTGTGATTCTTCTTTAGTGAATCCATCTCCTCCTTCATTGCAGATTCCCATTCATGTTTTTCATTTGATTTCATGGCTTGTTTATAAGTTTTTGGTTCAATTACGTCATCAGATTCTGCCAAACGAACTGCATATTTCGCCGGAGGTATCCCTTTGTTTATTCTTGATGATCTTCGTAGGGTTGGTTCAATCACTTCAATTTGATTATTAGTAGCTTCAGAGTTCGTAAAATATTCAAGATCGCTTGTAATACTGCAGTATGAACCCACATCAGAGTCATCATCTGTAATAATATCACTAACATTAATAGATTTATGCGCAATAGTTATTTCCAAATTATTATCAGTTTCCAATTCTTTATTGTCACATTTCAAATTCAACAATACTTATGAAGAAACAAATTTGAAATCTCTGCTAATAGTTAGTTTATTTGTACTTGTGTCCACAAAACGCAATCCTTTGCTTTCTTCATCACAACCCATAAAAGTTAATAAATTAGATTTGTTATCAAATTTCTTCCTATTCACTTTTGGAATTAGGACATATGCTTTGGAACCAAATATATGAAGATTTTTTATTTTAGGTTTTCGATCTTCCCATCTTTCATAGGGAGTACAAGGTATAGCGCTTGTAACAAGTCGATTTTGTAGATAATTGGAGTACATAATAGCTTCCCCCCAATAAATGTTTGGTAGACTTGCTTCTTCTAAAAGACAACGAGCCATTTCCACAAGATAGCGATTTTTTCGTTCAGCTACTCCGTTTTGTTGTGGACAATATGGAACGCTAAATTGAGACATGATACCATAACTTCTTAGAAATTCGAACATCTTTTTCGACTTATATTCAGTACCATTATCCGATCTTATACATTTAGGTACCTGTCCAAACTTATTTTTTACCATTTCTACATATAACTTCATTTTATCGAAAACTTCCGATTTTTCATTAATTAAATATACAACAGTATAACGGCTATAGTCGTCAATGAAAGTTATAAAATACCTTTTCTTTCCAGGAGTTATACTTTGCATAGGGCCACAAACATCTGTATGAATTAACTCAATAACCATATTGGATTTTGCCTCTGACTTCTTAGGAAACGGATTCTTTGTTAATTTGCATTTAGCACAAACGTCGCATGTAGTTTGAATACCACAATCTATAATTTTAAAATCTTCGTTTAGCTTACCAGATTGCATGGCCTTTACTGCATTGAAATCTCTGTGTCCAAAAAGTTGATGGTAATAATGCTGACATTGATTCGAGTTACATACAACTTTATTAACTTCTTGACATGTTTGAGTTTTTAATTGATATAGATTATTGACGCACTCAGCAACACCGACCTCAGTATTATTCAAATCTAGAATTTTACAGTTTTGTACCAAAAAATAAAACCTTGTAGCCTTTTAATGACATTTTCTTCACAGATAGCAAGTTTCCTTTGAATGATGGAATGTAAAGTCTTGGACAGTAATAACGTTTTCAACACCTTGCTGATTTAGCATTTTTATTTTACAGTCACCTTTTCCATTTGAATAAACTCCATCACCATTTGCGACAGTTACCTTTTCACGCCATGATTTATCCAAATTTGTAAATTCACTTTCACTGCTACAAATATAACAAGTAGCACCAGAGTCGACCACCCACACACCTTCTTCTCCATTAAGAACAAAACACCAATTATTTTCCTCATTTTCGGCCAATTTAGCTTTCTGATGTTTTTCATTTTTGAATTTATAGCAATCTTTCCGTATGTGACCAATACCACGGCAATAGTGACATACAATATTTTTATTATTATGCTTTTTAAATTTATTTGTCGTTTTTAATACGGAATCTTCAACAGATTCTCTCTTCTTATGTTTTTCAAATTCCTCAAGCAATTTGTTTTCAACGATGGTCATAGTTAGATCTTTTTCATCTCTTACTTCAAGTGCTGTTATAAGGGTATCGTACAAGCTGGGTAAACTACTAAGTAGCATTGAAATTAGCCAGGATTCAGAAATTTCCTCACCAAGAGATTGTAATTTACAAAACAGTAATTTCATTTGGGTGATATGCTTGTCCATATCCTCTCCCGGCTGCAGTTTAAGTTCACAAATTGTTCTCATTAATTTGACTTTGTTACTAAGAGTTGATTTTTCATGATATGCTCTAAGAACATTCCAAGCATCTCTAGCAAATTTACAGTTGGCAATACGAAAAACTTCTGTTTCATCAACAGCAAACCCAATCAATAGTTGCTTCATTATCAAGCTCTTTCCATTTTTCTGTGGGGACTTCTGGGATTTCATTTTCTATTACTTCCCATACCTTCTCTTTCTTGAGCAATAATTTCATCCGATACTTCCATATTTCATAATTATCGCGATTGAGCTTCGTTATTAAAAGTTTTGGATCAGCCATTCCGCACAAAATAATATACAAGATTCAAACAGTAATTAAAAACAAATTACACAGTGGGAATTCAGGCAATAAAATTAACCAACTTTATTCTTTCGTGGATCTCACACAATCTTAATTATAAAGGGCCCATAACCTATTAAAATTGTGAACTCAAAAGTTTATTTAAATTTATTAATGAATTATGAATGTTGTAATACAAGTATCGAATAATATTTTAAAAGTTAGAAAAATTTTCATTTCAAAAAACAATTTCAAAACATACTACAAAAATAAGTTGCAAGTATTATTTAACAAATTGAGCAAGTGGAAAAACAATAAGTATATTTTCAACAAAAGGAAATAAACCAGCGTTTTGAAAAGGTTAAAACGTAACAATTGGTGTCAGAAGTGGAATTTCAAATTAATAAGCATGAAGTTTGAGGAACTAAAAGTTGAACAACTCAAGAAAGAACTGAGTAAGTTGGAGCTACCAACTGCAGGTAACAAAGCAGAGTTGCAGAAGAGGCTCATAGATGAATTCAAGCTGCGAGATATTGACATCGGAGCCTACGAATTTGAGTATAAAGAAGAAATGGAAGTTTCTACCCGTGCAACAACAAACAGCATGGATTTATCCACAATGTTTGCTGCAATGATGCAGAAATTTAAAGAAGTTCAAGAAACTTCTAAAGTAAACAACGAGAACCTGAAAGCGAAAATGAACGAAAATTCGAAACAGCTTGCGAAGGTTAAAACTGAACTTCAAGAAACTTCTACAGTCAACAATGAAAAATTATTAGCTGAAGTTCAAGTCAACAACGAGAAACTCCTAGCTGAAATGGAAACGAAATTTCAAGAATCATCTAGAGTCACAGACAAGAAAATTCAGGAAATGTCTGAGGTTATTAACAGCAGAGTGGATGTCGTTGACGAAAAGGTGTCTGAATTAGAGAGCGACCTAGAAAAACAATCCCAAGATGTTGATATAAAATTTCTCGATCTGGAAATAAAAGTTAATAATCTTCAATGCCAAGATTGACCGGTGCGAGTTATTTCAGAAGCATCTAGCAGAATAAAGGCCCCTAGTTTTGATGGCAGCACACCATTTAATGTTTTCAAGTTCCAGTTTGATACAGTTGCCATTAGAAACATGTGGAACAATGAAGAAAAAGCTATAGAATTGATATTGGCCTTAAAAGGGAATGCAGCACTAGTCCTTGAAAGCGTGTCAGTGAGTAAAAGAAATTGTTATGATGACATAATGGAGGCGCTACAACGTAAGTACGGTGGCGAACATAAAAAAGAATTATACCGAATGGAATTGCGTGGTAGAGTGCAGAAACCCAATGAGACGCTACAAGATTTTGCGTTGGAAATCGAGCGTTTGCTACAGCTTACTTATCCAGGGGAAAACAACCCATTTTTGGACCATATCAAGATGGACCATATTCGTCAATGGCATTCGCGATCCTGAAATAAAACATGCGGTTTGTGCTACACCTAAACCATCATTTGCTGAAACAGTCTCATTTGCACTGGCGCAAGAAACAGCAAAGATAATTTCAAAGCCCCAGGAGTGTAATGTGGTTGTAACGAGGTTGTCGCTGAAAATGATAGAAGTATGGTCAACGAATTAAAGGAATTAATAGAGGCAGTTTTAAAGGCTTTAAGTAAGAGACAAACTAAAGCCAAAGTTAAATGTTATAACTGTGGAAAAATGGGTCACATTCATCGAAACTGCAGAGCACCAATAAAGCGAATCAGATATGTTTCAGCATCAAGAAATAACCAGCTGGCGAATCATCAAGCATTACAGGAGCCACCTTTAAAGCGAGCTTGCACTGAGGGACAGGATCTGACACCCACACCTGATGGCCCTACCATCTCCATATCAGTACTGCAGCAGGAAAATAACAATCTTACTGCTAGTGGGTACATCAACGGCCGGAAGCACATCCTTACTATGGACACGGGAGCGTCGCAGTCTATCATCAGAACAGATTTAGTAAAGAAATCGATGGAACCAATTTGCAATGTAGAGGATTGGTGTGGAGGATTGTATAGACAATGGTTTGTTGGTGTTGGAACCAGCAGAAGTGAAAAGTGGCCATGTAACAATGGAGGCCCCCGTTGAACAGTGCAACGGCGGAATGGTTCCTGTTGGATTGCTTGGTCTGTCCCGTAGAGAAAAGATCATCAGGCCGGGTTCCAAGATGGGTGAAGGTGCTTCAGCAGAAAAAGAAATGCATGAACTCGTTCGGAGACGAATTAAAATGACAAATGACCAAATGAAAACCAGATATAGCTCACAACGTAATAAGGGTTTGTCATCCAAATTAATGAATCACTGCAAAGGACCACATAGGGTAATTAAGAAATTGGACGACATGGTTTATAGAATACGGAAATGTGGAAGACCGATATCGGGAATTAAAGTTGAACATCTGAAACGACTAGCCGCCTATGGGAGAAGTGAATCTATGCCTATTCGGGACGAACAGGCTTAAGCGGGGGGCAGTGTTACGAGATTGTACTTGAATTCAAATATAACGATTTTAACGGCTGATTTAAAAGTAGCATAATGCTTTCAAATAACAGTGCTGTAGAACTGTAACATATCTGTGGGCATTATTAAATAAAAGCTTTCAGTTGATTTGATCGTAAGTTGGCAACGCTGTATTCGATTTCGAATATTCAGTTAAAGAACATTGTAGAAAGTACACCACAGATGGCGTATGTATTAGAAACCTCTAGACAGTTAAAGAGCTTTCTAGATGGTAATGCAGTGTTATAAATAGTGGCAGAGGTTGCAGTCGTTAGTGAGTTTATCAGAAACGCTTTTCGAATAAACATCATCTAAGTGCCTTAAAGTGTGTTGTGTTTTTCAAGTAAATTCGTGTACAATATAAATTGTGTCTATAAATTCTGAGAATTTATAAACGTGTATAAAAAACATTGAGTGGCTATTTAATTCTGTTGTTGTTGTACATTTTAAAGAAATAAAGAGTTGTTACAATTTTCAAAAGTATCCGGTTTATTTAAAGGAAATAAACCAGCGTTTTGAAAAGGTTAAAACGTAACAATATAATACTTGTTTTAATTATTGGTTTATTCATTAAATTTGAACCGAAAAATGTAAATCAATTTTTTAATTAAATATTTTATAATTTAGAAATTTATTATCACCTCGACTTTCTGATATGAAACAGAAAATGTTACAAGTCCCAAAAAAGGACCTATAAAATGCAAATGCACTTCTTCTTAGCTGTGATTATTTTCATTATAAATCATACCAAACAATTAATAAAACTCCATTATCAGATTTCAAAATTATACCCTCCCCACTATGGTGGTGTAGGGTATAAATATTTCAAATCATGGATTTTAGAAAGGTTTTTGTATCTCCTGTAATATTTCTCAAAAGCTAACGAAATGATTAATAAATTCAAATTTTAAGAACAAAACACACTAATGAAGTCAAATTTATTGAAAGAAGGTATGTACATCGAATTCAATTTAACGTTTGGTAAAATCATCATTAAATTTTTAATGAATCATTAGTAAGATTTAGCCTAAACTTATAGAATTATGCGGAATTTAATTATAATTTTTAATAGTTTCATTATGTGCAAGTTTTTAAGTAAACTCATCGTCCTCTACTATTTCCAATCATTCCAATTCTTAAAGATATCAATATAAAGAGGCTTGTATTGTTAATCAGCAGTTTAGGTTTCAAATCAGACCAATAATGACTACACAATGAATATTAAAAATTCACAAAAACATGAGATTTATTAATTTTAGTCCCAAATTTTAAAAACCGGTTAACCGAAAATCAACATTTTAAATTAACCGGTTCGCAAAAAACCGAGATTTCGAAGAAAAACCGGTTTTTCGGTTAACCGGTTTATAAACACTAGCTGTGACATCATAATTTAGTTTATTGCAATGCACGTAAACAAATAATGCTGATGGTGTTCCAACACGGAAACAGGTAGCAAAACGTCTTGTCCTTTGTACTTCCTTTAAGTATTGTTGCTCCGATTACGTTAAGCATCATGTTTTTTATCGCAAGTCGGGTGCCATTACAAAGACGTGGTCCCATCAGGCGGTAATCCTGGTAATTCCAGCGAGTTGGATAATTGACGACATCGTCTTGGGAAGTAACAGAATCCACCGATTTGAATTTTAAAATAAAATTCTTCGACATCAATGTTTTTCGCAGTCAATATAGCACGCTAGCTCAACCAATCATGATTTTTGTAATTTTGTGAAATGTTTGGAATCACCTTTCGGATGAGTTCGGATTTTGATTCGGTGAACTGGCAGAAATGATGGGAAATAAAATGCAGCCGTTCGAAATGTCAATCGGTATTTTGCCGTTGCCAATGTCCAGCAATTGTTGGGAAAATACTTCTCCAGATTGATCGTTCTGCAGCTTGACACACATGTTCACAGTCAATTTGAGTTTCTTGACGTGTTTCCACAATACTGACGACTTCAAACATGCATTAAGTTCATCGGTTTGCGTTGACCGTCGAATCACTGGCAATGTTTGCCAAAAATTACCTGCCAACAAAATTCGTAAAGTTTTGTCTAATGCCACCAAAGACTTTTTATACACCATTGTACACACATCCCAAACGATCAGTTTGCTTGCTGTAAAAATTTATCCATCGCACTTTTCATTGATATGCATATTCAATGGCAACTTGAGTGCTGAATGAGCAGTTCGATCGCCTTCCAACAACGTAGCTGCAATTCCTCATGAAGCAAGTGCAATATCATTCTTCGAGCGTATCGTTGCCAAAATTAACGCGATAAAAAAGTTTTTCCAGTTCAACCGGGAGCGTGCAAAAAAATCCTTCCAGTTCCATCTTTCACAACTTTCATAAGAGTGTCGTACGCTTATTTTTGTTGACGATTCAACAGTGGAACGTATGTTCGAACTGATTCCCTTAAGGCATCGCAATCATATTGTTTTTCGCGTCGCAACTCTTGATTAAATGTCGTGCATCGGACGATTGATAGCTCTCATGCCTAACTCAGATAATACCTTTTTCGACATCATCAATCACATGTCCTCAATAATTATCAAAGTCTCATTAAAAATTTCATCTCCCAGTTGCAAATTTGGATTTGATGTTCTAATACGCATCTCGGGGAAACCTGGAACTGGATTTCCTTGTATCCGCCGTTGAAATTTCTTTGTCGAATGATTCCAAGTAATATCTTGGCATTTCGGAGTATAGCAGCGTTAGGACAATTTAACAAAATTGGTGCAGCCGTTTTCCGATAAATCGTAAAAAGTGGGCGTAAAAGTAGGCGTGGTCATTTTTTCTTTCAGTAAAAACTTAAATTTGATTATTACTAACATTTAAAGGAAAATTTTGCCATATCGGTGTAGCCGTTTTCTGGGCGTAAAAGTAGGTATGATAAATTTTTCTTTCCGTAAAAACCTAAGTTGGACTATGACGAACATTTGACAAAAAAAATTGTTCAAATCGGTCCAGCCGTTCTTAACTGATGCAATTACCAACGAACGACGTTTGATTATTATTTATATAGACTAGCTGAACCCGGTCCGCGTTGCTGGCCCTTAGAAAACATCTGTTTTATATTGTATCTCGATTTTAATATAAGTACAGTGTCGGATAAAGTCGGTGATCCAACCTTCAATGTTAATACATGTAGTGGCATTTCGGCTGGTTCCAATGAATTCAAAAATTTAGAATGGAGATTTCTTATTAATGCACCTAATATGCAAGAGTAAACAAAAATTGTTTATCACAGACTGAAAATCAAAAATCTGACTTTACACTGTTACCCAAAATGCTTTTCTGAAGATTCCGTGAAAATTTCATCAAAATCGGTCCAGCCATATAGTCCATATGGAACATACATACACACTAAGGTGGACCCCCAATGTATGAAAAAATTTAAAACTCATCTGTTTCAAAAACGAAGGGCAGTTTTGTGTGAGGTTGAACTTTGACCCTCGTGCGGCACGCCAATTTTTAACCGATCGAGCTCAAATTTTTTTCAGATTTTTTTTTATCCTAACCTCACACAAAACTGCCCTTCGTTTTTGGAAAATCGAAAATAAAAAAATAAGGTCCACCTTAATACACACATCCATTTATATGTAAAAAATTGATTTTTTTTGAAAATAGTCGTAGTACAAATGCTGAGCTTGTAAGGGTGCTGGAACTTTTCGTACCTCCTTTATCAATTGCACAAATTGCGATGGCAATTTTTTTTTTGCATATTTTTAATTTTTTTTTCTATAAGGGAATGGCTTGAGTCACATTCCAGTTGAGTATGTCCACTTATTAAAAAATTTTGTTCTATCGTTATTTGAGTTTCCATACTAAAAGCCAACAATGCATTAGAGAATATTACATTGCGGTTTTGGTAGTAACAACCATCTGAGTAAACAATTACATGTTTTTAATAAGACACGTAGCAAAAACGGAAGACGCTAGACATCCATTTGTTTCATCCCAAACATAATGTCCAATTCGTGTGTTAAAATATTTATTTATAAAAATTTAAAATCATAATAAATTATAAGATTAAATCAAAAGAAATTAGGTACTAACAGCTAGGGTTTTAGACCTAAGTATGTTAAAATATTGTATATTGTGAAATTATGTAGTTGTGGCTTCATTTTATAATATGCAGCACTCGTCTTTAGTTGAGGAATTAATTTTTTCCTAGGTTTAAATATGGAATAGCTCGATCCTTTTAATATTTGCGCAAAAAATGGATAGGACAATTTTATGTTTCCATTTTCTTTTTTTGAATCACAGTCTGCGACATAAAGCTGTTAAATTTCCTGATAGGTGGAAAAATCCGATTCAGAAGCGAATTTGATGCTTGGAAAATTTAAACGCACAGCTACAGCTGCGCGTAGCTGTGCTAACCAATCAAACAAAAAAAAAAACGAGTTAGGGCTTTTTCTTTCACAAATTCTTTGATTTGACTTAGGGCTTTTTTTGAAATCGTTATAAATCTGTTATTTGCAATTATATCAACCTGAAATTTTGAGGAAAGTTGCATCTGACATTTGTCTACCGGAATAAACAAAAAAAACGCTATTTTTAAAAAATTGAGTTACGCCTTTTTTATATTAAGCCATCGATGTATAGATGGCATTAACGGTATAATGTAAAAATTTGATTTTGTCACACCCCTCCGCCCACAGACCGAAAATCAAAAATCGGACTTTAGAGTGTTACCCGCTAGGCTATTCTGATGATTCCCTGAAAATTTCATTCACCCCTATCGCGAATCAATATTACATATGAAATATTTTCCCTTTTCTTTTTTCGTTCATCAACTTTGTTCACGTGAAAAAATTCCACTTGTTGTGAAATTTTTAGATGGAATTTTGTAAACAATAAACAGCTGTTACGAACAAAATTAACTATTGTGAATGAAAAGTTCATGGGAATATCACGATAGCAATTTTCCCTTCGAAGGTAATGGATATTTCATGGGAACAAAATTTAACATGTTATTGCCGATAGGGGTGATTAAAATCGGTCCAGCCGTTTTTGAATTCATTCGGAACATGTATATTAGATGAAAAATGTTTGTATGAGAAAATTCGAAAATCATCTTTAAGATGGTAGTTACAGGTGATTTTAATGTATGGTCTACTGATTGGGGCTGCTCTCGTACAAATGAAAAAGGACGGATTTTACTTGAAGCTTTCTCTGTGCTTGGCGTAGTGCTGTTGATGTTTTCTTGGATCTTGGTGTATTATTTGATGCTAAGTTATCTTTTATCGAACATATAAATATGTGTACTAATAAAGCTCGTGGTGTATTTGGTTTTATTAAACGATGGTCAAAGGAATTTTCTGATCCATCTATAACAAAACAGTTGTATATAGCTCTTGTAAGACCTATAATCGAATATGGATCAATCATTTGGGATCCATAGTGATCGTATTGAGTCTGTCCAAAAACAATTTCTGCTATTCGTTTTAAGGAGATCTTACCCAAATCCATCTATATATCTTCCTCCATACAGTACCAGGTTATTGGAACTCAATTTACCAACTTTAAAAAGTCGCCGAACAATGTTGAATGTCATATTTCTTATCAACCTTATTAATGGCAATATTAGCTCAGAGTTCCTTTTAAGCAACTTACATTTTAATGTCCCTCAACGCCCTACACGTTATTACCATCCGTTAAAAATTCCATATTTTCAACAAAATTATGCTAATGCTGACTCTTTTCGTCGAATCTGTTTAAATTTTAATGATTTGTACAATATTATCGATACAACTTTGAGTATTAATATTATTAAACGTAATTTAATTTTATATTTAAATAGATTACATTAAATTTGTTTGTAATATTTATAATATTTTAATTTTTGTCTGAACGGAGTTAATCCATAGACTAAATAAATAAATAAAAAAAAAAAAAAAATAGACCTAATGTAGTATTTTAGGTGTCTAAAACCATATTCAGAAAATTTCCTTTACAATGATACCAGTTTGGAGCTAATCGGTTGGATAGTCTCAGAGTCTATAACGGACATACAGTGGTTGACAAAACAATGGAAACTTTTCCAAATATTTCATTAGTGGCCTAAAATCTGAAATAATTTTTTAAAAAATTTTAACATTTTTGTTGTATTTTATTTGTATACTTTTATTAACTTAATTTAACAAAAAACAAAGGACATAATTATTTAAATTCTAAAAATGAGAAAACAAAATTAAAAGATTTCTTTATTACGACATTGACAAAACAATGGAAACTTACGTATTATTTTAACAAATATTGTCTAAACTTTGCAATAACTCAATATTTTGTTGGGTATCCCTTATTTTTTATAACTGCTACACATCGACGATGCATTGAACCAATTAAAGAGTCAATGGTCTCCTTTGAAATATTTTGCCATTCCCTTATAACCGCCTCCGATAAATCTTCCTTCCTGGTGTAATTTTGGGTCCTTATTTTACGATCTACAATTTCCCATAGATTTTCTATGGGATTGAGATCTGACGATTGGGCAGGCCACTTCAAAACACGTACCTCGTTGGATTGTAAACACTAGGTTACATAGAATATTAAATAGAAATGTTTAATATTCACAAACAAATATAATCAAAGCTCAAAGCGAAAAAGATATTTTTGAATTGTTATTGAGAATCCCAGAATAAAAAATTATTTTCTTCTATAGAACTTCCCAAAATCTAACCTTTGAGAAAAATATAAACACCCCAGCAGAAACTTTACTTAGTAAGCCAGCAAGTAATATTGGAGCCAAGGCATAACTACTTATTATTTGACTGAAACACTACTTATCTTTGTTCGAGATTTTTAAAAAATTCATGGGTCAAGCTTACAAATGTACTTACAATCAGTTGAGAAATAAGTGTAAATTCACAACAAGAATATGTAGCTAAAAAAAAACACAAAAAATATTGCCTTGTGTGGGAATCGAACAGTCACATTATTTGCTTGTGTTTGATAGTCAAGCTGCTAACTCACTGCTCACTGTACGAGTTATTTTATTGTAAGTTAACAATAGTTTTAACATTAACATAATAAATGAATATGATATGGTTACGAAATTGTACTTGAATTCAAATATAACGATTTTAAGGGCTGATTTATAAGTAGCATAATGCTTTCAAATAACAGTGCTGTAATAGCAAACTGTAACATATATGTGGGCATTATTAAATAAAAGCGTTCAGTTGATTTGATCGTAAGTTGGCAACGCTGTATTCGAATTCGAATATACAGTTAAAGAACAATCTAGAGTGCAGATGGCAGTGTTATAAATATTGGCAGAGGTTGCAGTCGTAAGTCATTTTATCAGAGACGCTATTCAAATAAATATCAACTGAGTGCCTTAAAGTGTGCTGTGTTTTTCAAGTGAATTCGTGTACATTATAAAGTGTGTCTTTATTTCTGCGAATTTATAAACGTGTATAAAAAACACTGAGTGACTATTTAATTCTGTTGTTGTACATTTTTAAATAAATAAAGAGTTGTTACAATTTTCGAACTACTAAACGGCTTTTATTTGCAATCAAAAGTATCCGGTTTATTTAAAGGAAATAAACCAGCGTTTTGAAAAGGTTAAAACGTAACAATATGAACAAAAAAATTAATGGCTTTGACAGGTGGCGAACCACTAACCTCCCGTTTTCCAGTCAAACACATTAGATAGCTGTGCTAAATGCAAAAATTTATTACCAACCTGTATAAAAATAAGTACTTACTTAGTAAATAAAATAATGTGCACTCATTACAAAATAATGCATGAAATAACTAGTTGTCATTACAAAAATTCACAAAATTTTTGCTGGGACATTATTTATTTTGGTTGTATTGTTAGTATAACTAAACATTAATGAAGTACTATTTTCGAAAAAAATTCACGAAAGTGTTTACAGTTGCTGAATTCACAAAAGCCCTTGTATCGAGTGTATTATTGTATTCAATACAATAGTGTAAGCATACAAAAATTAAATACACTTATACACTTTTATTTTATATATTTTTAAAAAGTTTTATTGGTTTACAGCCAGTGATGTTAACTTTTTAATTTCGATTACCGTACAGCCCTAAATAAATGACCGTTTTTTAGGTAAAATTACCGTATCCAAAGTTTTATTCAAAAATAATAATATTTTCTTATTGAAACAGGTTTATTTCAATAAGAGGGCTTATATTCAAAACTCTCTATCTTAAAAAACACAACTTTTGAAGAAAGCCAAAAAACTGTTTTTTTTTCGCGTATTACTTGAGTTATTAAAATTCGGTATGCTACAATTATTATTTTAAAGCAACTACTGAATCTCACATATAATTGGTTTTTAAAATTTTGCATTATTGGAGACTTTTCTCAAAATATTCAATGTATATGTATAAAAATGATAAGATAGAGGATTTTGTATTTTAATAGAATTAAATTATTTTGATTTCATTTATGCCATATCTCAATTGTTAACGTGATTTATTTAAGATAATGGCTAATAACACAACATAAGATAAAAAACATATACAATGAAAATATTTTCATGGTAATTCATTTTTTTAAATGATTGAAAAATGTAAAATTCATGTTCAGCATTCAAAAATTAGTAAGAAAACATGAATTGCAAGAAGAAATTATTCCAAAAAAATATTTGAAAATTAATTATTTTTTGCATAACATAGAGAAATAACAAAAATGCAAATAAAACAGCAAAAACAATATGTTTGTAAGAAATTCACACCATAGATGAGGGCTTTTTTACTGAACATTTTTCCATCAAATAGTAATTTTCGTGAATATCAAAGATAGAGGGTTTTGAATATAGGACCAAGTTTGTAAAACGGCAGAATGCCATTTTTATCAACATCTTTTATTTGCCTTATAAATTCCTTATCAATTAGATTAAATTCATCCATTCTGGGAAAACTAAACTAGTTGGTATCGAACAATTGGGGATTTATTACGTCAATATTTTTAATTATTGCATTTGATTTGATTCAAAAAAATTTTTGCAATCAGTTTTTAATACTAATTTGTATGTTGAAATATCCATACTTGAAAGACTTGCGATTACTTTACCGCCTAGATATATTTTGTCTAGCGGTAGTTGGTTATCATCATCTTCAAAACTGTCTGATTATTTTAATGAGAAATATGTATATCATATGTAGACTCATTATGGCAATATAACTTTTGGGATATAATTCTTAAAAATTTAAACTTTTTAAAATTACCGTACAAATATAGAAATTACCTGCCTACCGTACGGAGGTCTAAATTACCGTACAATACGGTAATTACCGTACGGTTAACATCACTGTTTACAGCTATTAATTTGTTTAAATTTCTCTGAGCTCACATAGTACCCGTATATGTGAGTAATTTGAAAAAATTGAGAGTCGGACTACATGTTATACATACTACTCTTTCAAAAACATTCATACAATATCAATGGGTGTTCAAAAACTAATAAACAAAAAGTGTATTTAATACAAGATACATGATACAAAATGTTGTGAATTCAGCAAGTGTTTTTTACACGCTTGAACGTGAAAATAAGAATAAAATGAAATAATGAAAATAAGAATAAAATTTATTTTCATTATTAAAATATAAAACAAAAATGATTGATTAAAATTAAACCTCTGCATGAATGGATTTGTAGTTAAGTAGTACATGTGTACTTGTAAAGTATGTGCTCTTACTCGAACTATATTTAAAAATAATGTTCATATTTTTGGGAACAACAAAATTATCGAATATGTATTTGTTGTTACTCGCCTTTATGTTTACTAGTTAATTACAGGTTTGTTTTACACTCGCACTCTCCACATACAAGAAGAGAACATATCGAGTATCAAGCTACAACCAAACTTATCGAGGTACTTGCAGTACTACGTGAAGTTTGGCAAATAAAATTTAAATTTAATATTTTTTTATTTTTACTTTATCAAGAATAAAATATGTATTTATCTGATGATTTTAATGAAATTTGGCTTGTTTTATTTATAATGCACAATATACAAATGTAAATGCCGTTAATTACATTAATACATTACTATAATCTCTACTGTATAATACACAAAAATACTTGCAGTACCACATGAAGAGAACATGAATTTTAAGGTACTTCTTTTTTTGTTGTTCACATATCATTTGTTCTTTTTTTTCGGTACTCTATTAACTTCGGCTACTTACTTATTCGTATTTAATAAGCAAACATTCTCTTCACTTCCCTACTTGTGCTCTGAGTAAGAGTACAAATAAATACTACATTCGACGGCGAGTTTCACACATGAAGAAAAAAACTTACTCGCTGCAGATGTCTAATTAAAATGCATTACCAGTGAACACACACAAGCTTCTAGAAAGTTATTTAAGTCATCGAAAGTTCGTTCTTAAAGAGGGAGACTTCATAAGTTCACCACAGCCTATTGAAGCAGGCGTACCCCAAGGAAGTATACTAGGTCCCTTCGTATATTTGCTATATACTTGTGATATGCCTACAAACAGTCGAACCCACATATCTACTTTTGCTGATGACACACCTATACTAGCCATTCATGAAAACCCCCAAGTAGCATCTGTACTTTTACAAGACCATATACTCGACATAGAAAGGTGGTTAAAACAATGGAGAATAAAAGTAAACGAGCAAAAATTTATACATCTTACATTCACATTGCGTAGAGAATCGTGCCCTCCAATCCTAATAAATAATCATATAATACCTCAATAAACTGAAGTTAAATATCAAGGTCTGCATCTAGACCGACGTCTTACCTGGAAAAAGCATATAGATACGAAATTGACTCAAATGAAGTTAAAATTACTACAAATTTACTGGCTAATTGGTAAAAACTCGAGATTGAGTTTAAATTGCAAACTTTAGCTGTACAGCTCAATAATAAAACCCATATGGTGCTATGGAATTCAATTATGGGGCACGGCCTCAGCTTCTAATATTGAACAAATTCAAAGATTCCAAAAAAAAAAATATTACGAATGATAACAGCAGCGCCTTGGTATGTGAGAAATATTAACATTCATAAGGACCTAGGTGTCTCCCTGGTGAAAAATTAAATAAAAAAAAAAGCGGAGTCATATTTGAAAAAGTTAGAAGTTCACCCAAACACTTGCACAGACCTGCGCTGATGATAGGATCTATAAATTAAACATAATTTTTCGTCCAACTGTGGTGGGACGTAAATAAAAAATAATATTTAGATTTAAGATTTGAACAAATTATTGATAGTTTATTATTTTGTGAAGATACAATAAATAAAATATGAAATAAAAAAAATAAAATGCATTACAAAACAAAACGAGATCACGAGAAAATATATGTACATTGAAATAAAATTACTCATTCGTTGCCATTAAAAAAAATTAATTTAGAGGATACAAACACATTTTTTATATAAGGGGATTCTATTTACATATCTTTCAAATAGGACCGAGAGCAAAAATTTGGCATAATTTTTAATTTTTCATATAACAGAGATAACCCAATATGGCGCAATGAGGCTCCGCCGTTTAGAAGTTAGATTTATTTCAACTTTGTTTTTCATTTTCCCCATTGTGCGATGTACAGCGAAGAACGACAACGCCTTAAACGATAAGGCAGATAGTCTGAAAAGTTTTGCGTATTTTCTTGGTGTTGGATAACATTTTTGTTCCAACGTCACACAATTTGCACATGTATGTATATTAGGGTGGATCGATATTGTGCCATCGATTTTTCGATAGCTTTTGGAATGGGGAAAATGTTCCACTACGACATATCAAAAAAAAAAAATTCAAGGCCCAAATTTAAATTGTTTGACTTTTTCTCAACTTTTATCTTTAATTTTGTTTTTAGTAGGAAATAAAAAGAAATCGGCTGTTTTCTTTCTCAACTGCTATCTGGCAGTTGTTCCAAAAAAAAAATGGTTTTCTTGAGATTTTGGGCATACCAACATTTTAGTAGGTATGTTAAAAAAATTCGTCGAATTAAAATTTTGTAAATATATTTTATAGAAGGTAAAATTGTACGCTTAAAACGATGGCGATATCATATCGAATGCACAATATCGACAAATTTTAATCCTTACAAATCGTCTCACCCTAATGTATACATTTATGTTTTAATTGATTTTCATTTCTTATAAATAAAACAGCTGATTCATCAAATCCACAATAAAACATTTCATATTCGAAGCTGTCAAAATGCTTCTTGGAACAGAAATCAGCAGTTTCTTCTGAGAAGACTACTCATCCAAACTTCGATATTACACAGTTGGAGACATGTCAGACAAGACCAACGAATGTACGAGGAGAGCAAACCGAATCCATTTGCTATGATGCCGTCAATTTCGCGATCGCTAGATATCGTATGAATGTTGTACTTTTAGGAGGTTAGGCATAGACCATGCCGTCCCCAACATTATTAATTGTATAGCCAACCCTACGTCACACAGTGGGGAAAAAAAGTGGAAATAAATCTGTAACTTCTAAACGAATAGCCCGATTTTAATAAATATGGCCATAGAGGAGGTGTTGATAAGATTAAGTTTTGAATTTGGGCTTATAACACCAAGGGGGGGGCCGAGCCAAAATGCCCCAAAGGGCACCTCGGGTATATCAAAAATTAAAAATGATGCCAAATTTTTGCTTGCGATCCGATTTGAAAGATTTTTATATATATGGAATCTACTAGACGAGATCAGCAAAAAAAACATTGCTTTAGCCATATATTATCTCTTATAGTTTACGAGTTATTCGCATTTAAAAAGTAAAATTTTATTTTATTTACCTACCTTGGTCTGGTTTTTTGCTAATAACGGATTCTTTCTCGATTTTCTCGATTTTTTTTGAAATATAATTTTTTGAATTAACAAGACATGTAGTAATAATAGTAGGAAATAATTGTTTAAAAACCTCTACTGAGTCAAAAGTTATGTGCATTCAAATTTAAAAAAAAAAAGTCGTTTTTTCACCATTTTTTTTCGAAAAAAGTACTTACATTAATTTTAAATTATACAGAAAATAAGAAAAATATAAATAGTGTATTTATATTTTTCTGAAAGACAACATTTCGGGAAATATTATAAAAGCAAAATAATATCAAAATTCGTATTATTGCGTGGTCCAGAGCCTTCCGAAGTAGACCTATTTTTTTATATAAATTTCAACTTAAGACAACATTTTCTCAAATCGCATAGCTGCTTTCAAAAAATTAAGACTTGTTTTGTGTGTCTCAATATGTTCTTCAATATTGTGCAAAGGGATTTCATAGCCCCGTGCTTGGTGCCTTCAAAAAATCTAAAAAATCCCAATTTTTGGATTTTTGGGAATTGTGGGATTAACAATTCACAAATATCTTTTTCACTTTTGGATTTGGATCGAACGTTTCTATATAAGTGTAAAATTTCATTAAACACGATTCATAAACAAAACTTTCAGTCAAATTTATGGACTCAAAATCAAAAACAAACAGAAAATTTTTAAAATTGCATTTTAAAAATTAAAATTTTCCAAAAAAAATCAGCTATAATTTTTTATTACCATATTTTTGAAAAAAATTTTGTACATTTTTCAAAAGAGGACATAATTTCCTACACGTTGATATATAATATTGTTACGATTTAACCTTTTCAAAACGTTTGGTTTATTTCCTTTAAATAAACCGGATACTTTTGATTGCAAATAAAAGCCGTTTAGTAGTTTAAAAATTGTAACAACTCTTTATTTATTTAAAATGTACAACAACAACAGAATTAAATAGTCACTCAATGTTTTTTATACACGTTTATAAATTCGCAGAAATACAGACACACTTTATAATGTACTCGAATTCACTTGAAAAATACAGCACACTTTAAGGCACTCAGTTGATGTTTATTCGAATAGCGCCTCTGATAAACTCACTAACGACAGCAACCTCTGCCACTATTTATAACACTGCCATCTGCACTCTAGATTGCACTTTAACTGTCAAAGCTCGTATATTCTAGAGCTTTCTAATACATACGCCATCTGTGGTGTACTTTCTACAATGTTCTTTAACTGAATATTCGAATTCGAATACAGCGTTGCCAACTTACGATAAAATCAACTGAAAGCTTTTATTTAATAATGCCCACAGATATGTTATAGTTTGCTATTACAGCACTGTTATTTGAAAGCATTATGCTACTTTTAAATCAGCCGTTAAAATCGTTATATTTGAATTCAAGTACAACTTCGTAACAATATGTATATCTTTTCTTTTCCGCTAGTCAAATTTATAGATATAAAATCAACAAACTGAAAATTTATAGAAAATTGCTGTTTTGTAATATATTTTTGTCCACTGCATTGCCGATAATCCAATCATGCGAGACAACTACAAGATGAAGCTAATTACTGCGAGTTATGTATTTGGAAGCCATTAATTTGACTAGCGGAAAAGAAAAGATATACATATTGTTACGAAATTGTACTTGAATTCAAATATAACGATTTTAGCGGCTGATTTAAAAGTTGCATAATGCTTTCAAATAGCTGTGCCCAAACTGTAACATATCTGTGGGCATTATTAACATTGAATAAAAGCTTTCAGTTGACCATTGATCGTAAGTATGGCAACGCTGTTTGCTGCGACCGTATATTCAAATTCGAATATTCAGTTAAAGAACATTGTAGAAAGTACACCACAGATGGCGTATGTATTAGAAAGCTCTAGAATATATGAGCTTTGACAGTTAAAGAACAATCTAGAGTGCAAATTGCAGGGTGTGTTCGTAAATTCAGTATGATTGCATCACTGCAGCAAATTAAAAGTTTAGCGTTCGAAAAAGCATATTTGCGATTATTGCTTTACGTCAAACGTTTTTTAATGCAAATTGTTGGCAGTGATGCCGCAAATTTATGCAACTAATGCATCATTAAGTTATATGTTGCAAAAGTTTGCAGGTCGTGGCATCAATGATGCACAAATTTACTGCATTTACGAACACACCCGCAGTGTTATAAATAGTGGCAGAGGTTGCAGTCGTTAGTGAGTTTATCAGAGGCGCTATTCGAATAAACATCAACTGAGTGCCTTAAAGTGTGCTGTATTTTTTAAGTGAATTCGTGTACATTATAAAGTGTGTCTGTATTTCTGCGAATTTATAAAGGTATATAAAAAACATTGAGTGACTATTTAATTCTGTTGTTGTTGTACATTTTAAATAAATAAGGAGTTGTTACAATTTTTAAACTACTAAACGGATTTTATTTGCAATCAAAAGTGTCCATCCGGTTTATTTAAAGGAAATAAACCAAACGTTTTGAAAAGGTTAAATCGTAACAATATTATATATCAACCTGTAGGAAATTATGTCCTCTTTTCAAAAATGTACAAAATTTTTAAGAATTAAAAAAATTATAAAAGACTTTTTTAAAAAATATGGGAATAAAAAATTATAGCTGATTATTTTGGAAAATTTTAATTTTTTAAATGCAATAAGTTTTGTGTATAAATCGTTTTTAATGAAATTTTACACTTATATCGATAGTTTCTATCCAAATCTAAAAGTGAAAAAGATATTTGTGAATTTTTTAGATTTTTTGATTTATTGAAGGGACCAAGCTCAGGGCTATGAAATCCCTTTGCGCAATATTGAAGAACATATTGGGACATACAAAACAGGTCTTAATTTTATGAAATCAGCTATGAGATTTGAGAAAATGTTGTCTAAAGTTGAAATTTATATAAAAAATAGGTCTACTTCGGAAGGCTCTGGACCACGCAATAATACGAATTTTGATATTATTTTGCTTTTATATTTCCCGAAATGTTGTCTTTCAGAAAAATATAAATACACTATTTATATTTTTCTTATTTTCTGTATAATTTAAAATTAATGTAAGTACTTTTTTCGAAAAAAATGGCGAAAAAACGACTTTTTTATTTTTTTAAATTTGAATGCACATAACTTTTGACTCAGTAGAGGTTTTTAAACAATTCTTTCCTACTATTACTACATGTCTTGTTAATTCAAAAAATTATATTTCAAGAAAATCGGGAAAGAATTCGATCCGTTATTAGCAAAAAACCAGACCAAGGTAGGTAAATAAAATAAAATTTTACTTTTCAAATGCGAATAACTCGTAAACTATAAGATATGGCTAAAGCAATGTAGATTCGTCTAGTAGATTCCATATATGGGCGATTTCACGTCAAGTGAACCAACTTTTAAAATAGATGTCTTCCGATAGGGATGAAATTTACACCAAGGTTAGACCTATTGGATAGTAATTCAGACACAATTTTTCAACAAGATCGGTCCAGAACTCTGAGTTAGAGGGGGTCAAAATTTGACATGAAATCCCCCAATCTTTCAAATCGGATCGCAAACAAAAATTTGGCATCATTTATTGAGTTTTCTTCATAACTTTGTCAAAACCCACGATTTTCTTTACTTTTGAGGAAACATTTTAAAAGAAAAATGTCCAAGCTTTATTTTTGTGTGCAAAAACTATTAGTTTTTGCTATGAATTGGCTCATTAAGGTGCCCTACATTACAATTTTTCGTATTTATTCAATAAATTTTGTAAATAACGCTTTATAACTTTTAAAAATGTTTACAAAAATGAAAACACTTAACAATGCAGTTTGAATGATCAATTAATTCTTAATAATTTAGGGACAATTTTTGAATTTGCTTTTACCGTTCCAGAGTTATATATAAGAATACGAAATCTTTTATGTACACAAAAAGATTTGTATACCCTACATCCCATAGTGTAATTAATGTTAGTATGTGATACGTATATTTAGAAAGACAGTCAAAAAGTGAAAATTTATTTTCTAATTTTCTAAATAAATATTACAATTAAAACAGACTATATTGATTCAATTTACAATATATAAAACAAGTTATAATATTAACAAAGTTCATTCTCATTCTTCAACACCCACACTAGAATGAACGCCAAGATTCATCAGGTCACAGCAATGAAAATGCTTCACACTTGGTAGGAATTTTGTTAAGATGTCTGCTGCCATATTCTCGGTATTGAGATAGTTAATAATGATCTTTTAATTATTAACTAGTTCTCTTAAAAAGTGATGTCTTATATCAATATGCTTTGAACGAGCATGATAAGCAGGGCAACCAAAAATATGCTCTAAAAAAAGTGTTTTATGCGCATAAAATATGCACTTAAAAACGAAAAATATGCTATTAAAATATAAAAAATATGCACTTAAATATAGTTGGTTATTGTTTGAGTTCAAAATTTCATTAAAAAAATATATGTATATGAAGTAAATAAAATATTGAGCTCATAAATTAAAATTGGTTATTATAGGATTAAATTTCGATTTTAGTGAATTTGGCACTACATGAAAATAGTTTGATTCAATTCATTTTATTATATTTAGCAATAAATTATAAATAATTGTGTTTATTTAAGTTTTAAAATTTTTAAACTAAATCTTTGTTTTAGATTTCCGAGTTTCTTAGACAATCTTAATCAATTGATTTGTCTCATCTTTTAAACTGCCTAATACTTCAAACTATTTTTTTTGGTAATTAGTGGCATAATATTTTACTTTCTCAATCCATGTGTCCCAATGTTTATTGGATCCCTACTGAGGATGTACCCAATCAATTACTCGAAATGTTTCTATTCTATATAAAGCTTTAAAAACTTTTTTACCATTTAAATAATGTTTCAAAAACTCTATGAATAGCCTGTGTCATTTTATGGTAAAAATTGCAATGGATTTTGGAGCAGTCATCATGTATCTAGATTAATATCTGAATACGGCTTCTAAAATTTAAATAGAATTATAAAAAAAGCCATACAATAGTGGAATGACTGCAATTAAAAAAATATAAAAAAACTTTTTATTCAAGTTTGATCATTGGGACTCAAAATTCCCATGTTTCTTCCTTTCTTATCCATTGTATCGTCTATCGATATCCACGTATATTGTTTTTTAATGATTTCTTAACTTTTTTTACAAGTTATGTAAATACATATGTATATCAATGGGTTTTGAACGCGAAATTTTCGATGGATGTTAATATTCTGAACATCTGTTGAATACTTATTCAATTTTACATTAGTGGTAAACTATTAATGCCCAACCATAACTGTCTCAAGCTGCCTTAAATTCCTTCTTTTGAATGTATCCAAAAATTTGTTATGAAATTGCCCATAATAACATACAATTTTGGAATTTTCTTTTAATTTTTTACGTATTTTTACTATTTGTTAAATTTTAATATTTGTGTGTGTATATTTTTAATTTAATTGAAATATATGAAAACTAAGCACCCTTAATGCCCGTAATTTCAACAAATAAATATCTATTAGTGCTTAGTTACTTATGGAGTAAAAATATTTGGTAATTTTAACCCGTAGATATTGATTTGAAATCAATGTCAAGTTACCGATTAGGTAAATTTATCTACTGGTTATTTTACACCGTAGATACCTATTTGTTGAAATTACGGGCATAAGTCAACGAAAATTCTATGAAGATAAGTCGATTACGGGTACTCTATTTTTGTATTTAAGTAGCTTAGACCAATTATCATTGGAACAATAAAATTATATCAGGAAAATAAAATAATGAAAAATAAAAGGAAATATGCAACAAAAATATGCAGTTATGAGTTAAATATGCAAAAATATGCTATAAAACGCAAAATATGCAGTAAAGAGCAAAATATGCAAAAATATGCACTAACAAATCGATGCCAAAATTCTTAAAATTGTCTGAAACGGATATAAAACTAACTCATATGTTTATACGACGCACAGCAAAGAATATGATATTGCATATTTTTGGTTGCCCTGATGATAAGTGTTGTTGTGAGACAAATTTATAGCACTTTTGTTATCACATTTTATTACAATTGATGATGGTCTTCCAAGTTCATTAAACAAAGATTGTAACCACAACGCCTCTTGACCAGCTGCTGCCAAAGCCATATATTCCGCTTCTGTTGTTGATAACGCTGTTGTTTGCTGTTTCTTAGAGTTCAATGAAATACAGCCAACTTGAAACTTAAAAACATAACCCGAGGTTGATTTTCTTTCATCTACATCTCCAGCCCAATCTGCATCTGAGAATCCTTCGATGAATTCATTTTCATCCTTAGAAAATTGTAGTTTGTATTTCATAGTTCCTTTAAGATACCTCATGATACGCTTTACAGCTTGCCAGTGTGCCTTACCAGGGTTATTATTAAATCTGGCTAAAGCCCCCACTGCAAATGAAATATCTGGACGACTTACTTGAGCTGCATACATAATACTTCCAATTGCTTCTTGATATGGTATCTTTTTCATTTCTTCAACTTCTTCAGTTTGTGGGCTCATCTCTTTGGTAACCGTTTTATTTATGTCTAAGGGAGTTGAGATAGGTTTACAATCATCCATATTACATTTTTTTAAACCTTAGATATCTATTGTTCTTGGTCAAGCCATAATTTTCTGTTCAATCGATCTCTTGTAATTTTCATCCCCAAAATATAATTTTCTTCTCCGATATCATTTTAAAAATATTTGTAAGGCTTTTCTTTATATTAGACTTACTTTCAGGATTATTTGTAAAGATTAAAATATCATCAACATAAATTGCGACGTATGTTATTTCATTATTATTTACTTTATAATATATACAAGGTTCAGTATTGGATTGGAATAGTCCTATATTTTTTAAAGTTTGGTCTAACTTTTTGTTCCATACTCTACTTGCTTGTTTGAGACCATATAATGATTTTTTAAGTTTACATACCAAATCCTTGTTTTCATTTAAACCTCCTGGAATATTCATATAAATTTCCTCATCTAATTCACTTTGTAAAAATGCTGTTACTACGTCCATTTGATTGATATCCAAATCATGTTGAACAGCCAGACTTAAAAGTAATCTGATTAATATATTCTAACCACAGGTCGATTCCAAAACGTTGAGAATAACCTTTAATGACTAATCTAGCGTTATAACGTTCAATCTCACCTTCTGAATTTATTTTGATTTTATAACACCATTTGCTATCAATAGGTTTCTTGCCTTTTGGTAATTTTACAATCTCCCACGTTCCATTTTCTATTAATGCATTTAGTTCTTCATTCATTGCCTGTTGCCATTTTTGTTTATTAGGACTTTCTAGTGCCTGTTTCATTGTTTTGGGTTCTTCATCAACTTGAATCACATTAAAACCAAACCTTTGTACTTGTTTTGGAACTCTCGATGACTTCCTTGCATTTTCTGGAGATGTGATTCTTCTCATCGATGGTCCAGGTGCCCAATCAATACTTTGATCTTCTAATCCTCTCAATGATGTGTCATCAGTTTCTGAAAAATATTGTTCTTCTTCTGAGTTACTCTCTTCTATAATGATTGAAATATCTTCAGAATTTGTATTTGTTTCATCAGAACTTAATTCTATAGGCTCCATTTGAACATCTACATCCCCCACTGAATCACATCCAGGAAATACATAAAATTTTGAATCATCACTAGGCATTTCAGAATAGAACTTGTCTTCAAAAAATTTAGCATCTCTACTTAATTCGACTTTGTTCCGATTTACATCATAAAAACGATAAGTTCTTGAATGAGTACAGTATCCAACAAAAATGCTTTCTTTTGCCTTAGCATCAAGCTTTTTTCTTTTCTCTTTCGGAATATGTATCACAGCTTTACATCCAAACACTTTTAGATGTTTTAAATTTGGTTTTCTTCCAGACCATAGCTCTTCAGGACTGACATCATTCAATGATTTGCAAGGAGTACGATTTATTAAATACACTGCAGTATTTGCAGCTTCAGCCCAGAACTTTTTTGTTAAACTGGCATCAATTAGTAGACATTTAGTTTTCTCTATAATTGTTCGGTTCATTCTCTCTGACATACCATTTTGTTGGGGCGTATATGGGACTGTCGTTTGATGCTCAATACCACACTCTAGAAAAATTTTCTTCATTTTGGTATTACAGTATTCAGTTGCATTATCACTTCAAAATGCCTTTATCCTTTTTCTAGTTTGATTTTCCACAAATTGTTTAAACTCGGAAAATTTGGAACAATCTTCATCTTTTGTTTTAATAAAATAGGCAAAAACTTTTCTACTAAAGTCATCAATAAATGTTAACATGTGCCTTGAACCATTTATTGACTTCTCTTCCATGGGTCCACAAAGATCTGAATGTATTAAGTTTAGAATTTCAGTTGACCTAGTTCAGGAATTCTTAAATGGATATCTTGAAAATTTACCTTTTAAGCAAGTAATACAATTTTGTTTGTTTATCTCGCATTTTACACCAACAACTGCACCAGAATTCATATCCTTTAAAGTTTCATCAGTTACAGGACCAAGTCGTTTATGCCACAGATTGTATTCTTGAGTTTTTACTTCAGAAATAAGTACTTTGTTGCTTGCTATATTTAATTTAAACATACCGTTAACCATATCTCCCGTTGCTATAATGCTGCCAGTGTTGTCTATAACTTTACAACCTTTTTTGTTAAATACGACTTCATAACCATTGTCAACTATTTTTGAAACGGACAATATATTGACATACACTGAATCTAACATTTTCCTCTTTATTCTTTCCAATCTGAGCAGTCATATTAACTTGACCTTTACCCCTTACTTGCATTGTTTCATTATTGGCAATGGTAACTTCAGCATTTTCTTCTTGAAAATTATCAGCAAAAAATTTCGAATTTGAGCACATGTGTACAGTTGCTCCAGAATCGAAATACCATTCACTTTTGTTTAAATCTCGAGCAGAAAAACAACCCAACATCGCATTTACATTTTTCTTAAATTTTGATTTCATATTCTTCTGGTAATCCAGCTAACAACATCGAACCTACCCATTCTTCGTCGACATTGAGGCCAGCTGCTCTTAGTTTGTGGGCTGTCCTTATAATTTCGTTAACGTATTCTTCAATGTTTGCACAATTTTGTAATTTTGTAGAACAAAATTTTTGAATTAATCCCACTCTTCTTACCAGTCCGCTATCTTCAAAAATAGTTTTTAGTGTATTCCACATCTCTTGTGCATTACTGCAATCACGAATGTGGGGATAAACCGTCTTATCCATCAATAGTATTAATTCAGATTTTGCTTATCCTACATTGTTTCAGTACCAAGGACAACATCCCAAAGACCTTTCATTTGGAAATATGCCTCAACCATAAATTTCCAATCTTCATAATTCATTATTGTTGTTTGACATCTGGAATCTTGAAATATCTTAAATCTTGAGTCTTGAAATATCTTGAATCTTGAGTTTTCTTAAATCTTGATTCTTCTTGAACTCACTTTTATATTCACGCACTTTATTTTAACTCTTATATCGCGAAGGGGCCCATAACCTGTTAGTATGTGATACGTAATACGCATTTCGCTGTTCTAAATATACGTATTACGTATATTTAGAACAGCGAAATGCAATGAGCTCTCAAATGAGCTCTCTTGTTTTTATTTTCACATGTACGCAAGCACACACATTGTATAAAAACAGTCAGTCTCGCATGAGCATTGATAGAAGCAGGTTGTGTTACGCTTTTATGCTTGTTTATTTCATTATTTCAGCTATTTATTTTTGCCAGAGAATAATTCTCAACTCATACAACTACAATATCTAAAAACTGTAGTGGTGTGAGTTTGCATTTCGCTGATTTAGAAAGACCAAAGAATAATAACAAGAAGTGAAACGCTGTCAAAAAAAACCTAAGTCGGTTGTCATAAAAAACCTAACTCTATGCATGTATTGGTAACATTTTGTTTATATGTATTAGTTTTCAAACCACTTTCACCACACTCCTCAAGAGTTGTAAAAAAGCGACCTTAAAAATTATAACAAAATTGTACTACAATTAAATTTAAAAAATTCAAACAATTTTCAAATTATTTAATGTATATTTGAACTGAAAAGATTATATAATTAGATTTTTCAGCTTTTTATTCCATAATTTCTGCAAAAATTAAATCTATTTGAATATTTTATTAATTTTTATACCCTTCAGCTTCGTGAGAAGGGTATATATAAGTTTGTCATTCCGTTTGTAATTTCTACATTTTTCATTTCCGACCCTATAAAGTATATATATTCTGGATCCTTATAGATAGCGGAGTCGATTAAGCCATGTCCGTCTGTCTGTCTGTCCGTCTGTCTGTTGAAATCAATTTTCTGAAGGCCCCAGATATCTCCGGGATCCAAATCTTCAACAATTCTGTCAGACATACTTTCGAGAATTTTGCTATTTAAAATCAGCAAAATCCGTCCATAAATAACGGAGATATGAGCAAAAATCCGAGACAACCTCTGAAAATTTCATCAAAAAACACAATGTATTGCATGCTTTGACAAAAAAGCAACAAAACGTATGGTTGGATGTGCAGCCTTTCGTATTTTTTTTTTTTTTTGTGTTTTGTTTCTTTTGGCGTTGTTGTTGTTTTTTATACAACTAAACGTTTGTTTGGTTGTGTGTTGGTTTTTTTGACAAAAAAACAACAAAACGTATGTTTGAATGTGCATGCTTTGCGTATTTTGTTTTTCTTTTGTGTTTTGTTTCTTTTGGCGTTGTGGTTGTTTTTTATACAATTAAACGTATGTTTGGATGTGTGTTGGTTTCATTGCCTTGCGTATTTTGTTTTTTCTTTTGGTGTTCTGTTTCGTTTGGCGTTGTTGTTGTTTTTTGTGTTCTTGATAAATTTAGGATGCTGTACGCTGAAAGTGGGCAATGTACATACATACCTATATACTAATTATAAAAAATAATAATGCATTCACAACAAAGGTGAAGGGTATATAAGATTCGGCATAGCCGAATATAGCACTCTTACTTGGTTTTGTGTGTTTTGGGTCGAAGATCCGGCATCACTGTCAACGACAGAGGAGGTTTTTTTAGCGCAAATTTTATTTTTTGTGTATTTTTCAATTTAATTTTATTTTGACGATTTTCCGAATATTTCGGGCACACTTTTTGCAATAATTGCGATAGTGGAACCTGAGGTAACATGGACGAGGACGGTACGGATGGCGACAGTAATGTCAATGGCCAACAACCAACAATATTTGATGAGCCATCACAGGCAAATCTGAATTCTAAACGTAGAAGATATGATGGATCTCCTACCAATATTGATGTCTCCCATCTGGGTGAAAACAGATTTGCTTTATTAGCTGGTTTGGAAATTGAGAACAATGAGGAACAGCCCAAGCGGGGAAGAAATGAAAAAGCTGAAACAACTACAACAAAGAATACGCCATATTGCCCACCAATATTTTTATACAATGTAAATATAAAGCGCCTAGTTGAGCAATTAGAAGCGAAAACACCAAAAATTAATTTTAAAATAAGAAATGTCAATAAACATAAAAGCAAGCTTTATTTATCAGATGCATTGGTACACACTGAAATGATGGCGATCTTACGTGAAAAAATATACAGTCGTACTCTTACACACCAAAAGAGTTGAAGCAAATGTCATTTGTCCTAAGAGGTTTATATTTCGATACCGAGGATGATGAAATAAAAAACGCTCTGGATAAAATTACTCCAGATGTTGTTACAAAGGTTAGTCATTTTACAACTCCACATTCGATCAGAAATGCATACAACACCGGGTTGTTTTTGATCACGTTAAAACCGGGAAAGACACTTAGCGACATTTCACATATTAAATATCTGCTTAGTCAGTCTATCACTTGGGAAAGACCGAAAAGTAAAGAAAAGGAAACACAATGTCACAGGTGTCAGCGATGGGGCCATATAGCAAAAAATTGTAATTCTGAGTACAAGTGCGTAAAATGTGATAAAAAACACATTCCAGGCGAGTGCCAAAGATCAAGGTCTGAAGGCTCAGATCCGTATTGTGTGAACTGTGGGGAAAGCGGCCATCCTGCAAACTGGAGAGGTTGTACTGCCTACAAAAAATTTATTGATAGTCGACAGGAGCGAATTAAAAAATCTTATGAGGAGAAAAATATGGCCAAAAACAATGTAAACAAAATCATAAGCAATTCGCAATATACCCCAGGAAAATCTTTTGCAAGTTTATTTCATGCAAATACAAACCAGGAGCCAACACAAAAACCACCAATCGTCATGGACTTTTTGAAACTTGCCAGCTTGTTTTTAGAATCAACAGAATTGTCGTTAGAAGAAGAAATCAATAATTTCTTAAAAGAATACAAAACAATGACAAAACATGAAGCCAAAACAGAATTTTTGCGCCTCCTCAACAAAATTAAAGCTGAATATGGGCCATAGATTCATAAATTTTGTATCTTTTAATGTCCGTTCTCTTGTAAACACCAGTCGACAAGCTGAACTCTCTAGTCTGCTTCATCAAAATCATATTGATATTGCCCTTTTACAAGAATGTCACCTACATAAGAATAAGAAAATTACTATTCCTGGCTATAACGTTATATATGACTACTCACCTATAGGAGTGGCTATAGTACTAAAAAAATCAATTAAAAACAACAGAATTAATATTGCTGGAACATCGCTCAGTAATGTTTTTATTCAAATAGAACTCATTGTTAATAATTACACCAAAAAGTTTTTAGTTGGTTCAGTATACGTACCTTGCATTCATGCGGCTCAAGAGCTACACAACGACCTAAACAAGATTCTTGATGTGTCCAGAAATTTTGATGGGTTTGTAATTGGCGGCGATCTAAACGCTAAAAGCACTACTTGGGGAGACAGTTCAGATAACGGTAATGGGAGAACAATCCGTAACTGGTTACAAGGTAATTGTTTAGACGTGAAACGAGTTTGCGATGTATCCCCTTCCTATCCCAATGGTTCGTCCTACCTTGACCACTTTTTATTAAGCACGAACATAATAGACAGTCTACATCCTAATTATCAAGTCAAAAGTCTTCCAACTTTTTCAGATCATTTTCCACTGAATTTAAAACTGGAATTCGGATCAGGAAATCTACATCTTAGAAATCCGTCAGTAATAACATCTTACAAAAACACCAATTGGGACTTATTTCGTAGAGACCTTGAAGCTGCATCCTGTGATATTCTTCCACCTACCATCTGTAATTTAAATAATGAAAATTTGGACTCATTAATTAATGCATTCAACTCAACAGTTGCTACAGTACATAATACTCATTCGGAAAAAATGGAAATCACTGATCGCAAGAGACCTTATCCAGAAAACATTAAAAAATTTTTTAAAATAAAGTACACATGGCAGAAGGAGTTGAAAAAAATCTTCCATCGGAATGGCAACAAACTTAATCGTGAGTATAGAATATTGTCAAATCAAATCCAGCTGCTCAAAACAATTATTAATGAACTGGTTAATATGGAAGAGACAAAACGATTTAGCAATAGGTTATCAAAAATCCAACCTGGTCCAACAGCATTTAAAGATATATATCAAATTACTGGAAAGTCTAAATCGCCTTTTTGCCATCAAATTATTAATAATAATGGTATAACAACAAATCATTCAGAAATTGCTGTTATTTTTAAAAACCACTTCTCTAATGTCTTTAGTGTGGTAAATCCTGTAAGGTCTGCCTCTAACGATGAAAATCAAATTGCAATATCCATCAATGATCTTCCTAGTAATATTTATTCCTTTGACACAAATTTTAAAGCAGACGAAAATTCTGATACTCTTCATTTTATAAATATTGATACCATAAGATCCCATATTAATAATATTAATTGCAAGAAATCATATGGGCTTGACAATATCTCAAATTTCCTAATTAAAAAATTCCCTGACACAACGCTAAAACTACTCACGATAATCTTTAATAATTGCATTAACAATGGATATTTTCCAAATGCCTGGAAAACCGCCAAAATCCTGCCTATCAAAAAGAAAAGAGACAGTAAGAAGCCAGAGGAATTTCGACCGATATCCCTATTGTCTAATATTGGCAAATTATTCGAGCGTATACTGAAGGAAAAACTGGAAAAGGAATTCATCATTGAACCTATTACAGATTTCCAATTTGGGTTCAGAAGACATCATTCAACTCAACATGCTTTGCTAAAGTTTCATAATGACGTGGTCCACAATCTAAGGGAGAAAAAATGTTCTCTAGCTATCTCATTGGATATCGAAAAGGCTTTTGACTCCGTCTGTCATAAAAGTCTAATATACAAACTTATAAATCTTAGCATCGATCCTTATCTTCTGAAAATATTGAATAGTTTTTTCACTAAAAGAGAATTCTGCGTTCAAATCAACAACACCACGTCAGATACCAGCTTCGTCAACATCGGAGTTCCTCAGGGCAGCATATTAGCGCCACTTCTTTTTAATATATTCCTCCATGATTTCCCACATCAGTACAACAACTCTAAGGCTATTCTCTATGCCGATGATTGCCTCATTTATGCTCATGACATCTCACCATCAGAAGCTTTGAACAGGGCAGCTATTCATCTTGGCATAATAAACAATTTTTATAATGAATGGGGAATAAGAATTAATGCTGCGAAGTCGGAAGCCATTTGTATCAGAAATGCATCCGGCAAATGTGCAAAGTTTGTGGTCCCAGAGAGCAAATCACTACAACTTTCTCTAAACGGTGTGGAAATTCCTCTTAAAAACACTATAAAGTACCTGGGAATAAAATTTAACAAACTGTTAAAATTCAATGGTAATGCGAGAAATCGTCTGGAAAAGGCAAGGAAAATATCAGGAATGTTTTCAAGCCTTTTGTACAACAAATACTTACCAATAAGGACAAAACTTCTAATTTATAAAGTTGCAATCAGATCGGTCCTCATCTACGGGTTTCCCATTTGGTTCACTATGTCGCCAACGGTGGCCAAGGAGATTGAAATCTTTGAACGTGTAATACTGAGGAAGTGTATTGGGAAAAATTACCAGAATGAGACAAAACGATTCTCAAACAATTACATATATAAGAATGCAGATATACTACCTTTTTGCCGATATGCCATGGTACAACAAAAAAGTTTTGTTGAAAAGCTTTCAACACATGACAACATTCTTATTGAACAAATCTTTCAACAAGAGAATCTGACAACTTGGACTTCCTTTCCGTACCTCTCTCCGATAGGAATTCTCCACGAGAACATCAATAATGATCCGGATCCTTATGCTTTGCCATCATTCTATTTGAAATCAGCACCTGGTGTACACAGAGGCTGAAAATATTATTATAAGATTTTATTATTTGTAACTGTTACTATTATTATTGTTGTATATATATTATTATTTTTTTTAATTAATCTGTGATATTTATAATATTTACCTTTTATTTTGACTATATGTTCCGTTCTCATTGGAAATTATTGCATTTATATGCTTTCGTATTTTTAACTTACACACTTAGCTACATAGTATATGTCTACATTTATGTTTTGTTTTGATACACAAATTCTGCATTTATATGCTGTCGTCTACAATATATTATTTACATTCTGTTTGTCAATGTTATTAACAGAATATTTGTTATTTATGTTTTTAAGTGTTATTTAGTCTTAAGTTTGTTATTTACAGACATTCGCTCTGTTAGCCAAAGTAAAGACCGAAAGCAAGTCTTGTTTGTTTTCATATTCATTTTGTAGAAAATACATATCCTATTTCATTTATCTACATTGTTGTGTAATATCCTATTTTTGTTATTAGAGTAAGACAAATATAGCTCTAAGAATTATATTGTTCTCATTGTATGTAAGACACGAAAAATGTTATCGAAAAGAAAAAAGACTTAATAAAAATTTACTTACTTACTTACTTGTGTGTTTTGTTTCTTTTGGCGTTGTTGTTGTTTTTTATACAACTAAACGTTTGTTTGGTTGTGTGTTGGTTTTTTTTGACAAAAAAAACAACAAAACGTATGTTTGGATGTGCAAGCTTTGCGTATTTTGTTTTTTTTTTGTGTTTTGTTTCTTTTGGCGTTGTTGTTGTTTTTTATACAACTAAACTTTTGTTTGGTTGTGTGTTGGTTTTTTTGACAAAAAATCAACAAATCGTATGTTTGAATGTGCATGCTTTGCGTATTTTGTTTTTCTTTTGTGTTTTGTTTCTTTTGGCGTTGTTGTTGTTTTTTATACAATTAAACGTATGTTTGGATGTGTGTTGGTTTCATTGCCTTGCGTATTTTGTTTTTTCTTTTGGTGTTCTGTTTCGTTTGGCGTTGTTGTTGTTTTTTGTGTTCTTGATAAATTTAGGATGCTGTACGCTGAAAGTGGGCAATGTACATACATACCTATATACTAATTATAAAAAATAATAATGCATCCACAACAAAGGTGAAGGGTATATAAGATTCGGCATAGCCGAATATAGCACTCTTACTTGTTAATACTAAATTTTTCAATTTTTTTTTCAGTTTTAATTTCAACACCCAAAAATTAAAAGTCAAAATAATTAAAAAAAAATATTTTTCGTTAGTGCGAAATATACATGTTTCGGTTATTTTAATGGTTTATATGTGTGGAAAAAAATAAAAGAATATTATGTGTCTGTGAAAAAGTGTGTTAGAATTGCAAATTTATTGCAATTTTCAAGAAAAAGTTTTGAAGTCAAATCTCTCTCTCAAGTGTGTTGAATTCACATACTACTTGTATGTGAGAAGAGAGAGAAGTTGTTGTTGTAGAAAAATTGATATTCTTTGAAGACAATCAAAAAGTGAAAATTTATTTTCTAATTTTCTAAATAAATATTACAATTAAAACAGACTATATTGATCCAATTTACAATATTGTTACGTTTTAACCTTTTTAAAACGCTGGTTTATTTCCTTTAAATAAACCGGATACTTTTGATTGCAAATAAAAGCCGTTTAGTAGTTTAAAAATTGTAACAACTCTTTATTTATTTAAAATGTACAACAACCACAGGTTTATACAGGTTTTATACCGCACTTCCCAGCAGAAGCAGCGGGACTCGCAGATGAGCGTGATGACATCCGAAGTACCAACCCTGACGACCCTAGGATCGCCCAGCTGAACCGCGATATCAGCAGGTTGGTAAATGAGGACAAGCGAAACAAATGGTTGGATCATTTGAAGAACTACAACTTAAGTTCTGGAGTTGGCAAGTTGTGGTCCACAGTTCGGTCTCTCTCCAATCCGACTAAGAAGGATGATAGGGTCGCGATTAAGTTTGCAGATACCACCATATCCGACCCTAAACGGTGCGCGCGAGCTTTTTGCCGACAATTCATTGAGCACCCCGAGAGAGACAAGGCGAAAAGAAGTATTGTCCGCAAACTACACGATCTTCCAGTCTCGGACACACCACAACTTTACACGCCAACTGAAGTTGCAGAAGCCATCAACACAGCTAAGCCTTCAAAGGCAATAGGACCTGATGGGATATCCATGCTGATGCTAAAACACCTAGGCGAGCGGGGAGTCGAGTACCTGACAATGGTTTTTAATCTGTCAGTGAGGAGCTTAACAATACCCGATGTCTGGAAAATGGGTCGAGTGATCCCATTGCTAAAACCTGGGAAAATCGCGAGTGAGGGACAATCGTACAGGCCGATTTCCCTCCTGTCACCTGTAGCGAAGACACTCGAAGCTCTTCTCCTCCCCCAGCTGACCCGTCAACTACCAGCTGCTCGTCACCAGCATGGATTCCGTAAAATGCACAGTACCACCACAGCATTATCCGCCATAGTCACTCAGATCTCACAGGGCTTAAACCAGCAGAGGCCTTGTGAACGAACTATCCTAGTGGCACTTGACCTGTCGAAAGCCTTCGACACTGTCAGTCACGCCACACTCTTCCAGGACATCCTGCAGTCCACAATGCCCAACAACACGAAGAGATGGATAGTGAACTATCTGAGTGGCAGGCAGTCGTTCGTGGAGTTTAGAGACAAATGCTCAAAACCCCGTAGAGTTAAACAAGGAGTCCCTCAGGGCGGGGTCCTGTCGCCGCTCCTGTTTAACTTCTACCTCTCTAAACTCCCAGTGCCCCCACAGGGCGTAGAGATAATCTCGTATGCGGACGACTGTACTATATTGGCAACAGGTCACAACGTTGATGAGCTTTGCGGTATGGTAAATGGTTATCTCAATGAAATCCACAATTTCTTCACTGCACGTAACCTGCAGTTATCACCAACGAAGTCATCAGCAACACTCTTCACCACCTGGACGAAGGAGGTAAAACTGAATTTAGGCATCATGGTCGACGGCGTACAAATTCCGACAGTGAACCACCCGAAAATCTTGGGTGTCACTTTTGATAGCCTTTTTACCTCCTCAGCACACGCCACTGCAATCACGCATAAACTGCGAAATAGGAACAAGGTCCTCAAAGCACTAGCCGGCAGTACTTGGGGTATGGACAAAGAAACCTTGCTTGCTACCTACAAAACGATTGGCCGGTCAGTGGTCAACTATGCTGCTCCAGTGTGGTCACCTTCGTTGAGTGATACCCAGTGGAGAAATATTCAAAGCTGTCAAAACGCAGCCTTAAGGACCGTCACAGGCTCCCTTCAAATAACCTCCGAACACCACCTTCACGAGGAAACCAAGGTTCTACCGGTCAAGGAACACAACGTCATGTTGACGCAACAGTTCCTTCTGGGATGTCATCGGAGGAGTCATCCAAACTTCAACATCACACAGTTGGAATCTCCCCCGAGGCATGTCAGACAGGACCTTCGGAAATACGAGGAGAACATACAGAGGTATGTGCAGGATCCATTTGATCGCCGCTCGTATATGACAGCTTTGAACGACATTCACAGAGACGCCATCAATTCCGCGGTAGCAGGATACCGTATGAATGTCGTACTTGGAGGTCGCCCACCACCGATAGCAGACGCCGAGAAGGTTCTGCCGCGTGGAACAAGAGTCGTTCTGGCACAACTTAGATCAGGATGGAGCAACAGGCTTAATGCCTTTTGGTCTCGTCCTTAACTTATGCCCAGCATGTGGTCAGGGTCCTCATGACACCCTCCACATATTTAACTGTTCAGCCAACCCTACTTCACTCAGTCCAATGGATTTATGGACTCATCCTGTTGAAGTAGCTCAATTTCTTGGACTTGAACAACATGCAGAACCACCAGAACATCCAGATTGATTATTGTAAATTGTTCATGCTGCTACAACAACAACAACAACAGGTTTATAAATTCTCAGAATTACAGACACAATTTATAATGTACACGAATTTACTTGTAAAACACAACACACTTTAAGGCACTCAGATGATGTTTATTCGAAAAGCGTCTCTGATAAACTCACTAACGACTGCAACCTCTGCTACTATTTATAACACTGCCATCTGCACTCTAGATTTCTCTTTAACTGTCTAGAGGTTTCTAATACATACGCCATCTGTGGTGTACTTTCTACAATGTTCTTTAACTGAATATTCGAAATCGAATACAGCGTTGCCAACATACGATCAAATCAACTGAAAGCTTTTATTTAATAATGCCCACAGATATGTTACAGTTTTACATCACTGTTATTTGAAAACATTATGCTACTTTTAAATCAGCCGTTAAAATCGTTATATTTGAATTCAAGTACAATTTCGTAACACTGCCCCCCGCTTAAGCCTGTTCGTCCCGAATAGGCATAGATTCACTTCTCCCATAGGCGGCTAGACGTTTCAGACGTTCAACTTTAATTCCCGATATCGGTCTTCTACATTTCCGTATTCTATAAACCATGTCGTCCAATTTCTTAACCACCCTAAGAAAAGAATGCAAAGTTTTACACGCTAAGTATTATATTTATGATTTTTTTTTTAAATTACTTTGTATTTTTTACAAGCTAAAATTACATTTATGCTGGCCTAAATATTTATTGGCCAATTTCAATGAGTTTGGGAATAAAATTACAAATTCTCATTTTGATGTTAAATGTATGTTTAGGTAAGAAGCAAATGTGAATTTACATTTAAATATCTATATATTTTATGTTTGTAAATGGTAAAAATAAGAAAACTTAGGGATCCGTTTTACAACGTAGTGTTATGAGCTTATTATCGAACCCATCGAAGTATGGATGTTCCAATATGTCTTTAGCTGAGATGCGATGAACCGGATCGTAGATAAGCATTTTTTGAACTAAATCGAGCCCATCGCTATTAAGATTTTTCAATTGATTAGGTAATTGGTTTGTTGACCAACATGGAAAAGTATTTTTGTAATCTGGAAGCGATGTTACGCCTGGCCAAATTTCCTCCGTTGGTGTTTTAAGAATCCTGTGAGAAAAATGAAAACGTTAATAACACTATGCTACACTTAAAATATGCAATGGGGTCCTATAGCAGCAATGTTGTATTGAAGTCCATAATGTTCGGAAATACTTATAGTTTTGTTACTACGAATCGTACTATTTCCTTTGAAAAAAATTAAAAATAAAAAAAATATCACAAAATAACTGAATAAGCAGCTGAAGAAATAAATTTCGTAGTACGCAGCATGAGATACGATACTAATTATCGTACTTATCGAAGCTCCGCCCTCAAAAAATCAAAAATGTTTGATTTCCATACTTCGTTAGTACTACAACATGATACACGATAATAATTTCATACTTATACGAATTATCGCACAACTTATCGTAACGTGTATACCTAGCATTAAATGTAGTGAAATAACGATATTCTTAAAGTTACAACTTCAAAAAATCACAACTTTTTTGTTTTGAAAGTGATTTTAAAATTGCTTCTTCAATTAAAAAGACATGATTTCAAAGAAAAATGATCAAAATACAAAAATTCAGATGAGTAAGTCTTTTTGTATTTCAAAAGTAAAAGACGTTTCTGCAAAAAAAAAAAAATTTTCAATGTAATTTCTAAAGAACACATTTATGGTGTTTTGAAGTTGTAATTTTAAGAATATCGTTATTTCACTACATTTAATGCTAGGTATACACGTTACGATAAGTTGTGCGATAAATCGTATAAGTATGAAATTATTATCGTGTATCATGTTGTAGTACTAACGAAGTAATTTTAAAAAATTATGTAATGTATGTAATTTTAAAAATATCGTTGTTTCACAAAAACGAAGTGATAGAGAAAAACTAAAAGTATTTCCATACTCTACAGAATTGCTACATGAGAACCCCTGCCTATTTTATTATTTTACTTTTGTATCATTGTGTGCACTTCGAGTTATGTCTGAAGTTAGAAAATTCGATTACAAGGTTAAAAAAATGTTTTTATCTTTCTAAAATTATTTAAAAGTCACAAAATGTATTTTGAAAATTGTGTAAACTGTTCCCAAAAGACGTTAGACTAAAATTAATATACCTTTTATGCATCTTAGGAACTTGTACTATAAAATTTCATATTACGAGTGTTTCATATAACACTGTACAACACAAAAAAAAGATACGTGTATCGGCGTTTTGAATGTTTACATCTGAATTTCATTTAAGGGGGCGTTAAAGTTTCACAACTCGGGCACATTCTTATTGTTAATCGTCATAAGAAACCATGTGATCCTTACATTTTAGGTATGAAATATGTTCAGCAAATTTATGTAAAATGTTACGGAGAACATTTTTGTAGAATATGTTAACCCTCTAAATGCTCATGGCATGGGTCTTTTTTGTCCTTCTTTTAAATAAGAGCCTCAAACACCATTAAAACAGGGATTTAAGGGGTTAAAATGTTCCGCAAAAATATTATCCGTGAAATTTTACTATAAGTCCCTGAATACACCAAAATGGAAAATTCAACAATAAAGTCAGAAATAAGACATAACAAAAGAGAGCCTAGGGTTAATTTCGCATTTATTATGATTTTTTTTTTTATATTTTATTTATTGTATCTTCACAAAATAATGTGAACTATCAATAATTTGTTCAAATCTTAAATCTAAATATTAATTTTTTATTTACAGTATTGGCCATAACTAAAGCACCCCCTCAATGAATTTTTTTAAATCATAATTTTTTTGATAAAAACGGCTTTTTTGGGATGTATTTTGTATATTTTATTAACTAATATTATTAATGTTCATATAATATTAATTTAGTAAAAGATAATTTTATTAAAAATTAATTTAAAATGATAAATCATATAAAAACTCAAAACGCAACGGACAAAACAAAAGCACCCTCTTATAAGATGTTTAAAAATTTGACTCGGTACTGCATATTTGCAATGTGAGTTATCGGAAATCACAATGAATGCATTTAAAAATTCCAAAAGATAAAAATAATGGAAGGCGTAGTGTTTAAAATTTAAGTTTTATACAGTTTATTGTTAAAAAAAACCAATGACAAGGAACAAGTACTCCAGTGAATTGAAAATTAAAGTTATTGAAGATTGGAAGACGGGCTTATCACTACATGAATTGAGTAAAAATATTCAATTAACAGATCAGATATTTTCTGGCTCGTTTCAAAATTTTTTAAGACTGGCCGCATATCACCGGTGCATTCTGCAGGATATGATGATTCCTTGATCAAAAGAGCAATACAAAAAGATTATACAGCATCCGTTAGTCAAGTAAGAACAAGTTTAAGATTATGCGTTAGCGAAAGAACAATCCGTAGAAGAGTAGTAGAAGCCCATTTATTCAGCTGACGACCAGCTAAAAAAATCATTTCCATCAGCTAAGAACAAGAAAGCTAGACTGAAGTTTACCAAAGCCCACATCGACTGGTACTGTTCCCTGACGAGGAGACAATGTAATGGTCTGGGGTTGCTTTTCTGGTCAAGGATTTGGGCCAAATCATAAAATTTATGAGATTATGGATCGGTTCATGTACCGTGATGTATTGAAAGATGTAATGTTGCCTTATGCTTCACTGGCATAAGGCAACATTGCTACTTATAGGGAGCTTCCAACAGGATAACGATCCTAAGCACACCTCCAAAGTTTGTAAGACTTGGCTTCAAAGCAATAAGATTCAAGTTCTTCATTGGCCTGGCCAATCTCCCGATCTTAATCCTATTGAGAACTTGTGGCACATTATTAATATGAAAATAAATCGTGAAAATTGCTGAAATAAGGATCGTGCCGTTAAAATAGCCTGGGATGGAATATTGAAAAACGCCATAAAAACATAATATCTTCTATGCTAAGAGATGTTCTTGTGCCATTCAAAACAAAGGATTTGCAACAAAAAATGAATTAAATTTTTTTTTTATATTATATCCTTGAAGGGGTGCTTTAGTTTTGTCCGTTTCATTTCCTCTTATAGAAAGGTTAACTTTGAAAGTATTTGTTTATCAATAATAAACATATTAACAAATGAAAATAATACATAATAGATATTTAAAACTTTGTTTTTATACAAAAAAATACCATATGAAAAAAATGCACTGAGGAGGAGCTTTAGTTATGGCCAATACTGTACATCCCACCACAGTTGGACGAAAAATTATGTTTAATTTATATATTATATCATCAGCGCAGGTCTGTTCGATTCCTTCTTCTTAGTCGGATGTAGCCATTACTTCTCATTAATGTTCGTGCAAGTGGGTTAGGGTGAACTTCTAACTTTTTCAAATATGACTCCGCTTGTTTTTTATTTCATTTTTCACCAGGAAGATACCTAGGTCCTTATGAATGTTAATATTTCTCACATACCAAGGCGCTGCTGTTATCATTCTTGTTTAGGTTGCATCCTTTTGGTAATAACTACATTAAACGTATTATACTATTTTTAACAACGTTAGAATTTATTGTTGCTTCCTTTTTTTATGCAACTTTGCTGGAAGTATTTCACTAGATTCTAGCGAGTAAACCGTTAACGGGTCCTTAAATATTGTTTGCCACCAAATTATGCTTGTTATTTTAGCATTAAAAAACACTTGTCAAATTGTCTTCGACATAAGCACTACGTGCATTTTACTAAGAAAACGCAATATATTCCTTCTACGAGGTAATATTAATTAACAATAAAAAGAGATCTTCGTCTCTAATTTAAACTTGAAATTTGTTTTATTTTTATAACAATTTTGGAAAACTTGGATTGATGCCAAACATTTGGTCCAGCGAACCGGATTTTTAAACGAGTACTGGATCTTTGGGCATCATTGACTCCATCATCCCCTGGCAATAATACAGTCCACCGGCAATATACATATTTATTATTTATTTTTCATAAAATAAGGTACGTAAATATATTTCAATTGTGAGCTAAAGTGAAGTGATTAAAATTCGTTTGATATTAACGCGACGCACATACACATTTCATTTGTGTTTTATTTCATTAAATTCTTCGGTTTAAAAGAAAAAGGAAAAAAGAGTGACACTATTTCATTTGTTTAAAACTTAATTTATACGGACAATAAATAAAAATTAGTTTTTCTTACATTTTCTTTTGTACATTTTTTGTTTACAGATTTACATCTGTACATTACAATAACAAATATACATACACATCTGCTCAAAATAATAGATACACCTAATTGGAAAAAATTTAAATGGCGGTAACATTGAAAATTTCCTCGCAAGCGTTAAGAATACATCATATTATTAAAATTTCTATCTGGCAATGTCATGTCAGTCAAAAATCTGGCAACTATTTGCTTTCATGTTGATTTTTAAAAACGAATTTATTTGAATTACAAAAAATTATTTGCTCATAAAAATAGATACACATCAGTAATTTTTAATTTGTTTATATACAATTTTTTTTTTGTGCAATTTTTTGTTCCTATTTACGTGAAACAGTAAGTATAATTTAAATTTTAGCAACAATTTTATAAAAAATAGGACTCTTTTGAAGAAAATGGGACGAAATCATCATTGTACCGAAGATGAGAAAAAAATTGTTCAAACGATGAGAAATCAAGGAAAATCATTACGGGAAATAGCAAAGAGCATAGGAAGATCTTTACATTTTGTCCAAAATGCTTTATCTAAAAAACAAAAAAGAGAAACTCGCGGTAGACCAAAGAAAACCAGTCCAGAAACAGATAGGCGGATCGTCCTTATGGTTAAAAAAGACCCTTTCATATCATCGAAAGCTATTTCTGCGGAGCTATGTAACGAAATCAGTCCACAAACAGTTCGTCGTCGTCTTTTACAAGCTAAATTGCCGGGAAGAATTGCCAGAAAAGTGCCACTAATGCGCCAAAAAAATATCAAGACAAGATTAGAATTTGCTAAAGAGCACTTACAATGGTCCGGGTGTGAAGGCGAAAAAAAATGGAGAAATATTTTATGGAGCGACGAAACAAAAATAAATTTGTTTGGAAACGACTGCCAAAGAAATGTACGCCGACCAAAATGAAAAGAATTCCACGTTAAATTTACAAAAAAGACGGTAAAACATGGCGGGGGAAACATAATGGTTTGGGGTTGCTTTTCATGGAATGGTGTTGGTCCGATATTCCGAATAGAAGATACCATGAATGCTAGTGGGTATAGAGCAGTCATGGGCAAACACATACCACCATGAATATATTTGTGTGCGTTAAGCAGCAGAGAGATGACTGACTGCAATAAAAGAGAGAAAATCATAAACATAAAAAAATCCGCAACATAAACTTGCTTCTACAAATGCTAAACAGCAACTGATTTGATTTTGATCTCTGAGATCGTAACAAAGCAACAAACAAGTGGTCATTTCAGTAAAACACAGACACACTAATACACAGAAGCTTATAGTGTAGGTGTGTCAACAAAGCGTCAGCAGAATTTTTTGGCCTATGCACGCGTGCATTAGAATCCCAATTTTGCTCGTGACTGGTATAGAGACATATTGGAAAACGTAATGCTTCCATATGCATCGGAAAATATGCCATTAATATGGACATTCCAGCAGGACAACGACCCAAAACATAGTTCAAGATTAGTTAAAAACTGGTTCTTGGAGAATAACGTACCTGTTTTAAGCTGGCCCAGCCAATCCCCTGATTTAAACCCAATAGAAAACTTGTGGAGTGAATTAAAGATAAGGCTTTCGAAGGAAGTTTTCAAAAATAAAGACGATTTATGGGAGAAAACGCAAAAAATATGGTACGAGATTCCATTGGAGAAGTGTCAGAACTTGATATCCAGTATGCCCAGAAGAGTGGAGAAAGTTTTACAAAACAAAGGTGGATATACTGGATACTAGCTTTACTTTAATAATAAACTAATTTTTTTAAGATAAAATTTATTAGCTTTTGTTTAATAAGAATTTTTAAAAATGTATCTATTATTATGAGCACCAAATTTTTCGAAATTTAAGAAATTTAATTTACTTTATAATATTTATTATTAATTATGAAATATTTTGTTTTTTACTCTCCTTTTAACTATAAATAAAAATCGACTGAATTTTTTTTTATAATTTTACAATATACCATTATTTTTTTTCGTTTTTAAAAAATAAATTTTGGTGTATCTATTATTTTGAGCAGATGTGTATACGGTTAATTCTTCTTCTTCAATTGTATTGGTCACCCTACGGTCGGTCAGTTTGACTAAACATAGTTTTCGGAAATATTTTTGTTGAATTTTACATATTTTTGTAACTAAATAGAAATTTAATTCTATTTATTATCGATAATTGAATAAGGAAAATATCGATCGCTCCACTAAATAGATTCAATAGAGCATCGGATGCTCTTATTGCTTTTGAGGCAAATTTTAATGATTTTCCTGAGGACATTCATAATATTTATACCTTGGAGGTTCAGAGCGCTGAAATAAAAGTGTTATGGGAGAAAGTTAAGACAACATATGAGGCCTGTTTAGATTTTTTGGAGAATTCTGATACAGAGCCTAGTGATGTAGATGTAGCTGCGTCTAAATATCAGGTCACATATGTAGCCTATATTAAATGTTTAGGTGTGATTAATGAGAAGGTGCGCAAATTTAAATCGGTACCGAACGCAGGTGATTCGCCAGCGGTTGATTCTAATTCTGGGCATACTTTGACACTACCCCCTTGCGATGTCGACGCATTTGGAGGGGATTATGATTCTTGGCCGGCCTTTAGGGATTTATTTACGGCGATTTATATTAACTCGCGCCTTAGTAATGTGGAACGTCTTTGCCATTTAATACGTAAGACCGAAGGAGAAGCTAAGGAAATTGTCCGTTGAGTAATGAGGGCTTTGAAGTAGGCTGGCGGGATCTTAAGATTGCATATGAGAATCCTCGTATGTTAGTAAACAACCAACTGAAACTTCTGTTTAGTCTGCCTTCCTTTGACAAGGAAACTAGTGCCGGACTTAAGACCTTAAAACGCGGTATTAATAGTTGTCTTACATCCCTTTCTATTTATAAAGTGTCTACGGATAATTGGGACCCAATTATCGTCTTTATATGCATTCAAAGACTTCCTTCATCGACAGTTTCTCTTTGGGAACACAGTGTAAAGAACAAGACGGCTCTCTCCCTTTGGCAAGATTTGGATAACTTTCTGACGGAAAGAATTCTGACATTGGACTGTCTTAACAATCTTAAGGGTAACGTTTTGGAAACAAAGTCAAACCACGTGAAATATTCTGTACCTTCTGACGATGTTACTTCTTCGAATATTTCTTGTATTTTATGTCCAAACCAATCTCACTTTTTACGCACTTGTCGACGATTTAAGAGTCTTCCAATAACTGACCGAATTTTAGCTGTGAACGAAAATAACTGTTGCTCTAATTGTCTTTCAAGGACACACCATGTCAGCAATTGTAAAAGCAATAATAATTGTTTAATTTGCGATAATCGACACCATACTATGCTTCATCAAGAGCCAATAGAAAATTCAAACGTGGAATTGCCTACGACTTCTTCCGGTCAGAGTTCTGCTGAGGTTCTTCGACCCACTAACTCTTCACCGACTTATCAACGACCTTCTACTTCTATTAATGTTACGCAAACTCGACAAGTATTTCATACACGTCAAAATCAATCTGTTATCTTAGGAACTGCATCAGTAAATATCATACATAATGGCAATAGGTATCAGGTCATAGCTCTTATTGATTCAGCTTCGGAATGTTCATTTGTTAGTAATCGATTACGAAAAAGGTTTAAACTTCCCACGCATTCTGCAAATGCTAAAGTTTCTGGCGTAAATAATGCGGTTTCTGTAGTTTCGAGAAAGGCTTGTTCTCTGAAGATCGGCTCTGATTTGGATTCTTCTGTAGTACTAAATATAACGGCCTTTGTTTTGGCAGATATATCGGAGAATTTGCCTTCGATTTCTGTAAACGCCGACATTAAAGGATTATTGCCAAATCTTCATTTGGCAGATTCCAATCCTTTCCATAGCCGGCCTGTTGATATTCTTATTGGGGCTGATTTATATCCGCAAATTATGTTACCGTAAATTCGACGAGACGTATTAGGGTCATTATTGGTTCAGAGACCAATTTTTGGCTGGATACTGACAGGTCCAGTTAATTCTATATAATTATCAGTTAATGGTATTTCACTAACTCGGGATTTCCTAAAAGACCTAATGCTGTCATTTGATTATTCCTATTTTTATTACTATGGATCTACATCTATGAATTAAACACAAATGAATTCAACATTTTAACTAACATTCGAATTGTATATTTACATTATCATTAAAAAAGCTCATTGAAATATATTTACGATTAACCCTAGTATGTATTATTTTACTATATTCTTTATAAAAACAATGCCTTTAATGGTCAGTTGATGGATCTGTCTAAAAACCATTGCCCGCAAGGGTCAGTTGATGGATCTGTCTAAAAACCATTGCCCGCAAGGGTCAGTTGATGGATCTGTCTAAAAACCATTCAGTTGATGGATCTGTCTAAAAACCATTCAGTTTATGGATCTGTCTAAAAACCATACCTATGCTATTAACATTACAACATACATTAGTGTTGCAAGGTGGCCGGCAATGTTTAGGTTGCATCCTTTTGGTAATAACTACATTAAACGTATTATACTATTTTTAACAACGTTAGAATTTATTGTTGCTTCCTTTTTTTATGCAACTTTGCTGGAAGTATTTTACTAGATTCTAGCGAGTAAACCGTTAACGGGTCCTTAAATATTGTTTGCCACCAAATTATGCTTGTTATTTTAGCATTAAAAAACACTTGTCAAATTGTCTTCGACATAAGCACTACGTGCATTTTACTAAGAAAACGCAATATATTCCTTCTACGAGGTAATATTAATTAACAATAAAAAGAGATCTTCGTCTCTAATTTAAACTTGAAATTTGTTTGTTTTATTTTTATAACAATTTTGGAAAACTTGGATTGATGCCAAACAATTCTTAATATTTTATTTTGGAATCTTTGAATTTTTTCAATATTAGAAGCAGAGGCCGTGCCCCATAATTAAATTCCATAGCACCATATAGGTTTTATTATTGAGCTGTACAGCAAAAGTTTGCAATCTAAACTCAATCTCCAGTTTTTACCAATTAGCCAGTAAATTTGTAGTAATTTTAACTTCATTTGAGTCAATTTCGTATCTATATGCTTTTTCCAGGTATGACGTCGGTCTAGATGCAGACCTAGATATTTAACTTCAGTTTGTTGAGGTATTATATGATTATTTATTAGGATTGGAGGGCACGATTCTCTACGCAATGTGAAAGTGAGATGTATACATTTTTGCTCGTTTACTTTTATTCTCCATTGTTTTAACCACCTTTCTATGTCGAGTATATATATATATATATACACATCTGCTCAAAATAATAGATACACCAAAATTTATTTTTTAAAAACGAAAAAAAATAATGGTATATTGTAAAATTTTAAAAAAAATTCAGTCGATTTTTATTTATAGTTAAAAGGAGAGTAAAAAACAAAAACAAAATATTTCATAATTAATAATAAATATTATAAAGTAAATTAAATTTCTTAAATTTCGAAAAATTTGGTGCTCATAATAATAGATACATTTTTAAAAATTCTTATTAAACAAAAGCTAATAAATTTTATCTTAAAAAAATTAGTTTATTATTAAAGTAAAGCTAGTATCCAGTATATCCACCTTTGTTTTGTAAAACTTTCTCCACTCTTCTGGGCATACTGGATATCAAGTTCTGACACTTCTCCAATGGAATCTCGTACCATATTTTTTGCGTTTTCTCCCATAAATCGTCTTTATTTTTGAAAACTTCCTTCGAAAGCCTTATCTTTAATTCACTCCACAAGTTTTCTATTGGGTTTAAATCAGGGGATTGGCTGGGCCAGCTTAAAACAGGTACGTTATTCTCCAAGAACCAGTTTTTAACTAATCTTGAACTATGTTTTGGGTCGTTGTCCTGCTGGAATGTCCATTTTAATGGCATATTTTCCGATGCATATGGAAGCATTACGTTTTCCAATATGTCTCTAAACCCACTAGAATTCATGGTATCTTCTATTCGGAATATCGGACCAACACCATTCCATGAAAAGCAACCCCAAACCATTATGTTTCCCCCGCCATGTTTTACCGTCTTTTTTGTAAATTTAACGTGGAATTCTTTTCCTTTTGGTCGGCGTACATTTCTTTGGCAGTCGTTTCCAAACAAATTTATTTTTGTTTCGTCGCTCCATAAAATATTTCTCCATTTTTTTTCGCCTTCACACCCGGACCATTGTAAGTGCTCTTTAGCAAATTCTAATCTTGTCTTGATATTTTTTTGGCGCATTAGTGGCACTTTTCTGGCAATTCTTCCCGGCAATTTAGCTTGTAAAAGACGACGACGAACTGTTTGTGGATTGATTTCGTTACATAGCTCCGCAGAAATAGCTTTCGATGATATGAAAGGGTCTTTTTTAACCATAAGGACGATCCGCCTATCTGTTTCTGGACTGGTTTTCTTTAGTCTACCGCAAGTTTCTCTTTTTTGTTTTTTAGATAAAGCATTTTGGACAAAATGTAAAGATCTTCCTATGCTCTTTGCTATTTCCCGTAATGATTTTCCTTGATTTCTCATCGTTTGAACAATTTTTTTCTCATCTTCGGTACAATGATGATTTCGTCCCATTTTCTTCAAAAGAGTCCTATTTTTTATAAAATTGTTGCTAAAATTTAAATTATACTTACTGTTTCACGTAAATAGGAACAAAAAATTGCACAAAAAAAAAATTGTATATAAACAAATTACAAATTACTGATGTGTATCTATTTTTATGAGCAAATATTTTTTTGTAATTCAAATAAATTCGTTTTTAAAAATCAACATGAAAGCAAATAGTTGCCAGATTTTTGACTGACATGAAATTGCCAGATAGAAATTTTAATAATATGATGTATTCTTAACGCTTGCGAGGAAATTTTCAATGTTACCTCCATTTAAATTTTTTCCAATTAGGTGTATCTATTATTTTGAGCAGATGTGTATATATATATATATATATATATATATATATATATATATATATATATATATATATATATATATATATATATATATATATATATATATATATATATATATATATATATATGTCCTTTATTTATTTTAAAATAATCATATAAATACATATATGTAATATAAAAAAATAAAAGTTCATGTTGAACATAGGGCATTTACAATTTCCTTCCATTTTCTTCGATCCCTGGCAAGATACTTAATTTGGTTCCATGACTTATTAACAGTATTACATTCTTGTTTAACCGCTCTTATCCACGTAGTGCGTCGAGTATATGGTCTTGTAAAAGTACAGATGCTTCTTGGGGGTTTTCATGAATGGCTAGTATAGCTGTGTCATCAGAAAAAGTTGATATGTGGGTTCCACTGTTTGTAGGCATATCATAAGTATATAGTAAATATAGGAAAGGACCCAGTATACTTCCTTGGGGTACGCCTGCTTCAATAGGCTGTGGTGAACTTATGAAGTCTCCCTCTTAAGAACGAACTTACGATGAATTAAATAACTTTCTAGAAGCTTATGTGTGTTCACTGGTAAATATTGTTTTATTTTTATCGATAATCCTTCATGCCATACTTTGTCGAAGCCTTGCGAAACGTCGATGAAGAGAGCAGAACAATATTTTTTTTCTTCAAATGTCTTGGATATGATTTCTATCAACCTGTGAGTTTGTTCTATGGTGTTATATTTTTCTCGAAATCCGAATTGATGAGTTGGAATATAATCAAAATGATTCACTATCGGCTTTAGCTTGTGCATTAACAGTTTTTCGAATAGCTTGGATATATTTGACAATAGACTAATGGGTCTATATGATTCTACTTTACTGTGATCTTTTCCCGGCTTAGGTATCATTGTAAAAATTAATCTCTTGTTTTTTAATAGGTTCACTCCTATTTTTATGAACACAACTGTATATAGCGGGGAAAATCTTCGGTTTCTGGATTTGTGATTTTTTAACAATTGCGTAGACAGGACAACCCCTGTAGTTTGCTGTGTGGTTACCTCCGCAATTGCTGCATTTTTTTTTTATTTTAGGATCATCTTTGGATTTGTTACATTGGGATGTACATATGCAACTCCCAGCAAATAACACATACTGGTGACAATTTGCAATATACCTTGGTGTGTCCATATTCTTGGTTCTTCTACCATAATTTTACGATGCAATAAGTACTTCAGGTTATATATGGGATGTGTTTCATTTTTTTTTCAGGTTTATGTCACCGGGTTCAAGTTCAACACGGAAGAGTGGTTGGGGTTTTTTTTTCGCGATTTCTAATGTTTATCACATTTTTTGTCTTAAAACCTTTATCTTCTAAGCTTTGCTTTATTTCGAGTGGTTCGACATTACAGTCAATACCCTTTATTACAACTTCTAGACCCTTGCTTCCTTTCAGCTGATAAGTGTAAAAACTTTCTGTTACAACCTTTCTATAATCGTTTTCACTATTGACCTGTATTTTAGTTTCATGAATCGTGCATTTCTTGATTGGGATAACGTAAAAAGAGTTCTCTCCTATTAATGAGATCAGGCTCTGAACCAGTGCGTTTGAATTATTTTCTCTCAAGTAAATAAGGGGTGGTTTTGTAGAGGTAATTTTATTTACTGGTTCATCTGTTTCACACAGTGATGCCAGGAGATTTTCTCAGAAATCCCTACGCTTATGAAAAAAAATCCCTTTTTTTCCCTACACTCACTTTTGACTTTCCCTACATTTTTCCCTACACTATTTTTTTCTTTTTTGAACAGCTAAGTTGTGTTCAACCAAAAAAAAGGCTTAATCGGATTTTGAAATTGGCCACATCATTGGTTTTTCCAGGACTTGCTTGCCAAAAAGAGAATCCATTGTTCGGGTTTTTGTTTTTGAGAGATTTTTTGGTACATTTGGGTATTAGCACACAAGCCTTGTATCTTCATTTAAAGTCGTCATCTTTGACCGGCTCCAGCCATCCCAATAGCTTCTCATTTCTCAACCAACTTGAGCAGTATCTTTACTTTGTTTCCATCATTATCAGAAGACGAATCGGAATTTTTTTTCTAAAATTTGTTGTTTTAATTTATAATGACATTTATTTCTTAAAAACTTATGTATTAAAATCGATGAGACCTGCGAAGATGGAGTACGTATGTATGTAAAAAAAATGCACAAAACCAAACATGTGTTTACTTCAAAAGAAAATTTATTGTAGAATCTACTCTGTAGCTAGTTCTTTAAGGAAATGTCAAATACCGTAAAAACGAGAATCCAAGTCGTATTAACAAGGTAAGTGCGTGAGTGAGTTAATACGCCTTGAGATAATCACTATATATGTATGTAGTTTGAAAGCGGTGATGATATTAAAGATGCCACATTATTACTTACTTCATATTATACAAGATTTACGAATTTCTAATGATATGCTAAACAAATTTTATGTTTTTATTTAATTTTATATTTGGAAAATGCATAATATGTAGTTTTAAATTGCCATTGCAAAAAATCCCTACAATTCGACAAAAGTAAAAAATCTTTCCCTTTTTCCCTACATGTGAAATTTTGGGAAAAAATCCCTACAAAAAGGGAAAAATCCCTACACTTGGCATCATTGGTTTCACATTCCAGAATAGAAAAACGATTTTCCTTATTTAGTCTAGCAGGTTCACTATTCTTATATAATTTAGCCAAGGGTGCCGCTTTCGAAGACTTGGGACTTCGTGCCCGTTTTAATACTGTAACATACCGGTCCATTCCAACCTGTATTTGGGATTTATTATCTTTATTTAATGGTTGACTAATCTTCGGTATAGCGCCGCTTAATGGGTTAATTTTATTTGTAGTCGGTGTGGTGGATTTCGTTTCTGAAGCTGTTATAGCTAGCATACTTTTAGGCGTAAATAAAATATTTGTATTTTTTGGTAACTCCAGATTAACAGCTGTTGGGTTTTCTTTCGTTTGACAATCATTATTTGTTGACAATGCGGGGGAACAAGAACGAGCACGGTTAACAGGCTTGGCGGTTAAAAACAAGCTGTCATCTATTCTTCTGTTTGTTTTGTTTATAAGTGTGTTCGCGTACTTTACAGTAAAAATTATGCAGTAACTTTAATTTAGAGCGTAAAAATACATTTACTCTCAATTTAAAAAATATCCAAAAAAGTACGCGAACAACAATTTGTAAAAATAAGTTGAATTTTATTATAAATCAATTTAAAACGTTTGTTTTTGTTATTTTACTTCTTTTCTTTGTAAGACTTGCAAATTGTGTTAATTTTCAACTTTTTGGTTTTGTTTACATTTGCAACAATATGTTTTAAACATATTTTTTATGTTGACATTTTTTACTGGACAAAAAATGTCCAGTAAAAAATATCATGTTCTCTATCTACTGTCACTTTTAACACTCTCTTGCTCTCTCGTTTCAAGTTTTTAAAAGTAAACGAACGGAATCCCGTAACTTCCAGTGATAATTTGTACAAATTATTACAAATTATCAAGTACGCGAACACAACTTATATTTTTTTCATCTGCATTAACTGTAACGTATGCATTTCTGCCGTTTACACTTAACCTTCGCTCACTGTTTTCGTTAAAGAGACTCATTAAAGAGTAGTTGTAAATACTTTAGTTAACACTCTTGATCTATATTTAATAGTTAATGCACAGGGTTCAAAGAAGAAAAATAAAGAATTTTCACTTATTTGTCTTTTAGTTCTTGTTTTGATTGTTTTATTTAATAATATTATTGAAATAAAAGCGTCCTTTCGCGTAATTAATAAACAGGTGTAATTTATATTTATTTTCCGAAAGAATCATTAAAATAACAAATTAACTCGGAGTAAAATAAAACACGTCCAATTTCAATCACAGTGTAAAATGTTACGGAGAACATTTTTGTACAATATGTTATTCTACACAAATGTTCTCCATAATATTTTACATAAATTTGCTTAACACATGTTATACCTAAAATGTAAGGATCACATGGTTTCTTATGCCGATTAACAATAAGAATGTGCCAGAGTTGGGAAACTTTAACCCCCCCCTCAAATGAAATTCAGATGTAAACTTTCAAAACACCGATACACTTGTCTTTTTTTTTTGTCTCCTCTATCAAAATTTATTGGTCGGACCTTGTAACTTTGGAAAAAATTTGATTTTTTTGTATAGAGTAACAGAAAAGAGTGTTTTTTTAAAAAATTTTGTAAGTATTTTAGTCAAGTTTAGTTTTGTTAACACAATATTAAAAAAATACAATACAACTCTTTTCATTTATATTTAAATACATTATATGACTAACAACGTGAAGTCAATATTTTTTCTGGAAAAAGTAATAGAAACACGTAAAAGGATTCAATTTTCAGAGGCACATCTTTTTTATTTTTAGTTAAAAAATTATTTTATTTTATAATTTTGTTGCTCTACCTTTGTTTTCAATGGAAAATCACTCATCCTGAATTTTTTTCCCCACAATTCGTCCTTATTTTACGGACTGAAACCAGGTCCAGTATTTTGGATAAAGAACAAAATATTCGCCCCGGACTACGCAAATACATTGCAAAGCATAATACTTCCATTTGCTGAGAAAGAGGTGCCCTTGAGATGGGAGTTTCAGCAGGACAATGATTCGAAGCACTCCTCAAAATTGGCAAAGGACTGGTTTGCTTTCAACAAAGTACCTCTTATGGAATGGCCATCGCAGTCACCGGACCTAAACCCACTAGAACACCTTTGGATAGTGCTCAAGAGAAAGCTGGAGGGTTTCGCCCGAAAAATGTATGTATTGAAATCAATAAAAATAAATAAGGACGAATTATGGGGGGAAAATCCAGGAAAAGGGGTTTTCCATTGACAAGGACGTTTGGAAATGTGCCTCTAAAAATTGAATCCTTTTACGCGTTTCTATTATTTTTCCAGTAAAAATATTGACCCTTCACATTGCCATTCCCACGACAGCCGGTTCTACGCACCGGAATGACCCGAGTTCACTCGGAAAAGGGCTGTCAACTCAGCAAACACTGCTGCTGGTACAACAACAACAACTCTTCACATTGTTAGTCATATAATAGCTCTGTTCAATAACTAAAAGTTGTTACTAGTTAGTAACAATTGTTACTGGGAAAGCGTTCATTAACTCAAAAAACTTGCAAGTAGAGAAAAAATCAAGAACGTATAAATTTTAGAGAGTGTTCTCTCGTTGCAAACTATTACAAGTTCTATTTGGAACTCGTAATAGTTAGCAGCTTATATTTCAAATGTTTTGTATTATTGTTTATTTATTTACAATTTTATTTTTGTGGTGAAAAAATGTCAAAAAAAAAGAATTATCAATAAAATTGAAGAAAATGTGAGTATTTATACATTTTAAAAGGAATAAAATAAGAAAATTGTGTGTATAAAACAATTGTTACTGGAAAAGCGTTCATTTACTTTTTACTATTATTGAGAATTTAAAAGAGTAATTTTGTAAATTTTGATTTTATTCTCTCGTTGCAAGTATTTACTGGGAAAGTAAATGAACAGACCTAATGTATTTAAATATAAATAAAAAAAAGGAATTATGTTTTTTCTTATGTTGTATGTCTGATAAACAAAACTGCATACAATTTTTTTTTTAACAAATCTAAACTTGACTAAAATACTTACAAAATTTTAAAAAAGCACTCGTTTCTATTATTTTTTTCAACACTGTATATGGCCTGGGACAAATACGGCTAGAGATTTTTAACAAATCGACCATTTCCTATTTGATTTTTTGGTTATATTTCATTTTAGAAAGTTCTGTATTGAGAACTATTAAGTAAAAACTAAATGCAAAATTTAATATTTGTTTGAAAAAACGATTCATCTTTGTAAAATCATTTCCAAACATCAGAGACGTCACATTTCCAAGCATCATAGTTATTTACCTGAACATACGGAATAGCTGATCGATTTCCGAATCACCTTGAAATAGTGGTTTTCTGGTAGCCATTTCTGCAAAAATACATCCAATAGACCATATATCTACTGGGCACGAGTACCGCGGAGATCCCAGCAAAACTTCTGGAGCTCTGTACCAAAGAGTTACAATTTCGTGGGTGTAAATACGTACGGGAATACCAAATGAACGCCCAAGTCCAAAATCCGCTACTTTTATTATACCATTTTTGTCAATCAGTAAATTTTGTGGCTTTAAGTCACGATGCAAAACTCTTCTTCGATGACAGAATAAAATAGCACTTGTTATTTGATAAAGGTAACTTCTTACAAGCTCAGTGTCTAATGTTTTTTCTGGTGGCAAAGAGTCCATATACTTTTTAAGGTCCATAGACAGGAACTCAAAAATTAAATACAAACGATTTTCTTCCATTAGGACATCTTCAAGACAAACAATGTTGGGATGTTTTAGTTCTTTCAACAACGATATCTCCCTAAAAATTAATACAAAGTTTTTTATTTTAAAATTTTTATTTTTTTAAAAAATTTACAATAATAGCGGTATTCACAATGTATAGTACTTGACCTAGTAAAAAAGCAGAAAAGCTATTTATTGACAAACATTTAAATTTCTAATGTATTTTGTTTTCAGAAATATATTTTAGAGCATAGATATTTCATAGAATGTCAGTCAGCATGACGCACTTTTGCTTTATTCTATATTCTTTTTCATCTTGAAGATATGTACATAGAGGGAATATAATTTATGGATGGTTTTTAAAAAATCTTTTAGTTTGCTATTTAATTTTTAAAATTTTCTGTTGTTTGATGTTACATCAATTGTATAAATGAGAACTTATTACCTAATATTGCTGTATCATGATTTAAACAATTGTTTTCCGTTCTAGGGGTTAATATTAAACTTTGTAATTATTGTAACATGCGTCAACAATACAATTAGTTATCTTTGAAATAAATAAAACACAAGTACCTACATATGTATCGAATGCCGTCTTTATTTAATAACAGAATCCTGTATAGCCTGATTATTAATTTATAAAAAAATGTGTTTCATTATTTTTAATTCATGCTGCCTTCAATATTTTATGTCGAAAACCAGTGTCTTATAAAAGTTAATTTTTCAAAACCATATTTTATATAATGGTTAAAAAAAATTTATATAAATACCTATTAAAAATGTTCGCCAATTTTAAGAGTACGTGTAAAATTGACCAAAATCTAAGATAATTTGAAGCAAATAGTGTACCTTATTGCTGTGGATGGTATACCCTCATCATCGGACTCGAGACGAATTTTTTTCATTGCAACTATTTGTCCAGTTAGCCTGTTGCGCCCCTTGTATACAACGCCATAGGTACCTTCACCTATTTTTTCAATTTTTTGAAAATCCTCCATTGAAATCAATTATTTCTCAAACATCCACAATGCCGCCAAGCTTTTCAATACAGCAATGCTAATTAGTGATGTAAATACTGTTTTTCACATAAGTACCGGTTACTGGTTATTATTGCCAATAATGAGTGATGTCAACTATTACAGGTTTATAATGCTTCCTACTTGGGATGCCAATTCCGTGATTTTTGTTATACCGTAAAAAATGTCAAATTCAGCAATCTAATATTTGATTTAATATGTTTCCTTATATTTATTTAATAGTGCATTTACACCAAATCAAAAACATATTGGATTTTGAAAAACCAAATTTCAAACACCACTACGTTTCTGTTTGCCAAATACACAGTGGTATTAGGTATGACGATTTTACGTAATTTTGGCGATTTTTTTTAGGAAATTTAGTGATTCGACGTTTGGCGATTTCTTTTGTAAATTCGCTAGCATGCCGACGATTTTTCCACTTAAATTTTATTTTAGAAATTAAAATAAATATATGAAGAAGAGTGTTTTTCTTGAAATTTATGTAAAACTAAAGATTTCTAAATGAACAATTGAAATTTGCAATCAATTTGTTGTAGATACAAATAAGAATGAAAGATTTTTCTGGTAAGTATTGTCGAGTACAATAAAAAAAATTTTTGCTTGAGAAATACATTAAGATTTCTCAAGGTTACTTAAATAGCATATATACCATCGACAAATAATTTCAATATCGAAATTCTTGTTCAATATCGAATGCCATAATCTCAAATAACAAAATAACGATGCATTTTACTCGATATCGAATGCGGTAATTCGTTCCCAGAGCTTCAAATTAATTCAATGTGAGCTTAATTCAGCAATATTTTAATTTGGTATTAAAAATAGCCAGCCACTCATTCCATAAATCCATTCCAAATATCTAATTCTTTAGCTTCATTCAAAGGATTTTATTTTAATAGAATTCATTAATCGCTGAATTAATTCATAATGTAATTAACTTGTAAGAAAATTCATAAAATTTTTTTAACCAAAACCTAATTGAAGAAAAAATGTAATCATTCAAAACATATTTAAAGCTATTTTGTAATGGATTTGAATTAAGGAACATTTTAATGATTCTATAAGGAATGAATTCAATACATTTGATTCAATACAAATGAATTAAGCCTATGAATTAATTTATAATGAATTCATTAACGGAATGGTTAAGAGATACAGTTTAATTTTATTTCGAAAATGGTATTAAGAATTAATTCTATCGAGTCTTTGCTTATAAGTGCATAAAGGTATTAAAAACAGATTTTTTACCAGCAACTAAACATTTTTGAGGTGTTTGGCAAATTTCAAAAACAGATTGCTATTATACTCGACAACTCCTATCAGAACAAGTAAGAATGTTATATTCGTATTGAGTATTTAGGAAATTATATAAAAATTACTCCTAAATATTTAAAAACTGATTATTTTCTTCTTTTTTATAAAAAACTAGCTGTCCCGGCAAACGTTGTTCTGCCATAGCTCATACAAAGTTTGAAGACTGCCACTATAATAGTACTCCAGATATGCAATAATAAATTTTTATTTTGTATGGGAGGTGCCACGCCCATTGTACCTATATAGGTCAATTGTGAATCTAAACCATCCAGGGACAAACTCAAACACACAAAAAATGTCATCGAAATCGGCACAGCCGTTACGGAGGAGTTCAGTTACTAACACTCGTACAGAAGAATGCCATATCTCCGGAACTACTATGCCAATTTCGTAAAAACTTCACATAAACCATCTACAGACCATCCCCAACGTACCCTGAAATTTTGGTTGAAATCGGTCGACCCGTTTTCGCAGTTAGTGGTGACATCAAAATGTACATTTCTTTTTATATATAAGATTTCTAAATATGAATGTCAGTAGTTTGTAATCCGTATAATAGTATTTTTTAATATTATATTAAGAAGAAGAATTTTTATTTTTAAAATACTATTTCAAAAATAGTTCTTCAGATTGTTTTTATGTGAATATTGTTAAAAATTTACAATATTTAATATTAATATATTAATATTAGTGGTTATTATGTCGAACGTTTTTTTCTGATTAATATTATTAATTATTATTTAGGCTCAAGTTCATTAAATTGATTTCCATAGAAATACAATTTATTCTATTAAATTTTCATAATTCTAAAGAATACTGAAAAAATTATATTTAGACACACGGCAGAATGAGTATTCTGTCGTCCGTCGCGTCTACACGCATTTTTATTTTGTCCTCAAATAAATGTCGCGATCCGTCCAATATTGATAATATGTACTTACAGTGCCGGACTTAAATATTCACACAGCATACAGGTTTATCTTTAATCGTCCATATTTTTTAAACGAAGGCCCCAACATCCGTTCGGATTTCAACAAAAATATTTATTTACATATAACTTATGGAAATATATCAGAAAAATAATTATCTAATGTTTCGAAGTTCGATTTTAAGGGGAACAAAAATATTCACACAGTTTCTAATTTATAATAGGAAAATAGTTTTTTTTAATAGTTTAATATGTTGTGGAGTAGCCTATCTTTTTAATGACTTCTTTTAATCGTCTTGGCATTGAATCGATCAATTTTTGGTGACGCCAGCTCCAATATTTTGCCATTTTTGTAACAGGACTTCTTTAAGTTGAGTCTTACTAATAATATGGTTCTTTTCTACACGTTCGGCCAATTTATCCCACACATGTTCTATGGAATTCATGTTAGGTGATTGCGGAGGAGTCGGGAGAATGTGGGGAACATGATGCACTATTCATATTCGGACGTCATGGGCAGTGTGTTTGGAGTCATTGTACTGCTGAAAATAGAAACGTTCCCAAGCTTTAACTTTAGAGCGCATTGTAAGGTACACTGTTTTGTCCATTGAACCGTCGATGAAAACTAAGTTTCCTACACCAGATGCAGCCATACAACCCCACAACATGACCCCTTATCCACCATGTTTGACAGTGTTTACTACATTGTTATTTTCCAATTCAGTGTTTGGCCTTCTCCAAACTCTTACTCTGTCGTCCGATTGAAAAATACTTACAAACAATCTTACAAAAATAAATCTGAAAATTTCTGGAACTACATTGAAAATTATCTTCAGGTGTAGATTAAATTCCAAATATAGTATTGAAGAATATACCTGAGATTATGATTTTCGAATATTGCAATCTGTTTAATAACATGTTAAATAATTCATACTTTCCTGTAAAATGGAAAGAAGCAAAAGTAATTGTTTTACCAAAGAAGGGTAGAGATTAGAGTAACCCAAAAATCAATAATATGATAAGCAATAAAACTTTTAGAGTATGTCATCAAAGACACGAAGTCAAAAAAGTGTTCAGTATTACAAACGGATTACAACAGGGAACTGTGAACTCTCCTACTCTTTTTAATCTATTTATTTTAGATCTGCTAAGCAGAATAGATAATATCATATCTTTTGCTGATGATATTGTAATATATCACGCTGATAGTACTATTGAAAAATAAATCACAATTTACAGAAATCTTTTGACACTGTCGAAAAGTTTACGACTGATTGGAGTATGAAAATTAACACACAAAAGTGTGAGACAATTCTGTTTAGACCACCAGTAAATAAATGCAATTATAACATAAGGAAAATTGGAAATCGTTTGGGATAAAATCTAATTTAAATAACACAATTATACCAAATAAAGAAGTTGTCAAATATTTGGGAGTACATTTAGACAAATTCTTGTATTTTAACAACCACGTTAATGAAACATTAAATAAAGCAAGAAAAGCTTTATTTATGTATAAATCTCTATTTTATTCGATATATATAAAACCAAGAGTTAAAATTATTATGTACCAGGCATTAATTAGACCAATAATAACTTATGCATGCCCAATTTGGTTTAACATTTCGCCATCCTACATGGAAAAAATACGAGTGTTCGAAAGAAAATGTTTAAGAGCTTGTACGTCATTATTTGGATCACCACAAAGTAATTTTATAAAATATGTTTCAAATAAAAAATTGTATAATATCGCAAATGTAATTAGAATTGATAATTTTTAGAGTATTCAAAACCGAAAACCGGTCAACCGGTTTTTTCATCTTTATAAACTCGACCGATTTCGGTTTTCTTTAACATTTCGGTTTTTTGAAAAACCGGTTTTTGTAAGACGGATAACCGGTTTAAATGAAATATATTTTCAAAAGCTCATTTAACCATATTTTTGAAAAACTTTGATACCATTTGTAAAAATATTGATTAATTATATAGAAAATTGTAGCATTTAACAATATTGCTTTAAGAATTCAAAAATTTTAAAGTAGCGTATTTTTCATATTGAATAAAAATTTAGTATAAACCGGTTAACCGGTTTTTTTAAAGACAAAAACCGAAACCGGATAATCGGTTTTTTTAAAAGATAAAAATCAAAACCGGTTTTTTCAAAAACACACCTTTTCGGTTAAACCGGAAACCGGTTTCTTAATTTTGCCGGTTTTTTGGACACTCTAATAATTTTATTATATATTTAATAAGAAACAATATTTTAAGATGCACATCATGCTTAGAAAATAACTTAATATTGGCACCATACTATACAAATGAAGAATACATAATTAATACCTTGCAAACAGGATTTGTTCCACCGGAGGCTTTTTTATTCCTCGATAAAGCTAAATTAATACAAGATGAAAATTGCACCCCAGTCTTTTACCATAACTTTAGACGGGCCAATATCAAAGCTATTAATTGCCCTCCAACATCAAGTAATACATTGAGGTATAATACTAGTATATCAAATATGGAACTTTGCACTTCGCAAAGATCAAAAACCAAAAAATTTTGGTGGCTAAATTAATTTTTGAATACATATGCTTCTTCCACATTTTTGACCCTTTTAATAACCTCTATAACATATCTAAGTAATGTTTTTTAACTTTTCATTACAAAAAAAAATTAAGTATTCTTCATTTGAAGTACATCAAGTATGAATTTTGTAAATAAAAATCACTTGTTTCTCTAATAATACTCGAGAGCTCTATTAAGATACTTTGTATAATTAAAATTAATATTGTTAACTAGTGTTTATTATAGTTTAAGTTTTCAAAATGGTGAATAAATAAACAATAAAAAAAAAACAAAAAAAACACGTATGTTTGGTTGTGTGTTGGTTTTTGTTTTGACAATAAAGCAACAAAACGTATGTTTGGATGTGCATGCTTTGCGTATTTTGTTTTTTTTTTGTGTTTTGTTTCTTTTGGCGTTGTTGTTGTTTTTTATACAATTAAACGTATGTTTGGATGTGTGTTGGTTTCATTGCCTTGCATATTTTGTTTTTGTTTTTTCTTTTTGTGTTTTGTTTCGTTTGGCGTTGTTGTTGTTTTTTAGTGTTTTGTTTCGTTTGTAACTTCTACAATTTTTAAGTGTTCTTGATAAATTTACGATGCTGTACGCTGAAAGTGGGCAATGTACATACATATATACTAATTATAAAAAATAATAATGCATCCACAACAATGGTGAAAGGTATATAAGATTCGGCATAGCCGAATATAGCACTCTTAAGCGCACCATACACTATCAAAATACTCATCAAGCACTATGGTAGTATTAGTGAAAATGAGTTTGTATGTGTGACACCGACAACGCTTGATGGAAAATCAAAAACATTTTGATTTCTACCATGCTTGATGCCACTTTTTGATAGTGTATGGTGTTTTCTCATCAATCACGAAGTCATTTACAAAAATATTTCAAGGCGTGAGGTTGATGAGCGTGTCGGATGAAGAGAATAATTTTTTATATTACATATTTCACTTATTATTTTTGTTTTTTTTCTTTATTCTCAACATGTTCTCGTTATTGCAATTAAAGTTGCATCCGATATTGACATTTTTAAATACATGTTAGTGCAAATAAAAATTAAATATAATTCCCGCTATTGGTGTTAACACCACAAAATCAAAAATAAAATGCAGATTGACGAGTCTTCAATCAAGTGTACATCAAAGCATCAAATTACACGTACACGAAAGTGACATCAAGCATTTTGATAGTGTATGGTGCCCTTTACTTGTTTATACATTAAACAGTATGATCTGTTTAATTTTTTTTACTGCAGAAGGAGAATATGTCTAATAATATTTTTACTTTTCTGATTTTATCATAAAAAATTATTCTAAATCTTTAGATAATACAATTGAATTGAAATTATTAAAAAATGTATGTAAAAAAGATAAACATTTCCGTATAATTTTATAATATTTGTGAACATGTTCTTATTCTGAATGAATAAAGTTTAGAAAAACTCGTGTTCGATAAATAATATTTAATAAAAAAAATCATTTCAATTATGAATTTCCTTTTTCAACCAAAGTTAAGAAGTAGTCTGACTTCTCTATTTTTCAATTGTCGATTAAATATAGTTCAATTCACGTTAATTCTTTAACACACAGAATTTTATAATTTTATTTTAGACTTCTAGCTCATTTTAATTTCCGATTATTGTTAATTTTACCATAGTAATATTCGTTTTGTTTGAATAAAAAGATTTTTAGTTCAAAATCCAAACAAAGCCAAAACAAATACAATAAAATTCCAAAATTGTTTATTAAGTTCAATTATACCTACAAATTTTAATATAATTTAATAAATAAACATTTAATAAATATATTATTAAATTGTTCAAAATTTAGTTCTTTTCGCGATTTGTTTTCATTATTTAGCGATTTTTAATTTAAGATATAGCAACACTACTTTTGCGATAACACATGATGCAGCAGCTGTTATTTGACGCTGTTTGACCTTGCAAATGAATTGCAAGATCAAATAAAAAATTACACAAAATGGATGAAAATATTTGCTGTTTAGTGGTCACACATTGGTCAAATTTATTATCGGCAAATAAATTTGTTTGATCAAATTCAGCTGTTTTCTTGTTTGCCATGCAAAAATATTTCATGTTCAAACTAGAAACATAAAATATTTGACGTTTAAATAAAAGTACTGAAATTTCACAATTCTTTTAATTGTAAAGCAAAATCTACTAATATATTAATTTCTAGAAATGTCTTCTTTATTGATGAAAGAAATTAAAGTTTTTTTGCAGCTTTATTTAATAATTATTTAGAAAAAATATTACCATAAATGTGACCACAAGACAAATATATTTTCCCCTTCGTGTGTTTGATAGTATTTCAGTGTAGTTTGATTAAACAAATATGGCAAATAAATGTTTACAGTGTGACCACAAAATCAACCCATGAATTATTTGATGTAGTTTTGATCAAACACATGAAACATCTTGTGTCAAATAATTTGCGTAGTCTGACCCTACCTTAATGTACATTTTCGCAAACTCTAAAACTTTTTAAGGTATTTCGTACATTTTGTAGCGAATGTGTATGTGTACAGTACATGAAGATGTACAGTACAATACACTGTATGTTACTTCTGTATGGAAGTACTAGACTTGCCACCTTTTGAAATTTCCAAAACGGGACAGCACTAAATGATCTGGGAAAAATTCAAATAAATTCGTTTATAATTATTGTCCTATTTTATTTATTAAAGTCAATAATCTAGACTTTAAAAAAACATAAACGTAAATAAAATAGGAATAGTTAATATTATAGGAATATGTTTATTTGTTTGTGACTTATAGCAGAATAAACCACTGGACCGATGGTCTTGAAATTTGTTATGTATGTTCCCCTATATCTGGATGGACCAATAGGCTATTTTAAAAATTCAAGTGTTCGTCGCACTTCCCATACAAAGTAAATAGTTATTAAGGGTACTCATTTAAACGCTTAAGTTTCCCATTTGTGCAAATGGGCAATTTTGCGCAACATGTTTCATGAACCCACCTTTTCAATTTTGTGCAAGTTTATACAGAAAATTTATATTTGTCAAATAAAAATACATAAATTCAACAAAAGCTTTAATAATTTTTTTTCAAATTGTATAAATTTTAATTTTAAAATGTTGAATGAAAGTTAAATCTTTGGAACAAACGGTGGTATACATAGTTTGGAGGACTTTGTTTATGTTCTAGCTGTTGGTTAATGTTTTCATACACAATGTCATTTAATACAATCATTCTGTTCCAAAGTTACACAATTTTCACATGCACAATATTTTTATATTTTATTTGATTTTTATTTCTTATAAATAAAAGTAAACAAAAGCAGCTGATTCATCAAATGCACAATAAATTCAAGTTTGCGAGTCTAAATTGTCGCGCAAACTTATCGGAGTTGTGCAAACGAATTTCCATACATTTTTTGACATTTCATTTGCGAGAGTGTAAAAATGCACAGATTGCACAGTTTGCGAGGCTTTTAAGCGTTTACATGAGGACCCTTATTATGTAATATCTGATGAACTATAACTGTGAAAGCCGCAAAACTTCGCAGAATTTACTTCGGTATAATTGTGCGCATCTTCGCTAAAAATGGGCGTGACACATACAAAGTAAATAGTTATTTTCGAATATCTGGAGAACTATAACTGTGAAACTATTCTACATAGTTTGGGTGAATATGGTATTGTGTTAGTGGGCGTGGCACCTCTCATACAAAGTAAATACATAATTTCGAATATCTGGAGTACTATAATTGTAATGTATTTAAACTAAGTATGAATCAAATTCTAATTATTGTACGGAGTTTAGCTAAAAATGGTCTGGATCGGAACAGTGGGTGTGGCACTTTCCATTCAAAGTACATAGTCAATTTTAAATATCTGGATAATTAAGACTGCGAGATTTTCAAACTTTGTCTGAAAATTTATTTTTTATAATTTTATCTAATTTGTTTCAAAAAATAGTTTATAAAATCTTTCACATTTTTTTTATTTTACTACGATAAACTTTAATAAAGTTTAATTATTTCAGTCCATAATTTTGAATTTATATTTTTAATCAATTTTATCAGCTTTTATTAAATCTTTATTTGAAGTAATAAATTCAACAAATTTAGCACATCTTAGCTCTGAAATTGGAATGGACCAACTAGAACGATTATCGTGCCATTTATGTTTCATGAATGTATACTGTAAACATTATCTTCTTCTTTATTTATATAATTCTTCTGTACGTCTGTTAGTTACTGAACTCCTCCTTAACGGCTGGGCCGATTTCGATGAAATTTGTTGTGTGTGTTTGAGTGAGTCCCTGGATGGTTTAGATTCACAATTGACCTATATAGGTACAATGGGCATGGCACCTCCGATACAAAGTAAAAATTTATTAATGCATATCTGGAGTACTATTATAGTGGGAGTCTTCAAACTTTGTGGGAGCTATGGCAGAACAACGTTTGCCGGTACAGCTAGTTTAATATATAATTGAATGAGTTTTTTCGGAACTCATAGAAGTTAACGCACTAAAGGTTTATAAAACAGATTTTGTATGAAAATTTTATTTTATAAAGCTTTTATAAATTTAAAATATGAACTGTTCGTCCCCGATTTAATCGGGGCCATATCGTCCTGGTTATAGTGCATGTGGGCTCACATTCCCATCTTGCCTGAGCGAGCTCATAGTAGAAGTTACTAATTTGTAGCTTGCATTTGGATAACGGAATCCCACATAGGAAATCTATGTCTCCGTCAGGTAACATGGCGCCTTTTTTCGCCAGATCATCTGCAACACAGTTGCCCATAGTATCCCCGTGTCCCCGTACCCCCTTGAGTACGACTTTTGAATGTCTCGCCATCCTGTTTAAGGATGCCCGGCATTCCTGGACTAAATTAGATGTTGTGTATACACCTGTTAGGGATTTTATAGCGGCCTGACTGTCAGTGTATATACAAATATCCCTGTCTGATATCTTGTTATAACTAAGCCAGTTAGCCGCCGTTTTGATGGCTGATATTTCAGCCTGAATAATTCTACATTCATTCGGAAGTCTAAAAGATAACCTAAGTATTTTGCATTGTCCGATAATGTTAGTTCAACACCATTTAATAGGGGAAGCGAGAAATGAGGAATCTTGTACCTCCTTGTGAACAGTACAAGTTCAGTTTTGCCTGGGTTTACACTCAGTCCACTGTCCGTACTCCACCGACTTAGTATACTGAGTGCGTTTTCCAGGCGTTGTGATATCGTGTTCAAGTGGATCCCAGAGACTGCCACCGCGACGTCATCCGCGTAGGCGACAGTTTTATAACCTAAGAGATCCAATTTCCTGAGCAGACAATTTATGGTCAGATTCCACAGAAGTGGTGATAAGACGCCTCCCTGAGGTGTACCCCTAGTGGCCATTCTCGTGATCATTGCCGTTCCCTTTTCGGAGCGAATGATCCTGTATCGTAGAAGGTTCGTGATGAACCTTACAGTTGATTGGTCTAGACCTAGATCCTGTAGAGCTGAAACAATAGTTGCAGATTCTACGTTATTGAAGGCTCCTTCTATATCCAGAAAGGCCACTAAAGAGAAATTACCAAATTCAAGGGATTTCTCAATATATCCCACTAAGGAGTGAAGTGCTGTCTCAACAGATTTGCCTTTCATGTAGGCGTGTTGAGAAGGAGATAATGATCCTTGTTTCAAAGACACGCGTATGTGGATGTCGATGATTCTTTCAAGGGTTTTCAGCAAGAATGATGATAGACTTATCGGTCTGAAATCTTTTGCTTTGGTGTGTGACACTTTCCCTCCTTTCGGAATGAATGTCACACTGCATCCGGTCCACCGTTGTGGTATGTACGACCATACAAGACAGGCATGATAAATAGCTATCAGCCAAGGAGTGACTAGATCTATATTATTCTGTAGATCAGCTGGTATTATGCCATCTGGGCCCTGAGACTTGTAAGAGTCAAAACTCCGTATGGCCCATTTTATCAAATGTTCGTCAATTATAATTGACGGAGTTGTCCGATTGTTCGGTTGGGATGCACTAGCCATGTCTGCAGGCAAGTTCCCCGGAAAATGAGTGTCCATGAGTACCTCTAGTGTCTCACGTCCATCAGTAGTCCACCTACCATCCTGTTTCTGAATATAACCTTGAACAGTTGGTGTTTTCGACAAGATCTTGCGTAGACGATTTGTCTCAGAGGAACTTTCGACGCCGCTGCAGAAATTCCTCCAGGACTTACGTTTCGCGCTTCTGGCCTGATTCTTAAATTTGTTCAACATAGACTTGTACATTGACCAGTTGCCTGATCTTTTCGCCTCGTTGAATAGTTTACGACAACTACGCCTAGTGTTCGCTATGTCTAAAGACCACCATGGAGGTCTTACCTTTCATCTGCGTGCAGATGGAGTGCATGTACGTCTCGTGGCCTCACTAAGAGAAAGTGTGAGCTTTTCCACAGCGCTTTCAATGTCCCTAGTGTCACCTATAAGAGGGGGTGAGGGAAGTAAACCATCAAGGATCCGCCTGTGATCATCCCATTTGGTTTTCCTCCTATTTAGAAAAGGCTTTTCCTTTTCAACCTCCAATTCTATTAAGAATGTCAGATACCTATGATCAGACAGAGAGCAATCATCTCCTTCCAATTCCTTATGAGTTGCGAGTGGCTTGCACTGACAAGCGTAATGTCCAGAACTTCTTGCCTATTTGCTACCACGAAAGTAGGTTCTGAACCTCGATTGACAACTACCAGATTAAAGTCTAATATGAAGTCTAGAATGTACTCACCTCGTTCGTTAATATCTGAGCTACCCCAGATTGTATGGTGAGCATTTGCGTCAGCTCCGATAATTACCGGAGTTCTGGCCGGGTTTGCGGCACGCATCATATTAGAACCAGGTTGTTTGGTGGTGGTTCAACCTGGTCGTGCGCCATATAGCTTGAGAGCAGCCACACCTTACCTGCACCTGTCTCCCAAGCAGCAGCTACTGTATCTTCATCGCTATAATCAGAAAGAATGAAGATATTAAGATGGTTCTTAGCCAAAATGCAAGATCGTATTTTACCTGTGCGTCTTATGTACAAAAGTTTGTACTCTTTGGATCATATATGACCTTAACGTCGACGTCTTCTGGGTCTGATTCCAGAAGAACATCTTCATCCTCCACATCGTCCCGAGTACAGAATAGGTCCCCAACCATACTGGAGTGTGATTGGGTCTCCATTTTGTCCTCAGAGCTAGCAGTCATCCAGTTTAACTTTGCAGTCCATATCCAGCGGAGCTTCCAGTTTAACACCGGAAGTTTCGGGGTCGAGCTTGTCGTCACCACGGTAGATGCGCAGCTTGATACTATCAAAACCATAGTATATCTTGCTTTGCCTCTCACGTAGTGGCGCCAAGGATTCCTTGTTAAGGACTACGACCACCTTTCTGTGCGCACCTTCAGGTGCGGAAACCTTGACCACCTTCCCCCAGCATACCCTGACGGATTTTCAGCCATTTCTCCTGGGAGATAGTTCCGTCCTCCACACTCCTGTCGATAATCGCCCTTACAAGTGGATTGCGAGCAACTTCACTGTAAGGCCTTCTTATCACACGAGCCTCTTGCTTCGGACGCATCGGCCGACTTGGATCCAAGCCGTTCGATAATGCGCATAGCGGCACGCCTTTGCACGAAAGCCCTCCTAGATGGTTCTTTGCGAATGGGGGCGTTCGGTTCTGTCGTAGTGGCGGGTGGGGCTACGGTGGTTGGACCCGACTTCTGGTTCGACGATCCAACCTGTAGCATTTTCGCAGAGACAACTGTCTTATCGACAGTGTCCAAGGAAGGGGCTGTTGCTGGTGTATTACCAGCGAGGGCTAATGCAGCTTTAGAGGTGCTCGGCTTAAAATCCAAGGCTACCTCGCTGCTTTTAGTCGAACTGTCACTGTTTGCAATCAGCCAGCATAGGTTTCCCCTGCTGACCTTTTGCTGTTGTTTGTTATTGTTGTATTTTGGAAGATTCTTTCATTTTGTTCCCACGAGTGAGCGCGTAAGGGGATGGACACATGGATGGCGTACATGGATTAGGCAAAAACTGAATTACAACCGACCCGTGCCCTGGCGTCGGAGGGGAGCTGTTAGCGACTAGTTTTCTTTAACCACTTACTAGCCATTCAGGTCTTCAGCACTGCTACCATCACTTTGACCTTACAAGTGGGGGGAAAAGAAAGAGTAGAGAGAGGAAAGAACAGTTTTGGTCCGCGGGTTGTAACACTAAGAAGAGAGAAAGAATGTGTTAGCACTAGGCAACCATTTGTCAAAAATGTATCACCAGTAATAACATTATCCTAACACCAATTACATCCTACTGTGACCATTTGTTATAAAATGCATCACAGTAATATGATAGTCGGCTAGCGCAGTTCCGTTTACTAACCTAGCTATGTCAAGAAGTTTAGACCATTTGTTAAAAATGTATCTTAAGATATTGACATCGCTTGATCAATTGTCAAGGCTAATGACCTGTTGTCAAAACAGTATCACTAGACTAGGCAGTTGCTCCCCCTAACCGCCACCTGGGACGCGTCCGATGGGAGACTGAGAACTCCACAGCTATCAATATTAATATTTAGTACAGAAATGCGCGGACTACCAAAAATATTAAGTAAATGTTATAATTTGTATGTATTCATTTGAAACCCTTATCTATATATAAAAGTCAATGTGTGTTTATTTGTATGATTGTTTGCGTATTTGTAATGACACTCGACATACAGTATAAGGAAATTAATGAACAATCTAATCGGGGCGACTTTTATAACTGGGAAGTATAAAGGGACAAATGTATTGCTGCACGTCACACAGCCTCAGAGGTGAGTACACACCAGCGATTTTTTAAGTGTTTTAAGATCATGAAAATCACTATAGTCCGACTTAAATATTTTTTTTCTACAACCGAATCTATTATTCAACCAAATCTCCAACAAACCGAAACTTTAAAATTTTAATCGATGAATAAATTTTAGAAATTTCATTATCTTAAAAAAATCAAATAATTTTTGGTGTATACTCACTTTTGAGGCTCACTGTATTCCGATTATAACTTCGGAAATGCCATTGATTTTAATCGATTGCAGTTTCCTATTTGCTTAGCATTGCAATGTCAATTGATAAAGCTCAAGGTCAGTCTTTGCAAGTTTGCGGACTAAGTCTAGACAATCCAAGCTTTTTTGGAATGAAATATATGCGAAATAATTTCGCAAAAGCAGTACTCTGTTTTTATTGTGGAAAACATGTGAAATAAATCTGGCAACCTTATTTTTCCACACGAAATAACATACGCAGCACTTCTTTCGCACGAAATTAAAACCAACAGCACAAAGTATACAGAGGCGTCACGAGACAGAAAATAATATAGTTCTATATTTGTTTCATTTTTAGTAACTGCCCTTTTCATTTTGTTTTAGTCTTAATTTTCAGCCGCAATAATTCAATTTCTTTCCGATTTAGTTTGATGCAATCATTTGTTTTTGTAATATTTCACTTTTAATTGCCATTGTACATGTGGAGTTTTATTTTGCAAATGTAAAAAACAACAACAAATTTTGTTTCATTTAAATTTACACGTAAACAATACACACATTTTTATAATTTTCCATTTAAAAAAATTTTGTGCCACAAACTACGAAAAAATTGTCTTACAAATTTATTTGTTTGTTTTGTTCACATTTCTTTGTCTACCAAATTCGTGTTGTATATAGCGTTTTGCTTTAACACATCACTGATATTGTAGTACAAAATATATTGCTATCTCTTTTTATGAGAACTGCCCTAACATCTGATTTGGAGTTTTTTAAACGTCAAATTTGACACTTCTGTATATTCTGTGCCAACAGCTAGCTGTCAACAGCATGTAAAATTTTTCGCATGAAAAAACCATAATTTTTCGCAAATATGAACAGAGTACTGGCTTTAGAAACTAATTTTATATAGACTACTATATTGTAAATCATTACTTTACGGGTAGCGGGTTTTAGCTAGTATTTCATAAAAATGGATGTGTGTATGTATGTTCGGTATGGACTCAAAAATGGCTGGACCGATTTTGATACAATTTTCACGGAATCTTCAGATTTTTGATTTTCGGTCTGTGATAAATAATTTAGTTTACTCTTGCATATTAGGTGCATGAATAAGAAATTTCCATATCAAATCTACTTTTAATCAAAAAATTATGATGTTAACAAGCTCGATGACAAAATACAATTGAAAGTGTCTGGCGAAACAATAAAATACAAATCGATTGATGCAGTAATGAATGAAGAACAAGTCGTCAATTGTCCTTCTGAATTTTTGAATTCATTGGAGCCAGCCGAAATGCCACCACATGTATTAACATTGAAGGTTGGATTACCGACTTTTTCCGACACTGTATATTAAAATTGAGATCGAGATGCAATATAAAACAGATGTTTTCTAAAGGCCAGCAACGCGGACCGGGTTCAGCTAGTACGATATACAAAAACAAAATCTACACACAGTTTTTTGTCGTGCTAATATTGTACGCCATTTGTTTTATTTTGTTGTGCTGGCAAATTGTTCTAGCAATAATACACATTTCCTTGGTTGTGCTATAGCACAATTGACATTTCTACAATTGATGCTATTAGTTGCTGTTATTGTTAAGGCTCCATTAGTCTTTGCGTTCTGTAACGTTTCTGTTCTGTGCCGTTCTGAATGCTGTTATATTGTAGTTAGTTTTTCCGTAAGATCGTATCAGCTGTTTTTAAAATAATAACCAAAAAAACCAACTTGGTGATTTTGTTACTATTTTTAGTGTTTTTTGTATTAGACCGTCAACATATTATTGTGAACATTTTTATAAATATATACATATATTGTTTGTTAATGATTTAATTTAACCTAATTTTTTTACATACATTAGAAGAAGTTTATATTTATTTCAAGGACCCTAAATAATAATTATGTTCATTTTTCAGGTACCAAAAAATTTACCATTTTAAGAAATATTTTATAAAAATTGGTTTTAATTATTATGTGTAATGAAAATAAATATTTATTAAACATAATTATTATATCCAATTAATATCTTTTTACATTGGCTCATAACTATTATGATCAATAAATATTTATTTCTCTTACAGATAACTATTAGTAAAGATTTTTATTATTTTTATTTACGATAATAATTATTTTTAATATTTTCTTGATATTAATTGTTTTATTTTTGCAGATTATGCATGTGGATGGATACATTAGGTGAATAACCTGATTTGTATTCATTGATCATATAATAGACTTTGCATTTGCAATAAAACTAAAGTAACGGGACAATATAAAGTTTTTTAATATTTATGTATAAGAAATTTTCAAGTGCATAAAACATTGATATCATATTTCGTTGCGATAGCAGTTGTAATTTTGGTGTTCCCTTTTTATTATAGATTTTAACAATAATTTTCAAGTAAACAAGTGTTATTTCTTTTTAAATAGAGCAATGTTTTTATGTTTTGTTTCAATTTAAACGACTTAACTGCAATAAAACATCATTTATTAAAAAAACTGTGTGACTAAAATTTATTATATAAAATGAGTTATAACAGTTATGTTATTTCTTATTCATAACTATTAAAAATAATTAATAATATCACTATCGAATAGTAATAGTTATAATATTTTTAAAAATAAGAATTGGAAATAATAATTATTCTTAATAAATGAAATAATAATTTATTATTAATAATTATTCGCAATTTTTATCGAATAAAAGTTATAACTATTAAGTCCTTGATTTATTTTATTAAATTTCAATGTTTTTTGAAAATATTATATTTTTTATTCTTTTGTTAATAATAAATATTTTCCTTTCAAAAATGTTGGCACCATTGCTTTCATATTGTTAGCATTTTTGTGTGTATATGATATCAGCTGTTTTAGCTGTCACTTAACGTTGCGGACAAAATTCAGTTTTCAACAGATTCATCCGCAACAGAACGGCAACGTTACAGAAAAACTAACGACATACACAAATTTCCCTATGCTAAAAACAAAACAGCTGATTCGGAACGGAACGGAACGTACAAACTAATTAGGCCTTTAAGTGTATAACCAAATAATATATATAATATAGAATGCGCATGTGAATGTGAATGAAAACCAAAATATTTTTTAAAAAAAATAAATGATGCGGGGGGAAAGAAGCACAAACAAAGAGCGTAACAATGTTCTCAATCTCTTGTTGTTTATGAGATCTTTCAATTCTCATTTATCAGCCTATACAGTGGTGGCCACCAATTTAAGACAAATACTTGAATTTTTTTCATCAACTGAATTTTAAGTGCGATAGAGCCAAAATAAAAGGACCTCTAAGGGTATGAAATTTATTATTAATGTTTCTATTTTCTGAAAAATGTTTGGAAAAATCGGTAAAACATATATGGACAAAGATATGTGGAAATACGTTGACCCACCTCAGCGAATATCTGCTGTTAATAACATGATATAACCGAAACTAATGGAACTAAAAATACGAAATTTGGTACGAATATTTTATAATAATAAAAATCTATCTAATATATAAAAATCTCGTGTCACAGTGTTAGTGTTTGAACTCCTCCGAAACGGCTCAACCAATTTTTATGAAATTTTGTATGTATGTTTGGTAGGTATGAGAATAGGTCGTAAAGTATATTTCATTCCGCTAGGTCATTAGGGTGACCCTATCCAGAATTTATTTTTACAATTTGACCAAATGCTTTTTTTCGCATTTTATTTATTTGGCATTAAAAAATACCTATAACCCCAAATTTTCATCAACCGATCCTCACCAACCCGTTTTTTTAGCCGATATTTAAGTATTTTGTATGAGCAATATCCAAATATCAATATTTACCTATTTTTATGAAATTTTGTACATATTGTTGGTAGGTACGAGAATATTATATTTCATGCGTCCCGATCCATCAATTTTTTAAATATTTTTCGCCAAAAAATTTTGTTTGTATTTCTGTTCATTTGGCATTAAATACATTCGTTATTTTTTATTTAACAATGGATCCAATCAGTTCACAAGTGGACTTGGTTTTTGACACCAAATTTTTTAAGGATGATAGGGAAACTTTTTGCGGAGAAATTGAACCCGCTACTTGACAACGGATTCTACCCGGTCATACATTCTGTAATGGCTCTATCGCAAAATGGGTGTAATATCCTCAGGAGATTGTGAGACCTGCGGCACATTGGAGGATACATCTCATACATACAGTGTTTGTTGTTGTTATTTTTTTTCAACATACAATTGTGCATGAGTAAAGACGTATATATTTATAAATAGATTTGTTTGTTGTTGTTTTTTTTTCAATACACAAATCTTCATCACTGTAGGTCTTATATTTAGTATTTATATTAAGGTATACTTTGGTGAAGGGTATATAAGATTCGGCACAGCCGAATATAGCTCTGTTACTTGTTTTTAATCAATACAATTTTTATTAACCAAGCCCATTGGGCCAAATTTAAAATTGACAATTTTCAAATAACAAATAAACCGATTAATTTGTGTTGATTAAAAGAAAAATTCTTTTTTTCTGCACTTTATTAGAAATATAGTTTTAAATACATACATTTTATTTCATAACTGGTGAACATTCCCTTCTAGCAATAGTTTTTGGAAGTATGTATATTACGAAAACTGAAACCAAGGAATTTGGAAATGACCTGTTTTCTAGAATGTTCTATGATGAACTTTGTCCTAATGAGTCTTTTATCAGGGGCCAAATCACCGCATTCGAAATCGAGTACTTTGTCATCGAAATGTAGTTAACGTGGATTACGGCAGTCGTTATCGAAACGTATTTACTCGATTGGTAATCTCTTATCGAAAACAAACACTGCCGTTTTGTGTTAAAACTAAGCAAATCAACCAAAACAATGAAGTAATATAATAAATAAATAAAAATATACTTATTATTGTAAAAAATATACAGTAGCCCAAGAAAGTCTACATACAGGAAAAATTATTATGTTACTTTAATTTAAAGCAGTTTTTTTTAGTTTTTTTTTATGAAATATATAATAATACATGTCTTATGTCGATTTTAGCAAAAAAAATTCAAATAAGGCCCAAAAGTTCACTGTTATTAGAGTTCTGAGTAAAATAACGAAAAATTTATTTTCGGTCACGCCTACTTATTAAGTTTCATAATATTCTGAACATTAAAGCCCAAAAAACCCAAAAAAAAATTTCGTTATTTGACTCAGAATCAAAAAGTCTAATAAAGGTGAAATTTTGGACGTGATAGGAAATGTTGCTAAACCCGACTTAAGTGATGTTGTTTTAATTTTTTTTAGTGTGAATTTATTTTTTTAACATATATATTTCATAAATTTTAACTTACAAATACTGCTTTCAACGAAAGAAATTTAATTTGAATTCGTATGTAGACTTTATTGGGCTACTGTACATATGTATTTTATTTAAAATTGTAAAATTTTGGGCCACAATTTGTTTTGTATTTTGTTTACTATTTCACAACTTTGCACATGGTACTTTGTGCTGATCAAAGTAAAAAACATTCTGAAATCTGTCAATGGCCGATGATGAGGAATACAAACAAAAACATTTGAATCCATTTTTATTAAAATTTTTCTGCATTTTTTCACAATTTATCACAAATTTATTTATTTTGTTATCCTTTTTTGTTTTTCTTCAGCAATGTAAGAAATAGTAGTAGGTAACATAAATTACGATCGACAACCGTGATCCAAAACATTGCGGCCATCGAAAATATTCTCTACACGAACGTGCACTCGATATCGAATGCCGAGATTTGCCCCCAGAACTTAACGAAACTATTAAAGTATGTATTCCAATGGTATGATTTAGGATTTTATATGCTTAGAAAGAGAACTGAGAAATTGTATGTTCTTTATCAGTGGGAGAGTTTTTCCAAGTTTTATTAAAACTAAAAAAAAAAATTAAAAGGAAAGCATTTAAATTATATTTTTTTAAGATTATTTCAGAAGATCTCAATAAATCCTAAAAAAAAAATCACAAGTGTTTTCGTGTTTTTCTTTTCAATTTAAAATTTTTATTTTCAAATAGAAATTATTCGGTTAATCGAATAATTTAAAATTAACCGAATATTAACCGATTAAATCTAAACCTCGATTAATTACTTGCTCGATTAACCGATTAAAACAGAAACCCGTTTAATTGAATATCCTAGTAAATATATGTATACAAAAACTAAAAAGATAAATATATATTCGTTTTCAATAAACAATTTGATAATAGCAAAAAAAGAATCAGAGTCAAATTCATTTCATACTACATGCTAATTGGGAGCTTAGTTTTCGTCGCAATTTTAGCATAAAACATACTAATTAAATTAAAAAATTAAATATAGTCAGTTAAAACTTAAAATGTTCTAATGACCATTGGGCGTTGCAGTTATCAAGAGTTGCAGAAACTGAGTATGCAAATTATGCACGTGTGCGTATGGGCACACAACTTAATACAGCATTCAAAATATGTATTATCAAGTCCGAGATTGCCAGGAGATTTAAATTACGATGAAATCAAAGATATCCTAATTCATTTTGATGGAAAGAAAAATAAATATGCAGAGAGCGTGAAATTTAGACAAATGAAACAAGAATCGGGTGAATCAGTAGCAAAATTTAGTCTTCGATTGAAAAATGGAGCAGTATTCTGCGAGTATGGCCAATTTTTAGACAGGATGCTAATTGAGCAGCTCTTAATGGGGCTAGAATGATTGTCGCAACCGGAACAAACATTCAAGTTAGATTTTACTCCAGTTAAAATTAAAAATAACAAAGGAACCACTCGAGAAACAACTGTAAATTTAAAAATGCGAAATGCTTCGCTTGTGGTAATATCGGCCATATTTCAAAGGTATGTAAAACGAAAACTGGTCAAGTATCGATGAAGCGTTTTATAAATAAAGTTAAATTTTCAAAATCGTATGAAAAGAGCTGGATACTGGTGCTCCTTGTAGTATCATTAGCAAGAAAGGTTTACGTGCTATTAAGAGTAGTAAAAAATGTGACAGTGGAAAAACTTCTCGTACTTTGAATCCATATGCTGTAGAAGATGATTTAGACACTTTGTGTGGTCGTGAATGGATAAGTCATTTTGCTCATGGTATTAATTTTTCAGATCTATTTTCATCTCCATCACGAATAAATAACTCACAAAACGATAGTTTTAGTTTAAATACTATTACTTCAGATGTACCGATACTAAATTCTATTCAAAAAAATCAACTACAACAAATTGTAGATAGATTTGAAGATGTATTTGGTAGTTCAGCTGGAAAGCTTAAATGTCCACCTATAAAGATTCATATGAAACCGAATGCTAGACCCATATTCGCTAGACCAAGAGAAGTTCCTTTAGCTTTAAGAGAAGCATATGCCAAGGAAATTGATGCCAAAATTGCTGCCGGTTTTTATAAAAAAGTTGAATTCTCAGAATGGGCTTCCACGATCCGTAGTAACCAAAAAAAATGGAGCTCTACGTATTACAGGAAACTATAAACCCACGGTCAACCCTCAAATGATTATCGATGAGCATCCTATTCCAAAACCAAAAGATTTATTCAACAGAATTAAAGGTGCAACAATGTTTGCTCATCTGGATGTTACCGACGCTTATATGCATTTGCCAATAGATGAAGAGTTTGGACATGTTCTTACCTTAAATACTATTGCTTATGGCCTTATACAACCCACTCGTGCAGTCTATGGTGCTGCAAATATTCCAGCAATATGGCAGCGAAAAATGGAAGAAGTTTTAAAAGGATTACCTAATTTTCTTAATTTCTTTGATGATATACTATTATTTGCAAAAGATATTAATGAATTACAACAAATGATCTTAAATTAAACAAATCAAAGTGTGTTTTTGCCGAAACCAAACTCCTTAGAAGACTTGCAGCTATTTCTAGGTAAAGCCTCATACTATAGTGCTTTTATTCCGGATTTAGCAACTCGTGAGAGGCCATTACGAGATATATTTAAATCAAAGGTATTTTCATGGAATATAATGGCGGATGCTGCTTATAACGATATTAAGAAAATTTTAGTGTCGCCACAAGTTTTAATATCGCATACGCAAGTAGAACAGAACAACGTTACCCTCAAATTGATAAAGAGGCTTTGGCCATAGTATGGACCTTACAAAAATTCTTTAAATATTTATATACACGGCATTGGACATTAATAACCGATCACAAGCCACTGACTCAGATTTTGCACCCTAGTAAATCGCTTCCAGTACTTTGCATTTCTCGTATGGCAAACTACGCTGATTTTTTAAGTAATTTTGACTTCGAAATTATATATAAACCATCCAAAGAGAATAGTAATGCAGATTACAAGTCACGTATTGTACCAGATAGTTTAAAAAAGTAACAATGCAACGAAAATTATGTAATTGCTGAATACGACGAGTTTGATACATTTATTTTCCGACAAATTAACCAGTTGCCCGTTACAGCTGAAAAAATTGCCAATGAAACTCATAAAGATTCAGAACTTGGGAAAATAGTTGCAATATTAGAGAAATGATATTCTTTAGCAAAAAATGGTTACACTGCACCAGAATCGACTTATAGACTCTCAGGTAATTGCTAAATATTCGAACACAGAGTTGTAATACCACAGAAGTTTCGAAAAGATATTCTTCAAAATTTGCACGCAGCTCATCTAGGGGTGGTAAAAATGAAAGGTATCGCTCGTTCCTTTGTGTATTGGCCAAAAATCGACGCAGATATTGAAGCACTGGCAAAAGACTGTAACGATTGTAGCAAATAAACCTAAGAGGTATAGAGATCATCACTGGGAATATCCTAAAGGGCCTTGATTATGCTGGCATATAGATTATGCTGGCCCTTTCGAGAGTCATGTATGATGTTACTAATTATTACAGATGCCTATAGCAAATGGCTAGATGTGAAAATAACTAAATATATAACAGCTGAGGCAACAATTACATTAGTCGATGAAGTTTTTGCAAATTTCGGTGTTCCAGTGATGGTAGTATCCGATAATGTTACAAATTTCTCATCAGAACAGTTTAACAATTACTTGACGGCTGTAGGGGTCAGATATCATAAATACACTGCTCCGTATCATCCATCTACAAACGGCCAAGCTGAACGGAGCGTTCAATCAGTGAAAAACGCATTAAAAGCTATGTGTACATCAAAGCAAACATTGCAACAAAATCTCAACGAGTTTTTAAGGCAGTATAAGAATGCACCTCATTCCACAACTGGAGTATCTCCAGCACAACTTTATCTAGGACGTCAAATTCGCACCCGTCTTGATTTAGTACATCCAGAAAATGTTTCTTCAAAAATAACAAATAAACAATTTATGAAACAACACGTGCAATTTAGAGAATTTCAAGTGGGTGACAACATATATTTTTTATCCGGTAATCAAAAGGGAAGCAAATGGCTATCTGGTAAAATATATAGGCGTTTAGGCGATATTCATTACGAAATTCTTTATCAAAACAAGTACGTAAGAAGACATATTGACCAAATTCGTGGTGCTAGTCAAGGTGTACAAAATTATGTGAAAAATGGAAATCTCAGTTATATCAATAGAAGAGCTGTGGAAAACAGGTCCTATACATGTATTACATATCCAGAAAATATGAATGATAATGTTTTAGACCCCAGACATCCTTTTCTTCAACATCCTGAAATAAATTCAAGTTCTCCTAACAATGCAATAGACCCAGTAAATGAAGAGAATGTTGTCCACACCCAGTTCGGGAAAACTACACAGATGATGAATTTGAAACACCACAAGCTGGTCAATTTCAAATCCACAAAGTCAACATTACAAAATAACGCAAGAACGACGGGAAGAAACCAGTGAACAGTTAAATGTAGAGAATTCGCAATTACCAAGTGATCAGCATCTACGACGCTCAAAAAGAATTCCAAAACCAAGAGTTTTATTTTCACCAGAGAACTCTTAGAGGAAGAGATAAATGTTATGTTTAATTATACTGTTTAAACTTGATTCTAAAACATTTGTAGTAACTTACGAATTTTTGTTTACTTTTTGAAGTTTTGTTTTTTATTGAAATTATTCGATATTACAGCTTTGTCCGTATTTGACATTGACCACATTTATGTCGTATAACCGAATTGAATAGACAAATACAAACACCCCTATCATGAAAAACATGTGAAATTTATGTTCCCATGAAATATTCATTTTCCTCGAAGGGAAAATTGCTATCGTGATATTCCCATGAACTTTTCATTCACAATAGTTGATTTTGTTCGTAACAGCTGTTTATTGTTTACAAAATTTCATCTAAAAATTTCACAACATGGGGAATTTTTTCACGTGAGCAAAGTTCATGAACGAAAAATGGGAAAAGGGAATATATTTCATGTGAAATATTGATTTGCGATAGGGGTGAAAGAAAATATGGCGATGGAATGTAACCAGTGCGCGAAGTATACTAAGGTAGCATCCAAATTTAGGGACTATCACCCCAAATCCACTTGGGGACGTGTCCATATCGATTATGCGGGTCCGTTCGAAGCGTGAGTCAATAAGTACGTGACTTTTTGAATTTCTCGCATCTTAAGTGAAAGGGCAACATTGCTCCTGTCAAGAGGCATCTGTCAGTTGACTCCTGTCAAAATTTGAACAAGCTGCGTCATTTAGTTTGTGTTTGGCAGCCATTGATACCCACGTGACTTAATGAGAAAATGGATAAAAGTGAGTTTCGTGTGCTCTTAAGTGTTATTTTTTGCGCAAAAAAACTATCACTCAAACCAATTCTTGAGTGATAGTTCTCCACACTCGAAACAATTGAATAAATCCTAGATATGTTGTTGGCCAATCGGAGATTATAAAATTGAGAAACATAATTGTTCAATTCACAACTGACTTTGTTCAGTCGTATGAGTTTTAAGTCGTTTGAATGTACAATAGTTGTACAAATGTTGTTGATAATTTCTATATAAATATTTTGTACAACACCTACAACATTTTTAGATATGTTTTTCGAATGTTGTATGAAAATTTAAGTGTTACCAAAAGTTCATATTTATACATAAACAAAAAATTTAAAATATTTTAGGACAAAATAACAGCCAAACGATAACACTGAAATCAGTAAATTTATTTAATTTATGAAAATCCATAATTTTTTTTAAATATTTGTCAATTGTTTGCATTTTTTACACAATGCACACATTAGTTTGCTATTGTTCGCTTTCATTATTAATTATACATATTAATAGATTTTGAAATGTTTTTTTATCATCTTCGTTTGGAATTGTCAATGCTCGGCAGGGCTTGTGTTCACAACAACTTGGCGAAATTTGTGTTCACAACAACAATAGTTGTAAAATACAACGTACAACATACAACTAGCTTGTGAATTGGACAAATATAAATTATTTTAAATTAAAAAAAACAATCAATTAATTTTTGAAGGTAAGTTTAAAAATCATATAAAAAACCATATATGGTCCATAAGGGCTCGGTTAAATAATCAATAAAGAAATAAAATAAAAAAAAAACAACCGTAATAATTAATGTTACAAAATCTTACATACCTACTTTCCTATCCAGACTCAGAACGTATTGTACGTAAAATCGCAGAGGTTCGTTCACTGCCGAAATTTCATTTCATTTATTTTTATTTAATCGAGCCCAAAGGGGCCATATATGATTAATATAGTATAAATTGCAATATTCATGTAAATACAACTAAATTAAAATATATAATACTATTGTAACTATATAATAAATCTATTGTGGAAAAAATAGCTCATTGTTTAAAATTATCCAAAATTTTTCGTTTAATGACTGAAATAGTAAAACTGAAATTTCTCAATTCAATTGGAAGTGAGTTCCATAATCTGCACGTCCTTATTAAAAATGATCTCTCAAATGTCGAATTAGATATCCTGGGCAGCATTAAACAAAGATTCCGAGTAGAATGAGATAACCTAAATAAACTGAAAATACATGTTGGTGATTCAGTCCAGAGTTCAATTTTCGACAACTCTCCAGCAACACTTTTACGATTGAGTCCCTATTCACCAATGCTTAACCCTATTGAAATAATTTGGTCCAAAATCAAAAATATTGCGAAGTCAAGGATGAATATACCAACAGTAAATCCTCCTAAAGCAGAACAACAGATGATTTTATATTTCATATTTGTTTAATGTATATTATTTATGTAGAGTAAAATAAAATGTTCTCAATATTATTTGGAATTTTCACAATTTCATATTGAATTTCTCAATTTCAATTGGAATTTTCACTATGTTTAAAGAGTTCGGAATTAAGGTTAATCCCGCAAAATGTGTTTTTGGTGCTTCAGAGATTGATTTTCTTGGACATCACATTACCTCAAATGGAATTACTCCACTTCCACAAAAAGTAAAATCAATAAATGAATATCCCCTACCTAAAAATATTAAGGAATTAAGAAGATTTTTGGCCATGTTGAATTTTTACCGCAAATTTCTTCCACATGGTGCCACTGTTCAAGCTACCCTTAATACTTTTTTGAAAGGGTCAACAAAAAAGAATGATAACCGTGAAATACCCTGGAATGAAGACTCCATAAATGCATTTAACAACTGTAAGAAAGCATTAGCTGATGCAACAGTTTTGGCCCACCCAGCTCCTGATGGAAAGATGGCACTAAAAGTTGACGCATCGAACTTCGCCGTTGGTGCAGTTTTAGAGCAACTCATTGATAACTCCTGGCAACCTCTTGGTTTTTTCAGTAAAAAACTGAACGATACTCAAGCGAAATACAGCACATATGACCGTGAACTTTTAGCTATATATAAAGCTATTCGTCATTTTCGTCACTTATTGGAAGCTCGAGAATTCACAATTTATACAGATCATCGTCCTTTGATATTCGCATTCAAACAAAAATTGGAGAAGGCATCACCTCGTCAAAGAAATCATCTTGATTTTATTGCTCAGTTTTCCACGGACATAAGGCATATTTCCGGCGCGCAAAATATTACAGCCGATGCTCTATCACGTATTGAGACAATTCAAATTCAAGCTATAGATTATAAAATGTTAAGTGAATCCCAAAGGAATGACCTCCAACTTAAAGAAATTTTGCAATCTCCAGGTAATATGAAATTTGTAGTAATAACACTTCCAAATACAGACTACCAAGTTTATTGTGAAATGTCAACTGGCGTAGCTCGTCCATATATTCCAAAAGAGTTTCGAGAGATAATATTTAAAAATATTCATACCCTCTCACATCCTGGTATACGTGCGACTCGACAACTCATTTGTAAAAAATTCTTTTGGCCATCAATGAACAAAAATATCAACGATTGGTCTCGTGGTTGTCAAAACTGTCAACGTTCTAAAATCACGAGACACACTAAGAGCAAACTTGCAAAATTCCCAATTGTTACCAACCGATTTTCAATGATTCATTTGGACATCGTAGGACCTTTACCTCAATCAGAAGGATATTCATATCTTTTAACGTGTGTCGATCGTTTCAGTCGTTGGCCGGAAGCTTTTCCTCTCAAGGATATTAAAGCTGAAACTGTGTTTAGAGTTTTCTATGATGGTTGGATATGTCGTTTTGGTATTCCAAGTACTATTGTAACTGATAGAGGTAGCCAATTTACCTCTCACATGTTCAGTGAGATAACAAAGAACTTTGGAATATCTCACAATTTTACAACATCATACCACCCACAAGCTAATGGATTGGTGGAACGTTTTCACCGAACACTGGTCTCACATGTGCGGACAATGAGCAATGGACTGTTTCATTAAATACAGTGTTGTTTGGCTTAAGAGCAAGTATAAAAGAGGAACTTGGAGCATCTCCATCTGAAATGTTGTATGGTGAAACGGTGCATCTTCCAGGTGAATTTTTCAAACCCTGCGATAAAATAGACCCTACATCTCATTTAACAACAATCAGACAAATAGTAAATAATCTTAAATCCACTGAAACCTTCAACCATCAAAGCAATTCAAACAAGTTTTTTGTTCATCAAGACTTAAACAACTGTTCTCATGTTTGGATACGTCGTGATTGTTATTCAAAACCTTTGCAACCTAAATATGTAGGACCCTTCAAAGTTTTACAACGAAATCCAAAAACTTTTAAAGTTTTAGTTGGTATTAAACAGGAAACAATATCAATTGACCGCCTCAAGCCAGCTTTTTTTGTAAATAACGGCTTAGAAGAAAATATTCGAAATACTCAAAACAAGCAAACGATTTCAAAATCAAGATCCGGCAGGACGGTAAAGATTCCTGAACGCTTCTGCGTCCATTGAGGGGGGAGTACTTGTAGGTACTTTACTAATTATACTTTCTATTTTAAAATTATTTTCAATCAATATTTCATTTTTAATGTTGTAAAAATAATTTGATAAATTTTCATTCGATTTAAAATTTTCAAACTATCTATTACATTTGTGTCATTAAATAAATTATTTTAATTTTTATAAATAAATGTGTCTTCATTTATAGGACAATCAAATAATTTATTTTATTTCTGGAAACCACCGTATAAATAAATGGATCAAAGGAAATGTTACCAGGCGATTAGGTGCAATTCACTATGAAATATCAACTATCCAGCCTACTACGACTACTTGTCAAACTACAAAAACAACAACAATATAAATGATCCTGTTAATGATAATAATGCTCATTCAAATTCGAGATACTACATCGAGTATATAATAAATAGATTTGTCAAAAAAATATGTGAAACAATTACCGAAACAGCACACATATTTCTATTAAATAAATAGAAAACTTATTTTTATTCATTGTATTAATAAAAACTACTTTATATTTAAAATATTTAAAAATGTATTTTATTATTTACAAGAAAATTAATTTTGCAAAATTGTATTTTATATTGAAATGTAAATATGTACTATTGATTTTAATTAACGAATACTTCATCTATAATTTATTTTATTTCTGGCGATATATATTACAACAATAATTATTTTTGCTCGGTTCCTGTACTAGTATGTTTTCCACATTCTTGTCAGGATTTACATTATTTCGTACATATACCCAACTTAATGTTTTTCAGGCAATTTCTGTCTATTTCTCACAAAATTTAGATTTTTTTTTTATTTTCTAGACGATAATTTTGTAATGTTTTATTACTTTTTGAAACGATCAAACAAAATGATAAATAATAAAATATCGACTATAGTATCATATTAAATACTCATTACAATTATATTTAAAGTACTCACGTGACTATTTTACATATTACTGAAATACCATAACTAGTACTGGAACAGAACAATTATATCTGTTCGTTTTCCTGCAAGATTTTCTATTTTATATATTTTGTTTAAACGTTTCTAATACGTAAAAATAATTATAAACAACCAAGTTTATATTTAATTTGTGTTTAAAATTAATAAAATGACTAGATAGATACAAATTTAATATAACAGATACAATAGTGTTTAATAATTTATTGAAACAGTTTCTTTAAACTGAGCTTAAACTTAACAGTTGTCATTCACAAATGAAAGTTTTACAAAAAGGAACAAATACATATATATGTATGTAAAATATTTTGTCACTTAACATCTTATAATTGTGTTCAACTCTACAATCATTATTGGCTGTAAACAAATTGTACTTTTAAAATAAACAATTTAATTTTGGTTTGCAGTGCATTATAATCGTATTTTATTTACATACGAATCTTATTTATTTTTAAAACCTATTCGTATAAAATTAATTTTTTTACGACCTAGTAACTGATTCTATCGGTAAATATTTGCTTAAATTGTTAAGTTGCAAACCACTTTTAACACTTTGTTCCACAATAGTTTCGTTTGTAGTTTCTATTGAACTTGCAATACCTAATGAAGCTTGCTCCGATTTCTCCGTCAGGAACCATCGTTTTTTATTGAATAAAAATAATAACATTAGTGCAGGCAGATGAATTAAAGAAAAACGGAAAAGTTTGCGAGATGTTCCACTATCTGATTTTTGATAAAATTTGTAAGCTGTAAAGAGATACAAAAAATATTAGTATATAAGATATTTACAGACGACAATACTGAGTATTAATATATATCAAAAACGTATGTATGTATCATAATACATTATTAAATATGTATCAGGTATGTACTCGTATTTATAAATAACAATAAATGTGAAGAAAATGTAAACAATAAATAAAAATTTTAGAAAAACATCAATAACACAGTGCAACATTTTTGAAGTTATCGAGGGCGCGCTTCCGAAAATCACTTTATAAAATAAAATTCACATAAAATTCAACAGAAATAACTTTCATATAGACATAAACCACATGACCTAATTTCATGGCGATCGGTCCATAATTAACCATAGCTCCCATATAAGGCCCTCTTCCGAAATTCATTCACGAAAATAAATTATTGAAATTTTAAAAGAAAAGTGTTTTTGCTCATTTACTCAGTCAATGATTGACCGTGATCATAAACAAGAGTAGTTCCGATATGCAGCTTCACATAAATAAATTCTTCATTTCAAAACAACTAATGGAATTTTAATTCTTTTTTTTAATTCCTTACGGTTCTCATTGGTTCCACAACAATATTAGAAACTTTAAGGGGTTCATGTTTAAAATATTCTGAGATAACCTTATCTCGTTTGACAATTTGACCAAATTTAACAAGAACGCATTTCCTTTCTTTATGTAAATTGCATTAAGATTATCACCAGGATCAATTCCCACTTTCAGATGTTCACACAAACTGTCTTGATAAGGTCATCCAAGTTATTTGAAAGACCAATTATGACGAAGAGCGGCAAACTGGCTCAGATATTACAGTTTATCTGGTAGAGATATCCATATATATGCTGACAGTAAATCCGCAATTAAATCCCTGGTAGGTGTCTCTTAGAGTGTCCCAAAACATTTTTTTATAAGATATAAAAAACAAAAATTGGTTAAAAAATTTTAAAGTTATTAAAAAATCGCCAGGCCATTAACGTATCTGAGGCCACTAGAACCCGAAATGTAGGAACAAAATTAACATGTTTTGAGAAATATTAAATTAAAAGCTTTTTTTACTTAAAATATATCAATATTTACTTGTATATGAGTTTTTGTCTTCTACCGCTAACCTATTCGCAAGTATGACCAAAAAAAAATATTTTTTTAACGGCAGTTTCAAAACTGCATTTTAAAATTTTTAAAAATTTTGTTAAACAAATTTCAGAATTTTTTAATCATCACAGTGAGATTTATTGAGAACATAATATGGAATAAAAATGAGAAAAAATATGTCAATACCTATAGTTTTTCCGTACCTCCGATTTTCGAGAAATCTAATTTTTTAGTCATATTTTGGCGAATGTGCCGAATTTCCTTACTGTTATGATTTTTAAGTAAAAGCTATTCAAAATATTATAGTCCATGTAATTTGAAATATAGTCTGAAAATTTTACTAAAATCGGAGAACGTCAACCCTTAAATCGAGAAGGTCAAAGGTCAAATTTTTCAATATTTGAAATTTCTCATGGAAAAATAGCTAAATGTTATATATTTTTGGGCCGATTTTGATGAAACTGAAAGAAACCCTTAATAGCACTTGGGGTTAAAATTACCCCAAACTTCTAAAATCATTAAAAAATAGTCAATTTCAATAGTGCTGATGAAAATTTGATTTTTATAGGAAACAAACTTTAAAATATTGTGTTGTGTATTAGAAAATGGTATTACGAAGCCATTTTGAAAACTGTTCACAATTTTGTTCAATTTTGACCATTTTCGCTTTAATAACGTAATTAATATTTTATTGAGGATTTTTCAATAACAAAATTGATTTTAACCCTTTAGTGTACTTTTGATTTATTAAATTTAAAAAATAATTTGAATCATTGAGTTTATTTAACTCTGAAAAATATTAAAGTTAGCACCATTCATATTGAATGTGTTTTTCGTGATTTTAAAAGTTGAGTGTCTTTTTAGCCCCAAGTGCTATTAAGGGTTAATTTTAATTTTCGTGCTGTTATTATAAATACTAGACATCACGTTATATTTTTCTTAAGTTTCATCAAAATCGGCCCAAAAATATATAACATTTCGCTATCATTCCTTTAGAAATTCCAAATATTGAAAAAATTTACCTTTGACCTTCACGATTTAAGTGTTAACGTTTTCCGATTTTAGTGAAACTTTCAGACTATATTTAAAATTACCTGGACTATACTATTCTGAATAGCTTTTACTTAAAAATCTTAACAGTAAGGAAATTCGGATCATTCGCCAAAATATGGCCAAAAAATTAGTTTTTCTCGAAAATCGCAAAATTTAAATCGCAGGTACGGAAAAACTATAGGAGATATTGACATATTTTTTTCATATTTTTATTCCCTATTATGTTCTCAATAAATCCCATTGTGATAATTAAAAAATTCTAAAATTTGTTTAACAAAATTTTTAAAAATTTGAAAATGGAATCTGCCGTTAAAAAAATAATTTTTTTTTGTTATACCTGGGAATAGGTTAACGGTATCCTACGAAGACAAAAACGCATATGCAAGTAAATATGGATATATTTGAAGTAAAAATAAGCTTTTATTTTAATATTTCTCAAAATATGTAATTTTGTTCCTACATTTCTTGTTCTAGTGGCCTGAAACACGTTAATGGCCTGGCGATTTTTTAATAACTTTAACATTTTTTAACAAATTTTTGTGTTTTATATCTTGTTAGAACGAAAATTACGTACACATTTCGATTCTTTTAAATTAAATGGCAACATTTTTACAAAAACTGAAAAAATTGCATTTTTCCCCCTTGTAAATGAACCTCAAAACTAAATCGCAAGTCGGCAAGGGTTGCAATCATGATAGAAGGACAAAATTTCATATTTAACTATAGTTTTATATATATAAAAAAAATGCGTTCCAAAATTCCCAAAAAAAAATTTTTTGGGACACTACATGTTCGCAAACTCTAAATTTTTTTTAAGGTTTTTCGTGCATTTTGTAGCGAATGTGTATGTGTACTGTACATGAAGATGTATACATGAAGAGGTTACCGGTTCCCCAAATGTCAAGCACTAACATCGAGGCTTGGTTTACCACTATGGACTTTTGGTTCGCGGCTTCTGGCATAAATGCGGATCAGCAAAAGACCGCAACAATATTAGCAGCGATCGATCCTAATGTCATTTCTCAGTTGGCTGACGTCATAGTCACACTTTCACAAACGGTCCGATACGACTACGTAAAGTCAAAAATTATCGAGCACTTTGCCGATATCGAACAGCGTCGTCTCAATCGGCTTTTGTCAGAACTTCCACTGGGTTACAAAAAACCATCGGAGTTGTATTTTGAAATGAAGCGTGTAGCTGGAAGCACACTTGGAGATGTAGCTTTAAAAGGTCTTTGGGCAAAACGGTTGCCTGAGTTTGCGCAGCCAGTGGTTGCAGCCTTATCTGGCCCCCCCTCAGAATTCACGAAAATTGCAGACTCAATTGTCGACGCCATGATACCCAGTCAAATTCAACGCGTTCAGGCACAATCACCAAATGAAATCAGCGAACTACGTGCAGCTGTAATTGATTTAAGCAAAAAAATTGAAAAGTTCTCAACGCGTTCGCGTTCACGCTCCCGTGGACCTAGTACTCAACATTGCCGTCCTAAAAATCGTCCATCTTATGACATCGATTCAACTGGTTGTAAAAAATATGGCCGCAGTGCTGAAAAGTGCCGCAGTCCATGTAGACATAGGCGCCGACAGAATCCGCTGCTTGAAAACGCACCGACCACCATCAATTGACTTGACGGGCCGGTGGAGGACGCAGGCGAAAGCTCCCCCACAAAGCGCCAAATTTTTCGCCTACATGTTAGGGATAAGCATACTAAACAAAATTTTCTAGTAGATAGTGGCGCCGATGTATCCGTCCTGCCTACTGCCATCGTATTATACGCCGCCAATGGTTCTCCTATCAAGGTTATTGGTGAGAAGCGCTTACGACTTACGACGTGACTTCCACTGGTCTTTCATAATCGCAGACGTGACATCGCCAACATCGGCTCCGACTTCATCAAGTACTACGATTTGCTCATCGACCTGCGTCGTAATAGCCTGATTGACAACATCACCGGACTAGTCTCGCAACTTACATCGTCATCGCATTTCGAAGCAGCCGTCATCAAAACTTACGACACAAATAAATCTTACGCCTACATTTTAGAACAAGTCACCGATATCACCAAGCTTTCGCCATACGGTTCGTCAACGAAATCTTCTCACATAGAATTGAAACGACAGGACAAACGGTTTTTTGCCGTCCACGACGTCTGTCGCCGGAAAAGCTGTTGGCCGCTAAAAACGCATTTGATTTTTTGATGAAAACCGGTATTTGTCAACCATCCAGCAGCAATTGGTCGAGCCCGTTGCATTTGGTCAAAAAAAGTGACGGTACCTGGAGGCCATGCGGCGACTATCGTGCCTTGACTGCCCAGACGTTGCCGGATCGTTACCCTTTGCCGTATCTGACGGACTTTACTACAAATTTAAGAGGTAAGAAATTGTTTTCGAAGATTGACCTTCAAAACGCGTTCCATCAGGTGCCGATTCACCCAGATGACATCCCGAAAACGGCCATTAGTATCCCATTCGGACTATATGAGTTCAAATTTATGACGTTAGGGCTATGCAACGCCGCAAAAACGTTTCAAAGGCTCATAAATGAGGTGTTACGAGGTCTGGAGTTCGTTTTTCCCTATATTGACAACATTTCATCCGCAGAATCCGCTTTCGACCGCTGTAAGAACGAGTTGGCTAACGCAGCCCTCTTAGCGCATCCTGCAGCCGAAGCTGAGCTGTCTGTTTACGTTGACGCCTCTGATTCAGGCAGCTCTGCATCAAAATATCGATGGAAATCTTCAACCTTTGTCATTTTATTCAACAAAATTTACAAATACACAACAAAAATATTCAACGTATGATCGAGAGTTGACAGCGATGTATCAAGCCGTGTGTCATTTCCGTTACATGATAGAAGGACGGCGGTGTTATATTGTCACCGACCGCTGATTTTTGCTTTTCAGCAAAAACTGGAGAAAGCTTCGCCTCGTCGAATCCGTCAACTCGACTTCATCAGCCAATTTACCACAGATATTCGCCATACGCCTGGTCTAGCAAACGTTAGACCAGGCGTATGGAGTCCCGCATCGACTCAATCAGCCAAATTGTAGACTACTCCCATGTTGCAGCGGCTCAACGCGCTGACGAAGAGCTTCAACAAATGATTAAAAATACAGGTATGCAAACAAATTCTCTAAAACTTAAATTTTTTCCAATCCCAGGTTGTAACGACAAACTAATCTGTGACGCAGCGACGTCCCGTGTTCGCCCTTATATCCCGAAGGAATTTCGTCGACAAATTTTGGCGAATATCCACAATTTGTCACATCCAGGGGTCCGGGATACCACCAAACTGGTCACTAATAGATTTTGTTGGCCTGGGGTTCGGAAAGAGACTGCTGTGTTTGTGCGAAACTGCCTACAATGCCAACGCTCGAAAGTTCAACAACAACAACTCCTGCCAAATACGAGCCGACAAGAGAACGTTTTGCTCATATCAATATTGATATCGTTGGTCCCTTTCCATTGTGTGAAGGACAGCGATACTGCCTCACAATTATAGACCGTTTCACACGCTGGCCGGAGGCAGTCCCAATTCCCGACATGTCAGCTGACACGGTCGTGAAAGCTCTTCTATCTCAGTGGATTTCGAGATTTGGCGTTCCAGCTCGAATAACTTCCGATCGCGGCCGCCAATTTGAATCTTCAGTGTTTGCCGAACTGGTAAAAACAATTGGCGCAACACATTGGCCGTAACGGCATCATTGAAAGGTGGCTCCGCACGTTCAAGGCAGCCATTTTATGACACAATCCAGCTCTTTGGGTGCATCATTAGCCGACAATATTGCTTGGACTTCGAGTTGCTATAAAGCCACCCGTTAAAGCATCGCCAGCTGAGTTAGTATACGGCTCAACGTTAAGAATTCCGGGTGAATTTTTTCAGCAAATTAAAGTCTCCGATTCTACCAGCGATTTCATCACCGATTTTCGAGCAGTAATGCAGAAACTTAAGCCGACCGACGCCGCTCACCATTCGAAGCCTCGAACATTTGTTTCAAAAAATCTTCAAAGCACAACGCACGTTTTCGTCCTTCACTTACTAATCCGTACGATGGCCCGTATCCGGTTTTGATAAATGTTTTACAATTTTGATTCGATTTCGACAAAGTAACATACGTATCGATCGGTTAAAACCAGCTTTTATCGAAACCAATGATCTCAATGATGCCTCATCATTTTAAGAAGTACCTATCGCTTCCCCTGAATATAATAAACAACAAAAAATTTTACCTGATAGTATAATACAACAAGTTCCTAGCAACAATGACCTCAACTCCAGCCCAGCTGTAAGCTTTTCATCTAAATTAACACAACCCACATCGACTTCAAGTGGCAGACGGGTTGCGGTTCCTATAAGGTTCAGGTGAACCTGCTCCAGCGGGGGGAATATTGTGGCATCACTGTATTGACACCAACTACCTGTTGATACCAAGTACTCGGTTGCCGTTAATAAAGTTGATGTTTTCAACAACACAAAACAACCACCATTCTCATTCTCATCCTATTCATTATAACGAGTCATAGGATATTTTTTAAACTTTTCAAAAGCTAATTCATAGTTCATATTTTAAATAAAATAAATCTAATATTGAATAAAATTAATATCAAATAAAACCTAATCGACCACACAATATTTTATTGGATAAATAAACCCATTTACCAAATATGTTCCGAATGAACTCAAAAAAAGCTGGACCGATTTTAATGAAATTTTCAGAGAATCTTCAGAATAGCCTAGCGGGTAACACTCTAAAGTCAGATTTTTGATTTTCGGTCTGTGGGCGGAGGGGTGTGACAAAATCAAATTTATTATTTATACCGCTAATGCCATCTATATATATAAAAAACTGCTGGACCGATTTTGATGAAATTTTCAGGGAATCTTCAGAATAGCCCAGCAGATAACACTGTATAGTCAGATTTTTAATATTCGGTCTGTGGAGGGGCGTGTAAAAATCCAATTTTTACATTATACCGCTAATGCCATATATTTCATAAAAATGGATGTGTGTATGTATGTTCGGTATGGACTCAAAAATGGCTGGACCGATTTTGATAAAATTTTCACGGAATCTTCAGAAAATACTTTTGGGTAACAGTGTATAGTCAGATTTTTGATTTTCGGTCTGTGATAAACAATTTTGTTTACTATTGTATATTAGGTGCATGAATAACAAATTTCCATATGAAATATACTTTTAATTAAAAAATTATGATGTTAACAAGCTCGATGACCAAATACAATTGAAAGTGTCTGGCGAAACAATAAAATACAAATCGATTGATACAGTAATGAACGAAGAACAAGTCGTCAATTGTCCTACTGAATTTTTGAATTCATTGGAACCAGCCGAAATGCCACCACATGTATTAACATTGAAGGTTGGATTACCGACTTTTTCCGACACTGTATATTAAAATTGAGATCGAGATGCAATATAAAACAGATGTTTTCTAAAGGCCAGTAACGCGGATCGGGTTCAGCTAGTACGATATACAAAAAAAAAATCTACATTGATGATCGCTGTCGTCATATGGGTGTAATTATTTATATATCTAATTTAGAATGCCGTATTTAGAGGAAAAATGTAATGTTACACAGGCCGAAAGCTTGAACATATTTGAAGAGGAATCCTACGAGCACACTGGATATAGCCTTTCTCTTGGTAATCATGTACCAGTTGTTAATACAGATGCGTCAACCGAAACTCAATTTGATGTTTCGATGACACATGACTATAATTATTTAAGTAATAACTGCCTCACTGACCAAAATATTCACCCTTATCGTGGTTGGCGTAAACGTCATACGCCTACGACAGTTTCATACTAGATTAAAGAAACAGTTTGCATTTTCTCTTTAATCTATTACGAAACAGTCGTAGGCGTAAGACGTTTACGCCAACCACGATAAGGGTGATTGTAACAACACAAATAGTATCTTATACAGAAAAACAAATGCAAACGACAACAGAAATAGTAACTTATGCAGAAAAACAAACGCAAACAGAGTAAGTAATCATAGGTAATATATATATTTGTGTTGTTTTCAGTTTAGGAGCGAATCATAAGTTTTTATATGGAGCTAATGTTTTGTTATGCGTTTTTTTATTATTATTAGCCCGGTAATTCTTGACCACAAGGTCAAATATGGGAAATATTATGAATAGGTGCGCAGTTTGGAAAGCCAAGTAAAAGACTTGGAATGTAAGCTGGCCGGAACTAAAGCGGCCATTGACTCCATGCGTTCCATCTTTACCGAAGGGCAAGTAAGAAAGTTGATGACTAAATCGGATATTAAGTGGAGGTGGCCAGATATTGCAAATGCTATATGCCTACATGCTTCAGGGCCAAGAGCATATAACCACCTTTATAAAAAGGGATATCCTCTACCTCACATCTCGACATTGCAGCGTTGGTGTCGCAAAATCAATATTAGCGAAGGCATATTAATAACAGCCATCGAATTTATGCGACAGCTAACCGATTTGGAGATCGAGGACAAAATTTGCGTGCTGGCTTTCGATGAAATGAAAGTGGCGGAGACGTTTGACGCACTTTCAGACTCAATTAGAAAGCCCGCAAATTACGTTCAAGTCGTTATGGCACGAGAACTTCGTAAGTCGTGGAAGCAGCCCGTATTTTTTGACTTTGACTGCCAGATTACGAAGGAAAAACTTAATGAAATAATTACGGAGCTTTCTAAAGTAGGGTTTCCAGTAGTGGCAATAGCATGCTACATGGGACCCTGCAATCGTAAGTTATGGAAAGAGTTAGCAGTTACAAAATAACATATTTGATATTAAAGACTTGTAACTTTTTACATCCATTGCTTTTACCTGAGGAATCATTATGACATTGGTTAGAGTGTCACTTCATGTTTTTTTCGAAAATAGGATTTTGCGCTTAAATCAGAAATTTTGGTAATTACAAATACCACAAATTACAAATACCAATTACAATAACCACGATAAGGGTGATTGTAACAACACAAATAGTATCTTATGCAGAAAAACAAATGCAAACAACAACAGAAATAGTAACTTATGCAGAAAAACAAACGCAAACAGAGTAAGTAATCATAGGTAATATATATATTTGTGTTGTTTTCAGTTTAGGAGCGAATCATAAGTTTTTATATGGAGCTAATGTTTTGTTATGCGTTTTTTTATTATTATTAGCCCGGTAATTCTTGACCACAAGGTCAAATATGGGAAATATTATGAATAGGTGCGCAGTTTGGAAAGCCAAGTAAAAGACTTGGAATGTAAGCTGGCCGGAACTAAAGCGGCCATTGACTCCATGCGTTCCATCTTTACCGAAGGGCAAGTAAGAAAGTTGATGACTAAATCGGATATTAAGTGGAGGTGGCCAGATATTGCAAATGCTATATGCCTACATGCTTCAGGGCCAAGAGCATATAACCACCTTTATAAAAAGGGATATCCTCTACCTCACATCTCGACATTGCAGCGTTGGTGTCGCAAAATCAATATTAGCGAAGGCATATTAATAACAGCCATCGAATTTATGCGACAGCTAACCGATTTGGAGATCGAGGACAAAATTTGCGTGCTGGCTTTCGATGAAATGAAAGTGGCAGAGACGTTTGACGCACTTTCAGACTCAATTAGAAAGCCCGCAAATTACGTTCAAGTCGTTATGGCACGAGGACTTCGTAAGTCGTGGAAGCAGCCCGTATTTTTTGACTTTGACTGCCAGATTACGAAGGAAAAACTTAATGAAATAATTACGGAGCTTTCTAAAGTAGGGTTTCCAGTAGTGGCAATAGCATGCTACATGGGACCCTGAAATCGTAAGTTATGGAAAGAGTTAGCAGTTACAACAGGTAAGTTTTCATAAAAAATAACATATTTGATATTAAAGACTTGTAACTTTTTACATCCATTGCTTTTACCTGAGGAATCATTATGACATTGGTTAGAGTGTCACTTCATGTTTTTTTTTTCGAAAATAGGATTTTGCGCTTAAATCAGAAATTTTGGTAATTACAAATAATAATTAAGAATTTAATTAAGTTAATGTTCGGTATAATTAGAGTTTTAGATAGAATTAATTTTGTTTTTAATTTTAAGATTTTTGAGATCTAAGTTAACTTTACTCTTTTAAAATACGGTAAGATTAATTTTAAGATACGTTAAGATTCGTTTTAAAAATATTGAAATTTCACTTAAGTGAATATTCAACATTTAAAAGCCGGTAGGAGTAATTTTTAAGACTACGTTAATATTCAATTAAGAATCATTTTCAAGATGTTTAAATTTTAAGTAAAAATTACGATGTTTATATTAAAACCATTTATTTCTTCAGACAAACCATGGTTTCCTAACGCTACAAATCCTGACGAGAAAATTTTCACTTTCGCTGATGCACCACACTTGCTGAAGCTCATTAGAAATCATTACCTCGATACTGGATTGGTTTTCAACAAAAATATCATAACTTCGCCCACTGTTGAAGAACTTTTGAAGTACACGAGCTCTAGCGATGCTTCTATTACTTTTAAATTAAGTGATGAACATTTGGCTGTCAAAGGTGCAGGTAAGAAAACTTTTTATAAATTTTAATTAACATTTAGCAAATAATACAATATTTGCAGGAAGACAAAAGGTTAAGCTGGCGGCTCAGCTGTTTTCTAACACAACAGCCAATGCCATTCGACGCTGTTACTCCTTAGGCATGGAAATGTACAATCCGCTCGATACCGCCGACTTAATTCAATTAGTGAATGACTGGTTCGATGTTTTGAATTCGACGCTAGCAACTTTCACATACCCTGGCAATGTAAATCCTTTTTCTTTTGTTAATATTAAAATTTAGAAATTTAATTCCCCTAAGGAACCCTTTGGCATTAAGCCTAGTACTCTGTTCATATTTGCGAAAAATTATGGTTTCTTCATGCGAAAAATTTTACATGCTGTTTGAGAGCTAGCTGTTGGTTTTAATTTCGTGCGAAAGAAGTGCTGCGTATGTTATTTCGTGTGGAAAAATAAGGCCAGATTTATTTCACATGTTTTCCACAATAAAAACAGAGTACTGCTTTTGCGAAATTATTTCGCATATATTTCATTCCAAATATTTTATATGTAGTTTGACAGCATTTCGCACGAAATTTTGAACAGAGTACCTAGCTTTACGCTTGATACACAAACACAAGTATTGAAACGCATGAACGAATTCATGTCTTCTCAAATACTGCCCAACAAAAAGTCTTTGGAACACTTTCAAAAAGGCATTATTATTTCTAATAATGCCTTGGTAATGCTCCAGAAGTATGTTTCCAAATTTAAAATGTCCTACATATGTACCAGCCGCCTTAATCAAGATGTGTTAGAACACTTTTTTGGCGCAATTCAAAGTAAAGGTGGGTTGAATGATCATCCATCACCTAAAGAATTTAAATACAGGTTGCGGAAGTACATATTAGGTATGTTACAAAAAAAGTATAATTTTTATGATATGATTAATAATTTTTTAAAAATTTCAGCCAGAAACACAGAACAGCTCAGTGACACTGGCAATGTTAGTTTGGACTCCACTAATTGGCTCAGCTCTACAAGTGCTAACACACTATTTGGAGCACAAAGTATGCCAGATATTCTTGAAGATGAAAGTGAGGAGCCCCAATCCGATATACTGGACGACTTAGATGAATCGAATTTTCATGGCATAGGTGTTCTTCAAGAGGATGCTCTTGAATACATATCTGGTTATATCATCCGGAAGCTGAATCTTGAAGAGCATGATTGTCATGAAAATTCGTATACATGGGTTATCAAAGGGCTTCCTAAAAAAACCAAATCCTGAATTTGTAAACCAAATAAAAGCCCTTGAGGAAATCTTTTACAAAATTTATGGGCTTGAAATTTCATTTTGTAAAAACATTAATAAACGCCTGCTTGAGAGAAGTAAATGTGTCGACCTTCCAGAACACATTAAGGCTTTCTTTTTTAAGTGCCGAACTCATTTTCGAGTTCGACTCTTAAACATGCGACTAAAAGTACAAAAGTCAAAGCAGAGAATAATGGGATACAAAAAGATGCTTAAAATGAATCTTTAAAATCCCATTATTCTCATTGCTTTAAACATTTACTGCAAAAGTGAGTATATTAGTACATATATTAAGTTAACAACCCAGGAAAAATTTTGTGAATTTTTGTAATGACCACTAGTTATTTCATGCATTCTTTTGTAAGGAGTGGTGGTTACCCAGCACATTATTTTATTTACTAGAATAAGTACTTATTTTTATGCAGGCTGGTAATGAACTTTTGCATTTAGCACAGCTATCTAGTGTGTTTGACTGGAAAACGGGAGGTTAGTGGTTCGCCACCTGTCAAAGCCATTAATTTTTTTGTTCATATCATATTCATTTATATGTTGATGTTAAAACTATTGTTAACTTACAATAAAATAACTCGTACATGGAGCAGTGAGTTAGCAGCTTGACTATCAAACACAAGCAAATAATGTGAGTGTTCGATTCCCACACAAGGCAATATTTTTTTGTGTTTTTTTTATCTACATATTCTTGTTGTGAATTTACTACTTATTTCTCAAATGATTGTAAGTACATTTGTAAGCTTGACCCCTGAATTTTTTAAAAATCTCGAACAACGGTAAGTAGTGTTTCAGTCAAATAATAAGTAGTTATCGCTTTGCTCCAATTATACTTGCTGGCTTACTAGGTAAGTAAAGTTTTTGCTGGGAAATATTAACAAAACTAATAAATATTAAATTTTTCTTCACTTTACTACAGATGTACAAATCATTTCTGCTCAGAAGTGCTCAAAATGTTAACTCATTGCTTTAACTTTTGCTTTACTTTTGCAGTAAGTACGTATATTAAGTTAACAAATGTTAACAAAACTAATAAATATTAAATTTTTCTTCACTTTACTACAGATGTACAAATCATTTCTGCTCAGAATTGCTCAAAATTATTTACAAAGGTTCCACAATTGGCTTCGATAATTCTGAATCAAAAGATTCAAATTTGTAAATTAAATTTTGTTTTTCAGCTGCTGGTTGGGCTATTCCAAGGCGTATTAACAAGGTGAGTGCATAAAATCAGCTGTTTCTTAATTCGCTGTGGTTTTATGTACGCTATATGTCAAACTTTGTTTATGTTATTGTAAATAACATAGTAATATTTTAATTCGCCTTGATTTTGACATTTACCGTACATTTTAACAAAAACAAATTGCGTGTTGTTTTTGCATTGATGTATTTGTTGCCAAGACGCACTCACCTTGTTAATACGCCTTGGGCTATTCTATGTTTGGCCTCGACAGTATTTGATTTCACTCACTATGGTGTTTTCCTAAATGTCTCATATACATATCCATTTTTTATTATAATTTTTTTAATGTGCCTTTATCTAAAGTGATGATTTCTTTTTGTTTTTATTGGATTTATTAATTTAAAAATAATTATAAGAATCTCAAGTATTATTTACTTGTAATATTGTTACATAAATGAATAAATAAATGAAATTATTTTGTTCTAAAATCAATTTTTTCCACGTTGCACTTCCATTTATAATATACCTATAATATCTTTAAAGGTGGTTGAATTAAATAAATAAACACAAACAAATAAGCTTGAAGATTTCAACAATTATTTTATTAAGATTTATATTTTATTTATTTATAATAAATATGTATAAATGGTTTCAATTCGCCTTTCTTTTTACACAGCTGATTTTGACATTTCAAACCAGCAAACCTAACAACAAAATTCCTGTTGTTTTTGTATTGTTGTATTTGTTGTAGAACTGACTTCACTTAATTCGCCTTGGTTGTTTGTGTATTTTGTATTGCTAGTGCAGAGTGCTCTAGAGAGTATATAAAACAGGGTTTCGATATTCAGCTCTAGCTGAATAAATATGAAATTATCTCATTTCATCACAATCGACTATTATAAATATTCATACTGTTCGTTCGTATTACTATTAAAATTGCAATGTTAGTCTGCAATTTTTAGTAGCAAACACAATCCATTGCACATCCTCCAAAATATATGTTAGTGCTTTAGTAGCACACACAGTTTTTTGTCGTGCTAATATTACGCCATTCGTTTTATTTTGTTGTGCTGGCAAACTTTTCTAGCAACAATACACATTTCCTTGGTTGTTTAATTTGGTTGTTTAATTTAATTTCTTATTGGAAGAAACTTCATTATCATTAACGATAAACGTTACAGCTATAGCACAATTGACATTTCTGCAATTGATGCTATTAGTTGCTTTTATTGTTAAGTGTATAACAACATATCAGTAAACACACCTAATGCACAGTTGGGCAGAATCATTTTTTTTTAAATAAATCGGCAAATCCGATCGGGATAAAATTTGACGTGGACATAGACAAGGAGTATTAGAGATTAATTTATTAAAATGGAACCTACAAATGCTCCAGGGCGGCGCTATTAGGGCTCAAATTTTTTTGTTTCCCATCCAATTTCAAATATATTTACATATGTTTTTGGAAAGTGCTCGGTTGGGTCTTGAAACATGCTTGTATGTGCTATTTATCTCTTATAATTTCCGAGTTACAGGCATTTAAAAATTGGAATTTTAAATATTTTTTTTACGAATCACATGCAAAATATTTCAGAGCAATATCAATAATGGATCCAAAAATAAACGATTTTCAATTTTATTTAAAAAATGTTTGACTTTTGCTGTTTTTTGGGCGAAAAGGAGACTTAACTCTTTTTTTTATTAAAAATAAACTTTCTTTGAGAACATATAACAATTTTATATTATTCTGTAAGGTATGTCCTATGTTTAGAAATGTACACCCTTCGAAATGTGACCTATTTTTTTTTATCAAAATTTCAACTTTGGGCCACATGTTCTAAAATCCCAAAACTGGGAATAAAAAACGGAAAGCAGCTTTAGAAACCTTGGTGTGTTCCCTATTTATCCCCAAAGTATTTTCCCAGCCCCAAAAGAAAACCATTTTTGGGATGGCCTAAATTTTTTGGAATTGCGGGATTCTCTTTGACCTTTTGACAAGTTTTTTTACATCTTCTAATTTGGAATGACAAATTTAAAATATGATGAAAATTTCATTGAGTTTTGTTAATAAATAAAGATTTTATTACATATTTATTAAGTTTCTAAAACTAAAATTTGTATCAACATTTTAATGGGATTGCAAATACATATTAGAAACAATTTGATCCACATTTATTCCGAAAAATTTTTTTTGTTTAGATATGTATGTTAATTTTTGGTCTTACAAAAATAAATTCAAGTCATTATCTCAATTAGATTCAAAAATATTTACTTTAATGAATAATCGTTATTTCGTATTACATACTTGACAATAAAATAACTAGTCCAAATAGCCAAAAAATAAGAAATATTATTAGCAGAGCAACCAAAGAAATGTAAATTACTGCCATAGAAAATTGCTAGGACAATGCTTGCACTAGCATGGCAGACTACAATTTTGTGTTCAAAAATAGAGCGGATGATTTTGGCGGTGTCGGAGTCTATATCCGCAGGAGCATCAAATTAAAATACTTAATCTCAACTCAAATATGGATACCCTGGCTATCTCGACTTTGAACCTGGAGCGAAACTTCAATACTATTGTGAATTATAGCCCACCATCACTCAGCCTGGAGGAATTTAATGATTGAAAATTTGACAACAGCCAGAGAAAACGTTCCTTTATATGTGGTGATTTTAATGCGAAACTTACTGAGTGGGGCTCGGCTGCTTCCAATATGAGGGGTCCTATTTTCGACTCATTAGCGATGGATTATAATTTCATATGTTTGAATGATGGGTCTCCTACATTCATGAATGTCAATTCCACCCCTTCAGCATTGGACATAACTTTTACCAATGTTTCTTACCATAACGTCACCTTGCAGGTCCTGAATAAGAAAATTCTGTTTTCTTTTCGAATAAAGAATCCGGAAGGCGAACTTGGGGCTATTATTGACTGGAGTGGTTTCTTCACGGACCTAAACCAATTGCAGATTTTTTTTTTTAAAAAAAACTTTTTATTTATTTAATGAATCTGCTTATATCATTAGGCCTAACAATAAGTGATTAAATCTTATAACTAAAATTAAAACTAATTGCTCTCTAAAGAGAGCATTGCTTGATGCATGGACCTCATCTTAACGGTGTGGTAGATCTCCTCTACAAAGCCTTGATCTGGTTTGGCTCTGTGCGAGAAGCCGAGCAAGCGGATTTGGGTGGGATTGCAGTTTCATTATATATTTATCGCGGACTTTCTTAAACTCATCCTTCACTAGTGCCACTTCCAAGTCCCTGTGGATGTTTTCATTTCTTATGTACCATGGTGCACCCGTCATGGTCCTAAGAATTTTCGACTGGGCCCTCTGTATAAGCTCAATACTGGAATTACTGGATTCCATATGTCCAAATTGGTTTTAAAATGATTTTATACAGGGTGACTTTATAGTCCAGGCTTAACTTTGATTGGTCACTTATTAACCAGTGTAGGCTAGATGCTTTTAACTTCATGTGAAGTCTTTTGGTTTCTATATGACGGCGCCAAGTAAGTCTTCTATCTAAGTGAATACCAAGGTATGTAACATAATCGGACTGAGGTATATTAACATTGTTATGTGTGACAGGTGGACAGCATCCCATCCTCAGTGTGAACGAAGGCTTGAGCGACATCCAAAAATATTGCTGAACAATATCTATTTAATTCAAAGGATTTTCTTATCTCTCCGGTTATACGATTAACTTGTTCGATTGTTCCGTGGCGTTCCCGGAAACCAAAGTGATGAACTGGGATTATATTTTTCTCATTTAAAAATGGTATGATTTTCTTTTGGAACACTTTTTCGAATAGCTTCGATAAGCAAGGAAGTAAGCTTATTGGTCTATAGGAGTATGGTACGGTCAAGTCTTTACCTGGCTTTGGTATCATTATTATCTGAGAAGTTTTCCAATTTGTCGGAAAACTCCATGTTTAAAGATCGCATTAAATATTGTAGAGAACACAATTATTGCCACACTCGGTAGGTTTTTAATCATAATAGGTGTAACAGAATCATTTCCAGGTGATTTTTTAATATTATATTATCCTTGATTACTTCGTTAATGTATTCTGGGCTTATAGCTAATATGTGCTCATTAGATAATGTTGACACAGGTGGCTCTTCAAGTTCAAAAACAGTTCTTGGCGAGTTTGGTTGAAAGACTGTACTTAAGTGATCGGCAAATATTTTAGCCTCTTCATCCGTGCTGCGCGCCCAGGTACCGTCAGCTTTCCTTAAAGGGCTTTGCCCCTCTACCGGTGGCTTGATATTTTTCGTTGCTTTCCAAAGAGAAAAATTTGTGTGTTTGGTATTTGTCAAACTTTGAATGTAATTTCTATTTCTGCGATCCTCTTCTAATTGAAGGGCTTTTTTCAGATTTTTACTAGCAACAGACAGCCTCTGTTTTGCAGCAGGTGATCTATTTTGTTGCCATTTTCTTCTGAGTTTTCTCTTTTCTAAAAGAAGTCGTTCAATATCTGAGTTGGAAATGTGCATATCAGTTTTAGGAAATATTTGACTCTTTGAATGATTTAGAGCCGATACAATTAATGACGTAAAGTCATTGACACTTTTATCTACATCTTCCTCACACTGAATACAAAGATCTGTGTGGATATGACTGCTTATATATTTTTTATATTTAAGCCAATTTGTTTTAAAGTAATGTGTTTCAGTATGAAATTATGAAATGTTAGTCCTCCCGTAATAAGATACTATAATTGGGGAATGATCAGAAGATAAATCATATGACATTTCTGTAGATATTGAATTTCGATTAATATTTTTTGTTATGGCAAAGTCTATGAGATCAGGAATTTTTTTTAGGATCATCAGGCCAGTATGTTGGTTGTCCAGGTGACACAAAATCCAGGCCATTTTTGCAATCAACTAATGCTTTATAAAGCTGTCTACAATCTGGGATTCATTAGTCGAGAGCCCCAGTAAGTGTGTTTGGCATTATAGTCGCCACATGCCAGAAAGCGACCTCCTAGCGTGCTAAAGAATTCTTCCAACCTCTCCTTGGTCATTGAAAAGCGTGAAGTGGGATACCTCTGATTTGTGTTGGTTTAAACCGTTTGCATTCCTGAAACCTAGTCTCAAATAACTAATTTTTTTGTTAAGAGGATTTGTATCATTTGGTTCTGCGCTCTTAAAAGCTCTTGTATTGTGTTTTGCATGGATGACATATAGTTTGTCATATTTTGATTAAGAGAGGTAATATTCTGGGTAACCGCGTGCATAAGTGCTTCCAACCCTCCCGTATTTTGGGGAACACCAGGTTGCTGGCAACCCGTTCTCAAAACATTAGCATAAGAACCTGCTACATTCTTAGGCTGATCAATTTGAGTGGATTGTGAATTTAATTGAGTTGAGGCTGCTTGTTTGTTCAATAGCGGAACTGCAGAATTGACTGGTAGATCTAATTTGTAGGTTGGTACTTCAGATGTTTTCCCTCTTATTAGCTTTTGCCTCTCTCTTAATCTGTTCAATAACTCCTTATAAACTGGGCACTCGCGGTAGTTGGCTGAATGATCGCCACCACAGTTACCACATTTTCTTCTGAGACCATTCTTTAGGATATCACATTGTGATGAAGAATGAAGGTCTCCGCATGCCACACACACTGTTCGCAAGGTACAATAATTTTTAGTATGTCCAAACTCTTGACAATTGCCACATTGAACAGGACGATTTCTTTTAAGAGGCTCCTCAATGGTTATTCTACGATTTAACAGATATCGTGTGTAGTAAATTAGGTGAGTTCCATTTCCCCTCTATTTATTTTTTTCTGGCTCCAACTCGACTCTAAACATTGGCTGAGGAATTTTATCTTTATTAAATATATTAACTACAGCTCTTATTTCGTAGCCCAATTCTTGCAGTGCCTGATTGATATCATTAGTCTCAACACTGGAATCTATGCCTTTAATGACAACTGTCAAACCTTTACTACTTTTCAGTTGATAGGTATAAAATTTCCTTTTATTATCATTTAGGTATTGAGAGATTTTTCTATAAAAATCCTCAGTATATACGACTATTTTCGTCTCTTGCACACCGCCTTTTCTTATTGGAACAATATGGAAATTATTTTTTCCAATGAGTTCAACAAATGTTTTGACCAAATTATTCGAGCTGGACTCACGCAGATATATTGGTGGTGGCTTTAATGATTTTTTTCGTAAGCACCATCTTTTATACTGTTATTATTATTATCCTCGCTCAAGAGTGCGAAACGATTGCCTATCAAGGGATTATCAACTATCTTTTGTTTCTTGACAGACGTTCCATTATTTTGAGGACTTAAATTTATTTTATTAATACTTACATATCTAAGCATACCTGGTAGTACTGGTGATTTCAACGTACTTATCTTTTTTTTTTTTGGTATAGCGCCTTTCAGTGTACCATCATTATTTATTGTGGTTTGTTTAGTGATACAAACATTCAAACTCTCACTATTCTTTGCTAGTGGATCACAAGCTTGTTTATTAACAGTATTTGTCTGTGTTTTTAAAACTGGTATAGTTGTTGTTATATTTAAATTTTTCATATTTTCTTTTATGCTTTGTTCTAAACATAAATTGGTTGGTGATATTGTTTGTGTATTATTTTGTTCGTGTAATTGTATCACGGGGGAACAAGAGCGTGCTCTCTCAGCTGGTTTGGCGGTTAAATAATTTTTGTTGTAGCTGGGGTCATTTATTTTTTTGTTTTCATCACTCTCCCCGTTAAGAAATATGTAGACATTTCTGCCGTTCATACTGAGCCTCCCCTCATCATGAGAATTCATGTGCTCTTTTAAAACAAACAAAAGGAATTAACACTTTTTATTTTTTTTAAACCAGTTGTTTTTCTTTTTTTTTAAACAAAATTGCTTTTGCAAATTTTTATATTTATCCTAGACACAAATATAATTTCAAAGCGTCCAATCGCTAATTTTTAAAATTTTTCTTTGCACTAAAAAACAGTAAAATTTTAATAAAATCGCGGAGCGAATAAAATACACGTCTGTTTGTAGAGAAAACAAACAAGACATGATTTTTGCAGATAGGTGGGTATTTAAGTGAACTTACCGAACAGGTGAAGTTACTGAGGAACAAAATTCTATTGCTGTAGATTCTCGTAACAAATACATACATCCCAAAGAGATGGTGGGATAAGGAAGCGAGTACACTTTTCAGCATTCGAACTGAGGCTAGGAGGAGATACTACAAGTCCAAATCAATGAGAGATTGCACTGCACTCATTAATGCAGATAACAAGCTCAGGGAATATATTGCTGGAAGAAAGAAAAAGGCTTTTTCGGAATTACTGGAAGAGTTATCACATCCTACATCACTAAAGGATATGTGGAAAAAGCTAACGAAACTAAGGAAATACCGACAGGACAAGACAATCAACAATTCATGGAGTAGAACGGAAATGATAAATTTTCTGAAGAAATTGGAGAATAAATCACCTCAAACAACATCTAACACTACGAACGAGGCTTGTAGCAATCAACTTCCAACTCTGGACATTCCGCAAATCAAATTTAACGATTTTGAGGAATACAACAGAACGAGAAATTTGGATTCAGCATTTCATATAGGATTCTCATGAATCTGGGGATTCAGGCAAGACGACAAATTTTCTAATTCATCGGAAAATTCCAGATTCCAGAATCCTGGAGGTCAATGTTTTTCCCGTACCTAAAAGGGGCAAGGATCCAATTATTGTGGATAATCACTGACCCATATGCTTGTTATCAGCATCCTCTTCAAGATATTCACGTCGAATCTACATATAATATCGGATAGTCGCACTTTCCTGTTCCAATTTGCGGATGACTTTTTCTTAGTATGTGTGTAAAAGAATTTTGAAACTGTCAAGTATCTTGGTAGATTAATCACCGCAAATAACTCCTCGAACATGCATATCGCAAACTTGGCATTCACCCAGCAAAGGCCCTTCTGGTATATAGAGCATTTATAAGATCGAGAATTGAGTACGCGACAACTACATTCGCGAACATTGGTGTAGGAGCAATGAGGACATTGAGAACCAACATCAACGAATTTTTGAGACGCTGCTTAGGTCTTATTCGCTCACTGCTCACTAGGTCTTATTCACTCACTGCAACCGGAGCATAGGACTACTGTAGCCACGGCAAAGGAGATAACAAAAACTATTTTACACAAGCTACCGATTGCGAATTACATTAATGAGCTACAGAGAGTTAGGACCAATATTGCTAGGGTATATTATCAATTAATTTTCACTGACCTCGGATAGCTAATGGATCCAATCAGTTCACAAGTGGACTTGGTTTTTGACACCAAATTTTTTAAGGGTGATAGGGAAACTTTCATTGTCATACATTCTGTAATGGCTCTCTCGCAAAAATGGGTGTAATATCCTCAGGAGATTGTGAGACCTGCGGCACATTGGAGGATACATCTCACATACATAATTTTCAAATGAAACAATTTGACTCACAGAGACGTAATATTCCTTTAATACTCAAATACGACAACATTGTCGATTTCATATTGACGGAGGGAATAAAGACGATTAATATACTGCTGGATTTCATCAAGATCACAGGAGTTGATCTATAACGAGCACACTGCTTCACAAATCCATCACATTTTCATGCGCCTAAAAAATGCTTCAAAAAAATCAAAATATGACCTAAAAATTTAAAAAATATGCACTTATATTTTTGTGCAGAAACATAAAATAATTAAGTATGCATTTCGAAATGTCAGAACTCTTTAAATTATACTAGAATTTAAATTATACTAGGAATTAAACAATTAAAGTTCTAAAACTATTTTTAACACAACTTTTCTTCTAAAAAACGATGGATATTTATATTAATTGTAATATCATGGTATAAATACATGTTTAAAGCCAAGAGCTTCTATATTGTGACTTTCCCTTTAAAATCATCAATATTTTGATCGTGCTGTAAAGTAGCATCCAACCTTAATATTTATCTCGTCAATTGGTTAATTTATACATCCCATGTAATCTAGCATAAAGACAATTGTCACTTAAGTGTCTCTATGTAATCTATAGTGTAGGGACTTTAAATGTTAATTGTGTAGTGTATTTGTCTCTAAGTTATCCAAAACACTAGTTTACGACAGTCTCGTAGAACTGCTTGGAAATGACTGTCAGGAGCGGTTACTGTGTAGGTGAAGTTACAAAATCTTTCGATAACGAAATCTCTTATAAATCGAATGTGCAATGAAAACAAATATGAATGTTTTCGACACATTTAATGAATTGTTGATACTTAAAAAAACTAAACTTTTTTGAAGAAAAATGTTTTGAAATGATAATTTTCAATTACTGATAGAGAAATGAAGAACTTAATGCCAGTTTCTCGATGTCGAAAGAAGTTAGTTGATAAAATTTACTGCTATTTCTATAACAAATTCGACAAAAAAATTTTTGTCGAAACAATGTATTGCCCATTAACGACAAAAAATTATATTTTTATTAAAAATTGGCATAATATGCATATAAATATGCATTTTGAAGTAAAATATAACAAAATATGCATTATCAATAAAATATGCACTAACAAATTGATGCCATTTTGCAGAAAAATGTGCGATTCGGATAGATAATTAGTCTACATTGTATTTGGACGTTCGAGAAAAAACATGCATTTGCATATACAGTGGTGGCCACCAATTTAAGACAAATACTTGAATTTTTTTCATCAACTGAATTTTAAGTGCGATAGAGCCAAAATAAAAGGACCTCTAAGGGTATGAAATTTATTATTAATGTTTCTAGTTTCTGAAAAATGTTTAGAAAAATCGGTAAAACATATATTGACAAAGATATGTGGAAATACGTTGACCCACCTCAGCGAACATCCGCTGTTAATAACATGATATGACTGAAACTAATGGAACTAAAAATACGAAATTTGGTCCGAATATTTTATAATAATAAAAATATAATGATATAAATGTGAGAAAATATGTTTATTTAAAAAAAATTTTTTTTGGTCAAGTTGTAAAAAAATTTTATGTGTTCCCGGTGAATATGTATGAATTGATACAGTCGAATAAAACACACTTGTGTGTTAAAACAGTCCTCATGCATACATATTTGTGGAAATATTTGAAAAAATAATTGACAATCACGTGGAATTTAGCAAACAATTTTTGTCTTAAATTCCTGGCCACCACTGTAAATCCGCCCCCTACACATGACACATCACGAATCATTCACTAACTATTTTCATACGGATTTTTGTTTTGATGACAACATTACTACTAGTGGCAACGTTTAATTTTTATATCATTCGCAGTCAGCTGCGGTAATTGCTGGTGGCTATTTATTAGGGTATTCAATCGATTAACTGTTAATCGGTTAACCGAAATTCGTTTTTTTTGAACTTTAACATATTTTTTTGTATTTATTTTTCCGTTTCTATTCAAATACAAGTTTCAAATTAAAATTAGATATTTTTTGAACATCCAATAAACATGTTTAGTGAGTATAACAACTGATATATTTAATCTACATGTATTTGAAACTATGTATGTATTTACATGTATAGACGAAACTTGTTTTTGAAATGAGTCTTTTAGTTATCAGAACTAAATTAAACTATTAAAAGTATTCAAAATATAAAACAATCCAAAAAGGACTCCAATGGTATAACTAAGGATTTTATTCGCCAACATATACATTCAGCGAGAGAGTCTTTTTCCAAGAAAAGTTTTATTAAATCTAAAGAAAAAAATCGTTTAAAAGGAAAAGATTTAAATTATATTCTTTATTTAAAAGATTTTTTCAGAAGATCTCACTAAAACCCTTCGCACTCCCACTCCCAAATCCCACTCGCATCCCACTAAGCGACCAAAAAGGTTTTAAAGGAAAAGACCTAAGCTTTCTTTTGAGAAAAAAAATTAATAAAAAAAGAGTCCATTTTGGAAAAAAAAAGTCAAAAAGGTTTTTGATTTTTCAAAAAAAAGTAAAAAATTGTATGTCTTGAGTTACAAAACATTTTTTTTATAGATATCCCACTCGCATCCAACTAAGCGACAAAAAGGGTGTTAAAGGAAAACATATAAGCTTTCTTCTGAGCAAAAAAAAAAATTAAAAAATGGGTCCATTTTTTTTAAAAAAGTCAACAAAGTTTTTGATTTTGCAAAAAAATTCAAAAATTTTAAATCTTGAGTTACAAAATATTTTTTTTGATAGATATCCCACTCGCATCCCACTAAGCGACCATATAGGTCGCTTAGGAAAAGACCTAAGCTTTCTTAAAAAAAATAAAAAGGGCCCATTTTGAAAAAAAAGTCAAAAATATTTTTGATTTAAAAAAAAAATCAAAAATATTTTATTAAATTTTTTTAATTTTTTTTTTCGAAAGATTGCATAAATAGCTATCTAAACTATTTGGGACACATTTTGCTAAGAACAATAGGTAATAAGTTATATGGATAAAAAAAAAAAACACCTGTTTGGCCAAAATGTCAAATTTTGACCTCCTATAACTCAGAGAGTTCTTGACCGATCTTGTTGAAAAATGGTGTCCGAATTACTATCCAATAGAACTAACATTGGTGCATAGAACTAACATTTCATCGCGATCGGAAGACATCGATTTCAAAAGTTGGTTCACTTGACGTGAAATGCCCCATATATATAGTAGATGTTAATATTTTTCTAATTTGTATTTATCCCAAATTTTTACATGTCAAATATCTCATACAAAAAATAATAGACTTTTTTGAAAAGTGATAAAACTATATGAAAGATTACAGAACGGCGCATATTTTGTATTACTCAGTTCAAAAAACACGGATTTTGAGTTATGACGTTGTTGCAGCAAATGAGAGATATGTATGCAAAAATTATCTCAAATACCATATTTGCTGTTTTTTATGTTTTTGTACACAAAATTCGTTGTTGTATTTTCAATTTAAAATTAAAATATAAATTATTCGGTTAATCGAATAATCGAATAATTTTAAATTAACCGATTATTAACCGAATAAATCCAAACACCGATTAATTATTTGCTCGATTAACCGATTAAACCAGAAACCCGATTAATTGAATACCCTACTATTTATAAAGCCCAAATAATTCTTTCAATTTTCTTGAAAGTAACTTAAAAAACAAACGAACAAATGGTGATATTCTATTTATTTTAATTATCTTATATAAATTAGGCTATATAAATTATCATATGGGCAATTCCATGTCATCGTACGTGACAAAGCGGAATAGATTTTGCATAAATAATAATATCTGACAAACAATTTGGTCTTTATGTTCCATACAGAGGGTACTAGATTTTAAAAAAATAATATGTTCTTTCGAAACATTGTTGTCCAAAATATGGAACGAAATAAGTGTATATCGTACGTGACATAAAGCGGATGTAAGTTTTTAGATACATGTAGAAATATGCGAATCTTACACTAAACCAAATATTTTTCCTTTACAATCCGTCATATTTAATAAATAAAATCTTTGGATGATTTTATAATATATAAAATTTAATATCGTACGTGACATACCGTACGTCACAGATTATAGTAAAACAATATATATTAAGTAAATATTAGGGTATTCAATCGATTAACCGTTAATCGGTTAACCGATTAATTTTGGTCGGTTAACTGTTCGAATAATTTTTTTTTTAATTAATACAATTTTTATTAACCAAGGGCAAAATATTGCGCCAAATTTAAAATTGACAATTTTCAAATAACAAATAAACCGATTAATTTGTGTCGATTAAAAGAAAATTCTTTTTTTCTGCACTTTATTAGAAATATAGTTTTAAACACATTTTATTTCATAACTGGTGAACATTCCCTTCTAGCAATAGTTTTTTGAAGTATATTACGAAAACTGAAACCAAGAAATTTGGAAATGACCTGTTTTCTAGAATGTTCTATGATGAACTTTGTCCTAATGAGTCGGATGACGACATGGTAATACACGAAATTGAAGACATTACTGAAACGAGTCTTTTATCAGGGGCCAAATCACCGCATTCGAAATCGAGTACTTTGTCATCGAAATGTAGTTAACGTGGATTACAGCAGTCGTCATCGAAACGTATTTACTCGATTGGTAATCTCTTATCGAAAACAAACACTGCCGTTTTGTGTTAAAACTAAACAAATCAACCAAAACAATGAAGTAATATAATAAATAAATAAAAATATACTTATTATTGTAAAAAATATACAGTAGCCCAAGAAAGTCTACATACAGGAAAAATTATTATGTTATTTTAATTTAAAGCAGTTTTTTTTATGAGATATATAATAATACATGTCTTATGTCGATTTTAGCAAAAAAAATTCAAATAAGGCCCAAAAGTTCACCGTTATTAGAGTTCTGAGTAAAATAACGAAAAATTTATTTTCGGTCACGCCTACTTTTGGGTGAGCGGGGCTATTAAGTTTCATAATATTTTGAACATTAAAGCCCAAAAAACCCAAAAAAATTTCGTTATTTGACTCAGAATCAAAAAGTCTAATAAAGGTGAAATTTTGGACGTGATAGGAAATGTTGCTAAACCCGACTTAAGTGATGTTGTTTTAATTTTTTTTAGTGTGAATTTATTTTTTTAACAAATATATTTCATAAATTTTAACTTACAAATACTGCTTTCAACGAAAGAAATTTAATTTGAATTCGTGTATGTAGACTTTATTGGGCTACTACTGTACATATATATTTTATTTAAAATTGTAAAATTTTGGGCCACAATTTATTTTGTATTTTGTTTACTATTTCACAACTTTGGTACTTTGTGCTGATCATACTAAAAAACATTCTGAAATCTGTCAATGGCCGATGATGAGGAATACAAACAAAAACATTTGGATCCATTTTTTTTAAATTTTTCTACATTTTTTCACAATTTAACAATTTATCACAAATTTATTTATTTTGTTTTTCTTTTTTGTTTTCTTATTGTCATATGCTTCAGCAATGTAAGAAATAGTAGTAGGTAACATAAATTACGGTCGACAACCGTGATCCAAAACATTGCTGCCATCGAAAATATTCTCTACACGAACGTGCACTCGATATCGAATGCCGTGATTTGCCCCCAGAACTTAACGAAACTATTAAAGTATGTATTCCAATGGTATGATTTACGATTTTATATGCTTAGAAAGAGAACTGAGAAATTGTATATTCTTTATCAGTGTGAGAGTTTTTCCAAGTTTTATTAAAACTAAAAAAAAAAATTAAAAGGAAAGCATTTAAATTATATTTTTTTTAAGATTATTTCAGAAGATCTCAATAAATCCTAAAAAAAAACTCACAAGTGTTTTCGTGTTTTTCTTTTCAATTTAAAATTTTTATTTTCAAATAGAAATTATTCGGTTAATCGAATAATTTAAAAATAACCGAATATTAACCGATTAAATCTAAACCTCGATTAATTATTTGCTCGATTAACCGATTAAAACAGAAACCCGTTTAATTGAATATCCTAGTAAATATATGTATACAAAAACTAAAAAGATAAATATATATTCGTTTTCAATAAACAATTTGATAATAGCAAAAAAGAATCAGAGTCAAATTCATTTCATACTACATGCTAATTGGGAGCTTAGTTTTCGTCGCAATTTTAGCATAAAACATACTAATTAAATTAAAAAATTAAATATAGTCAGTTAAAACTTAAAATGTTCTAATGACCATTTATATTTTTAATCCAGAAATTCCGGGAATTCCCGGGAATTATTTTCCTTAGTTTTATGTGATATTTTTAGAACCTAACTTTCTCTAAAAGATGCTTAAAGCTCCAAAACAAATGCAGAGGATTCATACAACAAAAAAGATTTAACACAAATAGAACAATAACATGTTCATTATTCAAATTATTCCAAAAACTCAATTTGGAATAATACCACTTTTCGTGGAATAGAATTTTGTTTAATATTATTGGGGTTTCTTCAAGTTTTAATTAATATCTTTACTTAATTTATGATTTAATAATGGCCAATTCAAAATTAAAAAAATAAAATATTTTGTTTGCGAATTAACAGAATTAATTGGAATATAACGAAGGTAGAACAAAATCTGAAGGAAATTGAAGCCATTCCGATACAAATGACTAATCATTATAGCTTTGTCTATAACCAGAATTAGAAATCGAATCTGCTTATCTTACAAATTTCACTATAGTAAGGAAAAATCCGAAAAGAAAAGTAAAAATAACTTAATAAATCATACTTTTCATCTCATTCATATCACATATACTTATTTTGTTACATTTATTTGTAATTTTTTAAGATTGCAATTCACATTAAATCGGAAAAAATTTGCACGTGTATAATTTAAATGCTTTAATATTCAATTTGTTTTCATGTTTCGTATATTGTTTGAAACAAAGTATAACAAGTAGTCCGACTCTCTGGAAAAAACCTTGGAAGGTATCAAGCTATTTTTTTTACTAACCCCCATTAACCTTGGGGGTTAGTAATAGTTTCATACAAAAATAATTTTAAACAATAGTATAACTATAAGTTAACACATAATCAGTCTTCGTGTTAATGGGGATGGTTTACGTGGTAGTTCACTACGTGCGAACAATCAAGTAGAGTCGAAGGGACCCCATTTTGATGTTAATGGGGATAATAAGTATTTATATTTAGGTACTTTTTTACTAACATATATATAGAGTTAGGTAAAAATGATATAATAACAGACACCATAAGGTAAAATCCTATTCGCTATCATATCGATCTCTAGTTTATTGGGTAAATTCTAAAACAAGTAGTTCTAATGATTTTTTTTTTGTTTTCCTCTTTTACTACATTACCAGGCCAAGTACTCTACATTGTGAATACCGCTATTGTTTTATAACCTTTAATAAAATCAAATTTAAATTATTAAAAAAAACAGTATTAACTTGTTTTTTTATCTTAATAAAATTAAATTTTTTAGTATCTAGTTTTTTGAAATAGGATAAATAAGTCAAATATGGATTAACTTACCTAAATAACAAAAGTATCCGTTGAGAGGTAAAGTTTCCAGAACAAACCAGTAGTTGGTTACGTCTAATAAGGGGGCAATACATGAAAGGGCACCGATAACAAATGTATATCTTAAAGCCGTTCGTCTACATAAACCTGGGTTTGTAACAGCCATCATCCGATAACCAGCTCTAGAATAGTCCTGCCTCAAGTTCCATGATAATGCATTAAAATGAGGAAACTGCCAAGCATACAACATTCCAGCTAATATCCAAGCTCCTGCATCAAGACTTCCACAGCAACCTGCCCAGCCCATTAATGGTGGAATAGCTCCCACAGCGGATCCCACCCAGGTGTTTACTATTGACATTCGCTTCATTGGAGTGTAAATTGATGTATAAAGAAAAAGATTGCCAAGTCCTAATGCTGCCGTAAGACCATTTACACCAAAGTATAGCATACTTAGTCCAGAAGCTGCAGAAACCACTGCAAATCCCACCGCATGTAACGGAGTTAATTGTCCAGTAACGAGCACGCGACTTTTTGTTCTCGACATTTGCGAATCGAATGGAACTTCATGGTATTGATTTATGGAATTTGCTGCTGCCGAAACAAGTCCAGTACCCAAAGAACACAATAAAAATGATGCAGGATCAAATGGCGCTGGGGCCATTGCGTAGCCACCCATTGCTGTTATTACCACAAGTGCTATAATTAAAATTTAATTAGCATTAAATTTAATCAAATTCTAATTGAATTACATTTTTGTACATTTTGGATTATAAATATGTATGTACTCTACATAAGTATTTATTTTTTTTATACACTTACATGTCAATCTGAATTTTGATAATTTCTTGTAGTAACTAAGAAGTTTGCCCTTCTCTAAACTTGGACTGGGCTGCCAAACATGTCTTGTTACTTCCAGACTGTTTATGGCTGTTCCATCCCCGTCGGAAGAATTGACAACTCTATTAATTTCACCATTCTTAATGATAGAATCATTTTTGGAGTTTGTATTATCTTTAGAATAAGTACCAATATCCTTTTGAACTTTTTCAACACCCCCTGCGAAGTTCTATTTGAACTGATTAGAATGTTTACATAATTAAAAAAAAGAAGAAATATCTTACGCGCAGTGACTGCTTGTAAATGTTGTTTAGAAAATAAACATTTTGTGTTGATCTGTTAAGAACTAATTTAAACATACTTTCAATTTAATAACTAATATCAATAAACATGTATTAAATAATTATATCATTATTTTTTTTTTATTTAAAATTGTTCAGTAGCACCAGTTTTGAAGATTGTGTTTTCTACCGACTGTAAATAACGTGGGGTCGAAGATGCCACATCTGCAGAACTTTTGGCCTTCATAAAAGGTAGCCAGACACATTTAATTTTTGTTAGTACTGAAAACAGTATTGCCATTAACATCATTGACTGTATTACCGACCGACGTATCGTTAACCCTACGTCTCACAGTGGGTTGTACGATAGCCAATTAAATCAGTTTAAAATATTTTTTTATTAACGAATATTTAAAAAGTAGAATTTGTGTAACCTGAAAATAAAAGAAAGATGAGAAGAGAGCGAGAGGTAGAAAGAAAAAAATAAGGACTCTGCACCTAATCAGCTGATCGTTTTTTGCTGTATTATGTTTACATACTGTTACGTTTTAACCTTTTCAAAACGTTTGGTTTATTTCCTTTAAATAAACCGGATACTTTTGATTGCAAATAAAAGCCGTTTAGTAGTTTGAAAATTGTAACAACTCTTTATTTCTTTAAAATGTACAACAACAGAATTAAATAGACACTCAATATTTTTTTATACACGTTTATAAATTCTCAGAATTACAGACACATTTTATAATGTACACGAATTTACTTGAAAACACAACACACTTTAAGGCACTTAGATGATGTTTATTCGAAAAGCGTCTCTGATAAACTCACTAACGACTGCAACCTCTGCTACTATTTATAACACTGCCATCTGCACTCTAGATTTCTCTTTAACTGTCCTTATACTCGAATTCGTAAGCACCGATGTCATCACGGCGCTTAAATTTATCTATGAGCCTCTTCTGCAATTCCGCCTTATTACCTGCTGTTGGTAACTCCAACTTACTCAATTCTTTCTTGAGTTGTTCAACTTTTAGTTCTTCAAACTTCATGCTTATTATTTTGCAATCCCACTTCTGACACCAATTGTTACGTTTTAACCTTTTCAAAACGCTGGTTTATTTCCTTTAAATAAACCGGATACTTTTGATTGCAAATAAAAGCCGTTTAGTAGTTTGAAAATTGTAACAACTCTTTATTTCTTTAAAATGTACAACAACAGAATTAAATAGCCACTCACTGTTTTTTTATACACGTTTATAAATTCTCAGAATTACAGACACAATTTATAATGTATACGAATTTACTTGAAAAACACAACAAACTTTAAGGCACTTAGATGATGTTTATTCGAAAAGCGTCTCTGATAAACTCACTAACGACTGCAACCTCTGCTACTATTTATAACACTGCCATCTGCACTCTAGATTTCTCTTTAACTGTCTAGAGGTTTCTAATACATACGCCATCTGTGGTGTACTTTCTACAATGTTCTTTAACTGAATATAGTCGTGTGTCAGCTACTGAATTATTTTAAAGAAGACAGCTACAATTAAACAGCTGATTTATAATTCAGTGGTGCCACTTTAATAAAAAATAACCGTACAAAATTCCAAAGTAATTAAGATTGAAACAATTATTTTGAGTAAAAATATATATATGGTTATAATCAATTATGTACTTGTTATTAATTTATTTCAATATGGTTATCAGAAACTTCTCTTAATTAAGTAAAAAAATATATTTTTTTAAGCACTAATTTGATTTACATTTTTTTATTATATTAGCAACACTATTTCTGTTTTGTAGTTGACAAAAATAGAAATTAGCCTAATTCGGCTACATCGGCATGAGTAGTCGTGTGGCCGTGTAGCTGTGCTGTCGTTAAAATAATCGTCTCCATATAAACGTGTGCATTTTATTTTTGACAGATTGAAGTTGGTAGCCTGCTGTCTTGAATGTGTTTAATGCATTATACAAAAATACAGTGCTCTAACAGGTACTACCAAAAGAAGCTTTACTACTTTACAGAGACAAGTTTTGTAATGGAAAATAGTCAAGGTATATTAATTATAAGGTAGTGTTATCAGACCAGCTGATCGTTTTTTGCTACTATGTTCATTTTTCGCCGTAGTGCATTATAAATGTCAAACTTTGTTTACATTTTGTAAATGTCAAACTTTGTTTTGCTGTTAAATTCGTTTATGTTTTAAAACCAATAATAATACTACACGAAATTAGTTTTATTTTTAAAAACATCAAATTAAATTACAAACAGATTAAAATTTATAAACATTTTTTGTTTAACAAAAATTCGCTTTGATTTATTTGTGAACTGTTTTGACATTTTTCCCTGCCAGCCAATTCGCCTTCAAATGCAGGCACAATGTCAAACTACATATAAAAAAATATAACCAATTCGCTCGGTATTCTGAATTCGCCGATGACACTACCTTATAATTAATATACCTTGGAAATAGTATGTAACAAAACTCGCGGCGAATGTAACTTGTCTCTGTTACATTAAGCTTAGGATTTTCATTCCTCAAATGTAAATTTGTTCTTGTATTTCCATTAACATTCCATTAAAGACCCAAAGGTCATAGGGTATATTCAAATAGCTGACAACTCATGGACGGAATCTAGCTCGGAAACACTCTCCCTGCTTATGGAAACACACTTTCCTGGTTGTGAAGGTACAGGCACTAGGGTTGACGATCAGGGGGCTAATATGCCTGAGGGTACTAGTCATGACTCTGGACAAATTGAGGGAATAGTCACTAGGGAAAAACTAGCCTGGGCGGTGAAATCTTTCGACCCGTATAAATCACCGGGTCCTGATGGAGTATTTCCGGCGATGCTATGTAATATCCCGGATACGGCACTATTCCTTTTGGCGGATATCTTCAAGGCCTGTCTCAGTAGGAAGTATCTGCCGTGCGGGTGGAGAGAGGTCAAGGTTGTTTTCATACCTAAGTCCGGTAAGGCCAGCCACTCGAAACCAAAGGATTTTAGACCTATTAGCCTATCGTCTTTTCTTCTGAAGACATTAGAACGACTGATAGATCCAAGTATTTAGGAACCTTCCTTGACAATAAATTGTCATGGAAAATAAATACGCAGGAAAGATTAAAAAAGGGCCTCAATGCCTACTATGCATGCAGGAACTCAATTGGCAAGAACTGGGGCTTGCGACCTAGTATGGTTAATTGGATCTACACTTCTGTTGTTAGACCTATTATTACTTATGGTTGCACAGTGTGGTGGGAGGCAATGAGGAAACGTAGCTACAGGGCTATACTCAACAAGGCTCAAAGGTGTGCATGTCTGGGCATCACAGGTGCCTTAGGTTGCACCCCGCATGCGGCGTTGGATATAATCCTAAACCTACTACCCATTGAGAAATATGTTGAGAGTGTGGCAGCAAGGAACTTACTCAGACTATCAGAGTCTTCCTTGGTGAAACCCTTGCGGATAGAACACACTATGATACTGTATGAGGCAGGTCTTATTGGTCAGGACATTATTCCATCTGGAATCTCTGACTATAAGGTCGCGACCTTTAGCTTCGGTGCATCACCCCCAGTAGAGTTCCCCACTAGGGATGAGTGGGTTGGATCCGATCAACTGTTTGATTTGTGCGCAGTTTTCACTGACGGTTCCAAAATGGATTCTGGTACAGGGCCGGGGTTTATTTGGTCGACCAAGACATCAAGCGCTCATATAGACTCTCTAACGAGTGTAGCGTCTTCCAGGCAGAGATCTTCGCGATCTGGAAAGCCACAGAGTTGATAAGGGCACACGTCAATAGAGGGGCTGTAGTGACGATATACGTAGATAGTCAGGCGGCACTGAAGGCCTTGGAATGTCATTTAGTACACTCCAACCTAGTAGAGGACTGTAGGAGAGCTCTGGAGGAGCTATTGGTACACTACTCAGTGAGATTGTGTTGGGTACCAGGGCACTGTGATATACAGGGTAATGAGGTAGCAGATGAACTGGCTAGACATGGTTCTGATCTGGATCATGACACTAGGGAACGGGCTGTTAGACCACCCATTTGTCACTACTATAGGGTAATCTACGAAAGATTCCGGGACTATACGAATCAATCCTGGGGCAGTAGAACAGATTGCAAAGTGTCCAGGGCCAAAATGGCCAAAACTGAATGCTAACGTGACTGGAACACTGATAGAGTTGGATAGGTATAATCTCAGGATTCTAGTAGGAGTGATAACCGGTTATTGCTCAATGGGAGCCTTTAAGGGTAAATGGGATAATGGCACACAGGACTTCTGTAGAGTGTGTGGGGATGCAGAGGAGCTAGAGACAGTAGAGCACATTATGTGCAACTGCCTATGCTACAGGGTCACAGACTTAGATGGCTAGGAAATAGATTTCTGGACGAACTTGGTAGTGTTGCTGGCTGCAAACTAAGCAACATACTGGATTTCATTAAGGGAATAGGGTGGCTATTTATGAGACGTTCTACGGCGATTCCAAATCCATAAAAAGACTTCTCTTTCTTTCTTTTTCTTTTTAACAGGCGGAACTTTATACTCTTCTCTTACTCTAAGGCTATCATCTTTGTCTATCTCTATTGAAGGGAATCACAATGGACCTCAAGGTCTCCGAGTGGAAGTGCACATGTACACCCCTTCCTAACCTAACCTATCCATTAACATTTGATCCTGCAAAGGCTACAACCACCTATTTAAATATTTTAATTCAAAGGTTTTAAATTTCAATGCAGCCACATACAAAACTGACTATCAGCAAGATCTCCGTAAGGCAATAAGAACCGTATTTTTAGGTTCCAGAATATTTGGATGCTGGTTCCATTACTGCCAAGCATCACGTCGACAAATAACATCGAAATACAAAAATTTAGATAAATTCATATATGAAACACTAATAAACACATTTCATTAAAATTTAAAATATTAGGGTCTTATTTCATTTTTTTGGGACTTATTTCATTGGGCTTTATTTCCATATTTTTTTGGAAATTATATCATTATGAAATAAAACCCAAATATTTGGAATTACGTTGTAATTTTAATTGGGAGTTAGTTCATTGAAATTGGATGTTTATTAATTTTTTTTTCATTTGGGAGTTATTTAATTTTTTTGGGTTTTAATTTATTGGGACTTATTTCATTTTCATAATTGGGCGTTATTTCATGACGCCGGCGTTTACACATGCAAGTAACTGAACACATTTATACGTTTGCACTAACACAATCACTATGCATGTGTAAATTTACACAATTGTACAATTGTGTAAATACGTGTTAATGCAAAAGTATGAATGTGTTGAGGTTTTGCAACTGTGCTATCGACACCACCTTATTGTAAAATGTACGTTTCAAGGCGTATTAACAAGGTGAGTGCCAAGGCCAAGGCGAATTTATACAAGGTGGTGGTAGTTCTACAAAAACAACAAATGGTCTTAACAAATGTCAAAAAACAGAAATTAAAAATTAAACAAATATGTATTAAAACTAAATATAGTGTAGATAATTGAATAGTGAGGGCTTTACTTATTTATGCAAAATATAAATATTTTGTTAATTAGCTTAGAATATTTAGATATTGAAGTATAACAAGTAAGAGTGCTATATTCGGCTATGCCGAATCTTATATACCATTCACCTTTGTTGTGGATGCATTATTATTTTTTATAATTAGTATATATGTATGTACTAGGGTATTCAATCGATTAACCGTTAATCGGTTAACCGATTAATTTTGGACGATTAACTGTTCGAATAATTTAAAATTGCCGATTTTCAAATAACAAATAAACCGATTAATTTGTGTCGATTAACCGATTAACCGAAATTCCTTTGTTTTGCACTTTAAATTTTTTTTTTGCATTTATTTTCCCTTTCAATTCAAATACAAATTTCAAATTAAAATTAGATATTTTTTGAACATCCAATAAACTTGATAAGTGAGTATGTATAACAACTGACATATTTAAATTACATGTCTTTGAACATTTGTTTGTATTTATTTTTTATTTAGTCTTTTATCATAACTAAAAGAAACTATTAAATTAATCAAAATCTAAAACAATCCAAAAAGGAATATTTTTTATCATGCTTTTGATTTCTCAAACATATACAATCAGCGAGAGAGTTTTTTCCCAAGAAAAGTTTTATTAAATCTAAAGAAAAAAATCGTTTAAAATATATTCTTTTTGTAAAAGATTATTTCAGAAGATCTCACTAAAACCATAAAAAAATCAAACATCGCTCATTTGCTGCAACAACGTCATAATTCAAAAAAAGTCGTTTCGAGAAAAACGTCTTTGAATGTTTTATGACATTGTACTATTTCTTAAATAAATCGTCTACAAATCATGCGATTTCAGAAATATAAATAGTAGTTGTTAATATTTTTCTAATCTGTATTTAAAGCAAATTTTTACTTATCAAATATACGAGAAAACATGAAATTTAATATTGAAGTTTAAAAAATACAAAATAATTGACTTTTTTGAAAACTGATAAAACTAGATGAAAGATTATAGAACGGCGCATATTTTGTATTACTCAGTTCAAAAAACACGGATTTTGAGTTATGACGTTCTTGCAGCAAATAGGTGATATGTTTACAAAAATTATCTCAAATAACTTATTTGCTGTTTTTTATGTTTTTGTACACAAAATTCGTTGTTGTATTTTCAATTTAAAATTAAAATAGAAATTATTCGGTTAATCGAATAATTTTAAATTAACCGATTATTAATCGAATAAATCTAAACCTCGATTAATTATTTGCTCGATTAACCGATTAAACCAGAAACCCGATTAATTGAATACCCTAGTATGTACATTGCCCACTTTCAGCGTACAGCATCCTAAATTTATCAAGAACACAAAAAACAACAACAACGCCAAACGAAACAAAACACCAAAAGAAAAAACAAAAACAAAATACGCAAGGCAATGAAACCAACACACATCCAAACATACGTTTAATTGTATAAAAAACAACAACAACGCCAAAATAAACAAAACACAAAAAAAAATACGCAAAGCATGCACATCCAAACATACGTTTTGTTGCTTTTTTGTCAAAGCATGCAATACATTGTGTTTTTTGATGAAATTTTAAGAGGTTGTCTCGGATTTTTGCTCATATCTCAGTTATTTATGGACGGATTTTGCTGATTTTAAATAGCAAAATTCTCGAAAGTATGTCTGACAGAATTGTTGAAGATTTGGATCCCGGAGATATCTGGGGCCTTCAGAAAATTGATTTCAACAGACAGACAGACGGACATGGCTTAATCGACTCCGCTATCTATAAGGATCCAGAATATATATATTTTATAGGGTCGGAAAATTATATTGTGGAAATTACAAACGGAATGACATATAAGGTATACTCCAGGACACACTTAGAAAGGTGACTGAGATGAAACAGCTGATTATTTTTGTTATTCAGTTTGAACTGTCAATTCACTTGTGGTTGTTGTGGCGAAAAATACAACAAACCCAAAAGCAACAAGTAAGAGAGCTATATTCGGCTGTGCCGAATCTTAAATACCCTTCACCAAATTATACTTTAAAATAAAAATTTTAAATATTTTTAGGTAAACAAAAATTAAATTTTATTTTTCCAATTTTTTGGAAATTGTTTTTTAATTTTTTTTTAAACTTAGTGAAAAAACCAATTCGAGTTAAAAAATATTTTTTCGATTTTGACCCATTGTAGGTCCAACTTACTATGGTCTTATATACGACGTTGCAAAGGTCTTTGAAATATCTATCGTTAGATATCCATATTGTCTATATTAATGACTTAGTAATACAGATATAGGTCAAAAATATATCTCAGCCATTTGTGGACCGATTTCTTCGGAAAGTCGATTTCAACCCACAGACGGACATTGCTATATCGACTCCGCTATCTACAACGATCCGGAATATACTATATACTTTGTGGGGTCGCAAATGAAAAATGTAGAAAATACAAACGGAATGACAAACTTACATATATGTATATTAGAGTGACAATCAGTTGTATGGAAAAAAAATTTTGTTAAAATTTTGAAGAGTGCCGGGTGGAATATTGTGACACTAGGCCTAAATGTTAAGTGCTGAAAATTTGAGCCAAATCGGACAACGATTTCTGGACGCGCATCGAGGTCAAAGTTCAGATATATGCAAAATTTTACTGTTAATATGGAATAAATAGGTGAAACTCGTTAACTTTCTGCATTGTTTTCTAGAAATGTGTAGATTTATTTATATTAATGAATATTACATTAAAAAAAATTTTTTGGAAATTAACCCTGTATCTCCTTTGGTTCAAAATGACCCAAAAACTGTATTATCGCCAAAATTAGAGAAAAATGCAAATTTTTCAGTTTTTGAAAAAAATTTGCTACTAAATAAATACTTTTGCAATTGAATGCAAAATAATCGAAATATGTACGTAATTATCGTTGTAATGAGATATAAATGACAAAATTTGACAAAAAAATTTTAAAGTTATTACAAATTCGCCAGACCATTAACGTGTTTCAGGCCACTTGAACAAAAAATTTAGGAACAAAATTAAGATATTTCGAGAAAAATTAAAATAAAAGCTCATTTTTACTTAAAATATGTCCATATTTACTTGTATATGAGTTTTTGTCTTCGTAGGATACCGTTAACCTATTGGCAGGTATGGCCAAAAAAAATAATTTTTTTTAACGGCTGTTTCAAAACTCCATTTTCAAATTTTTAAAAATTTTGTTAAACAAATTTCAGATTTTTTCGATCATCACATTGGGGTTTATTGAGATCAAAATAGGGAATAAAAATATGAAAAAAATATTTCAATACCTCTTACAGTTTTTCCGTACCTGCGATTTAAATTTTGCGTTTTTCAAGAAAAACTAATTTTTTGTCCATATTTAGGCGAATGAGTTCAATTTCCTTACTGTTATAAATTTTAAGTAAAACCTATTCATAATATTATAGTCCTTGCAATTTTAAATATGTTCTGAAAGTTTTACTAAAATCGGAAAACGATAACCTTTGAATAGTGAAGGTCAAAGGTCAAATTTTTCAATATTTGGAATTTCTAATGAAAATATAGCGAAATGTTATATATTTTTGGGCCGATTTTCATGAAACTTGAGGAAAATATAACATAAAGTCCAGAATTTAAAATCACAGCACAAAAATGGCAATTAACCCTTAGCAGCACTTGGGGTCCAAATTACCCTCAACTTTTAAAATGACGAAAAACACAACAATTTTGACCTCAAGTACTCTTAAAGGTTAAAATCCATTTTTGAACTGTTGTTGTAAATGCTACACACCATTATATATTTTCCTCAAGTTTCATGAAAATCGGCCCAAAACTATATAACATTTCGCTATATTTTCATTAGAAATTCCAAATATTGAAAAATTTGACCTTTGACCTTCACGATTCAAAGGTTATCGTTTTCCGATTTTAGTAAAACTTTCGGAACATATTTAAAATTACAAGGACTATAATATTGTGAATAGGTTTTACTTAAAATTTATAACAGTAAGGAAATTGGACTCATTCGCCTAAATATGGACAAAAAATTAGTTTTTCTTGAAAAACGCAAAATTTAAATCGCAGGTACGGAAAAACTGTAAGAGGTATTGACATAATTTTTTCATATTTTTATTCCCTATTTTGATCTCAATAAACCCCAGTGTGATGATCGAAAAAATCTGAAATTTGTTTAACAAAATTTTTAAAAATTTGAAAATGGAGTTTTGAAACAGCCGTTAAAAAAAATTATTTTTTTTGGCCATACCTGCGAATAGGTTAACGGTATCCTACGAAGACAAAAACTCATATACAAGTAAATATGGACATATTTTAAGTAAAAATGAGCTTTTATTTTAATTTTTCTCGAAATATCTTAATTTTGTTCCTAAATTTTTTGTTCAAGTGGCCTGAAAACCGTTAATGGTCTGGCGAATTTGTAATAACTTTAAAATTTTTTAGTCAAATTTTGTCATTTATATCTCATTACAACGATAATTACGTACATATTTCGATTCTTTTGCATTCAATTGCAAAAGTATTTATTTAGTAGCAAATTTTTTTCAAAAACTGAAAAATTAGCATTTTTCTCTAATTTTGGCGATAATACAGTTTTTGGGTCATTTTGAACCAAAGGAGATACAGGGTTAATTTCCAAAAAATTTTTTTAATGTAATATTCATTAATATAAATAAATCTACACATTTCTAGAAAACAATGCAAAAAGTTAACGAGTTTCACCTATTTATTCCATATTAACAGTAAAATTTTGCATATATCTGAACTTAGACCTCGATGCGCGTCCAGAAATCGTTGCCCGATTTGACTCAAATTTTCAGCACTTAACATTTAGGCCTAGTGTCACAATATTCCACCCGGCACTCTTTGAAATCTAAAAAAAAATCGGCTGTCACTCTAATGTATATACTCTTGCCAGTCATGGTGAAGGGTATAATAATTTTCTTTAGAAAATCTTGTCTATAACTATATTTTCTGTGGAATAGGACATGTTGTGTATAACAATATTTTCTATAGAAAATCTTGTGTATAACAATATTTTCTATAGAAAATCTTGTGTATAACAATATTTTCTATAGAAAATCTTGTGTATAACAATATTTTCTATAGAAAATCTTGTGTATAACAATATTTTCTATAGAAAATCTTGTGTATAACAATATTTTCTATAGAAAATCTTGTGTATAACAATATTTTCTATAGAAAATCTTGTGTATAACAATATTTTCTATAGAAAATCTTGTGTATAACAATATTTTCTATAGAAAATCTTGTGTATAACAATATTTTCTATAGAAAATCTTGTGTATAACAATATTTTCTATAGAAAATCTTGTGTATAACAATATTTTCTATAGAAAATCTTGTGTATAACAATATTTTCTATAGAAAATCTTGTGTATAACAATATTTTCTATAGAAAATCTTGTGTATAACAATATTTTCTATAGAAAATCTTGTGTATAACAATATTTTCTATAGAAAATCTTGTGTATAACAATATTTTCTATAGAAAATCTTGTGTATAACAATATTTTCTATAGAAAATCTTGTGTATAACAATATTTTCTATAGAAAATCTTGAGTATAACAATATTTTCTATAGAAAATCTTGAGTATAACAATATTTTCTATAGAAAATCTTGTGTATAACAATATTTTCTATAGAAAATCTTGTGTATAACAATATTTTCTATAGAAAATCTTGTGTATAACAATATTTTCTATAGAAAATCTTGTGTATAACAATATTTTCTATAGAAAATCTTGTGTATAACAATTAGGGTATTCGAATTATTCGATTTTTCTCTAGTTCGAATAAAACGAATAATTCGAAAAAGAGGATTTTAACTTGTTCGAATAATTCGATCACACGTTTAAAATTAATCGAATTATTCGAATAATTTAATTTTTTTAAAAAAGTAAAGAATGAAGTTTTGATGTCGGTTTTTTAATATTTTATTGTTAAAGAAAAACAAAAAATAACGTTAAAGTTACCAATTCAAGTATTGATAATGTTAAAAAAACATTCGAAAACAAAGTCCATTATTAAATTTTCATCAGAAATATTCTGATCAGATTAACTCCCCAACAATCTACAAAACAATTGACTAGCAAACCCTTTAGTTTCCGTTTTGGAACTATACTTCAAAAACTTTGAGCTAGTTGGACATTATTCTGAATTCAAATACAATATAAACGTATTAAGAACTTTTTTATGTCGTTTATTAATTCGGGTTTTAAATTGAGTAACTAATTCTTTAGTAAATTAATTATTCACTATTTCTAAATTATTTATAACAAATTTGTATAATACAAAATCAAGCTCTATAAACGTTGCACAGTGGTATGAGAATAAAAAAAGAGGGAAATAAATCTGTAACTTTTAAAACCTTGCGCCGATTTGAATGAAATTTCACTTGCGCAAAGAGGAAGTGTAGTCGTTTTGAATTTGGACCTCATGACCCTACCAGGAGCGGGACCAGGGGTTCCCAAAGTAGGACACCTCGGGTATGTTCAATTTTTAAAATGATCCTATTTCTTCGTTTGTGTTCCGATTTAAAAAAAATCACACATACAGAATCTCCTCGTCCAGCACTACATAAAAGCTCAATTATCTCTTATAGCTTAGGAGATATTCGCATTTGAAAATTTAAATTTCAACATTTTTACCCACCCTACACCAGTTTTTTGGTGACCGCGGTTCCAAATATTCTCAGATTTTATCCATTTTTCTTTTATAGGATTAACAATAGATCTATATATCAAATAAAGAAAGAAGTGTTTAAAAATCATGACTGAGTCTAAAGTTACATGCATTTGAATATAAAAAAATTAAAAAAGGCGATTTTTCGCAATTTTTTTTAGAAAAAAGTACTTTTATTCTTTTTAAGTTATCTAAAAATTTTCTAAGAGGATGTATAATGAATTTGTACTTTTTGAAAAGCTAACTTTACGCCAAATATTTTAAATGAAAAAAACATTTACAATTTTTTATACCGACGGGATCAGGTCCATTCAAAAAATGCCTATTTTTTTATGTAAAATTCAACTTTAGGGCAAAAATTCTCAAATTGCATACAAAATATAGTAACCTATTTTAGATGGCCCAATAAGTTCTTAATTATGTTGTAAAGGGTTCCGATAACCCCGCCACTATTATGGATATTATAGCCAAAAAACGAAAAATCCCATTTTTGGGATTTTTCAAGATTTTTTTGGGAATTGCGGGATGCTTGATAACAAATTTATTTTTTTTTTTCCATTTTAAATAGAAAAATCTACATAACTGTGAAATTTCATTAAAAAATATTCATAAATAAAAATTTTATTTCAATTTAAAAAATCTATGCTGCCAGTGATTCTCCATCAACTAGTTTTGAGGATATATGGATTAATTCAACTCCTGGATCGAAAGCCTTTTGTAGGCCAATATGTTTCGAATATACAAAAGAAACAAAGATTACGACACAAGATTTGATCAACTTAATTGAATCTGAAATTAAAGACTTGGTACCGGTTACAATCCAAATAGCTCAATATTCCTTCAACGTTTCTTTTAATATGAAACTAACGATGATCGATGGAAAAGTCAGCAACGCCATAACAGGAACATCATCTACTTGGAACTGTTCCATATGTGGTGAAAAAAAATCGGAATTTTCGAATATATCCAAGGAAAGAACAATTAACGAGGAAGTGCTCAAATTCGGAATATCTCCTCTACATGCCCGTATAAGATTTCTTGAACATTTTCTACATCTGGCATATGATTTAAAATATAGAAGCATACCAGAAAATATCAATAAATCAGTAAATAAAAATGAAGAACTGATGGAAATGAGAGCCACGGAGAAAAGAAGAATTCAAAAAGCAGATTGGATTAAACATTGATAAACCACTCGTAGGATATGGAAGCACAAATGATGGAAACACAGCTAGACGATTTTTCAAAGATTTTGAAACAACCTCAGATATAACGGGAATTAATATGGAATTACTGAAAAAAGTCAATATTATTTTAATGGCAATAAATAGTAAGCACAAAGTGAATGCAACAAAATTTGGCGAGTATTCCACAGAAATTTCAAAACTTCTATTATCGTTGTACCCTTGGAAAGAAATGACACCAACAGTACATAAAGTATTATGTCATGGAAAAATCATAATTGAACATAATATTTTGCCCTTAGGAGAACTTACAGAAGAACCCCAAGAATCGAGAAATAGGGACTTCAAGTATGTTCAGCAGTTCAACTCCAGAAAGTGTTCTCGACAATCTCAAAATGAAGACATTTTGAATAATCTAATTTTATCATCAGATCCAGTCTTATCATCTATGAGGAAACGTTGGATTTGCTACAGAAGTTTGACGTTTGAAAATAGTCATGACTTTAAAGATTTGCTTTATCTTTTAGATATGGATTGCTCTGTTTCTGATTATTTTACTAAATTAAGCTAATTATAAATTTAAAAATAAAAAATATTTTCCCAAAAAAACATTACTTGTTTCTTTAGTTTTTTGTTTATTTATCAAATATTTCACATGAAATGTATGCTATGAAATCTACCTGTTCTATTACCTGTAGTAAAAAAATAGTATTATGTAAGAAATATGTTTTAGGGATATCCCAGGTATTTCATATTATACCTGGGATTCATTGTTAAAAAAGAGTTGCAATCGCTTAATGTTTGTACTTATGTATTATATAAGTACCTAACATTGAAGTTGTTATGGAAGAAAATAACTTGGTGATGAAATTTCACTAGACATGTTAATCATTCGTTCATTACTGTGACACGTGGACAAAATAAGGTATCAATATTTTGGAAATTGCATCTTCTTTTCAAAAATGTTTAAATATATTGAAAATTAAAAACTTCATAGAAGAGTTTTTGCAAAAAAAAAGATAATTTTTTTTTTATTTTTTGTTGAAAATTTAAATTTTTAAACTGCTATAACTTTTTGGTTTATGAATATTTTTTAATTAAATTTTACAATTATATAGACATTTTTTGTCGGAATGGAAAAGTGAAAATTTGGATTTAGATTTGTTATTGAGAATCCCACAATTCCCAAAAAACTTTTCAAAAATCCCAAAATTGGGATTTTTGGATCTATTGAAGGTACCAAGCTCGGTGCTATGAAATCCCTTTGCATGATATTCAAGAACAGATTGGGACATACAAAACTGGTCTTAATTTTTTGAAAGCAGCTATGCGATTTTAGAATATTTTGTCTAAAGTTGAAATTTACATAAAAAATAGGTCCACTTCGGAAGGCTCTGGACCACGCAATAATACGAATTTTGATATTATTTTGCTTTTATAATATTTACCGAAATGTTATCTTTCAGAAAAATATAAACACATTATTTATTTTTTTCTCATTTTCTGTATAATTTAAAATTAATGTAGGTACTTTTTTCGAAAAAAAATGGCAAAAAAACGATAGATATTTTTTAACAATTCTTTCTTAAGATTATTAATAAATTTGTTGTTAATTCAAAAAAAGATACTTCAAGAAAATCGGGAAAGAATTGGCTCCGTTATTAGCAAAATGGCAGACCAAGGTAGGCAAAAAAAATAAAATTTTACTTTTCAAATGCGAATAACTCGTAAACTATAATAAATAATATATGGCTAAAGCAATGTTTTTTGTAGATCTCGTCTAGTACATTCCATATATATAAAAATCTTTCAAATCGGATCGCAAACAAAAGTTTGGCATCATTTTTAATTTTTGATATACCCGAGGTGCCCCACTTTGGGGCATTGTGGCTCGGCCCCCCTTGGTTGTTTAAGCCCAAATTCAAAACTTAAACTTATCGACACCTCCTCTATAGCCATGGGAAATTTTTATTAAAATCGGGCTATTCGTTTAGAAGTTACAGATTTATTTCCACTTTTTTTTCAGATAACCCACTGTGCGTCGGTATCAAAAATTATAAATGTTTTTTTCATTTAAAATATTTGGCGTAAAGTTAGCTTTTAAAAAGTACAAACTCATTATACATCCTCTTAGAACATTTTTAGATAACTTAAAATGAATAAAAGTACTTTTTTCCCAAAAAAATTGCGAAAAATTTAAAAATTTTTTTATATTCAAATGCATGTAGCTTTGGACTCAGTCATGATTTTTAAACACTTCTTTCTTTATTTGATATATAGATCTATTGTTAATCCTATAAATGAAAAATTGGATAAAATCGGAGAATATTTGGAACCGCGGTAACCAAAAAAACTGGTGTAGGGTGGGTAAAAATGTTGAAATTTAAATTTTCAAATGCGATTATCTCGTAAGCTATAAGAGATAATTGATAGCTCGACGAGGAGATTCTGAATGTAACCAAAAAAACTGGTGTAGGGTAACCAAAAAACACAAACGAAGATATAGGATCATTTTAAAAATTGAACATACCCGAGGTGTCCTACTTTGGGAACCCCTGGTCCCGCTCCTGGTGGGGTCATGAGGTCCAAATTCAAAACTTAAACTCGACTACACTTCCTCTTTGCGCATGTGAAATTTCATTCAAATCGGCGTAATGGTTAGTTATTGAAGTTACAGATTTATTTCCCTCTTTTTTTATTCTCATACCACTGTGCGTTGTCGAATCTTTTCTTAATAAAGTGGTCTTGGGGAATTACACAATAAAGGGAATCTGTCCAAAGTTTGATATCATTGTCAATGAACGTGGCTAACTTGAAGTCAGGCAGTGCATGATTGACGCATTTACAAATACGCAAAAAGTTGATTACCATGTTAGACAAAGATGTTCAAAATCATGTATAAGACGAACTCGAAGTACATAACAAATATTTTATTCCGTACCTTTTATTTTCATTGGTTCAAGTCCTGAGTTAAAAATTTTGAAAGATTTGTTTTTAGAATTGTAACTTCTTGCTGTAATATTTATATATTTATAGGAGCTATAGGTAGACTTGCCAACCGTCCCGTTTTCGTCGGGACAGACCAGTTTTCGAGACGAATGTCCCGTGTCCCGGCGATACTCTGAACGGGACGCCATTTGTCCCGTTTAAAAAAAAACATAACTTTTTCATTAATTACCACAAAAAATATAAAAAATCAAAAATTGGAAATAAATAGTATTTTATAAAAACTGAATATCACTATTTAACAATATACATAGGTACTTAATGCATTAACTTCTATGAGTTTCAATAAACTCATTAATAAACATTATTTAACTTTCATGAAAAATAAATGGCACGATACTCGCTCTAGGATGCTTGTACCTTTAGTTAAAGGTGAGTTGTTGGTCCATTGAAATGTACTGAGTTTGTTGAATTTATTACTTCAAATAATAATAAAAAAGCTGATAAAAGCGATTAAAAATATAAATTTTAAATTATGGACTGAAATAGGTAAACTTTATTAAATAACCCGCTGCACTTCGTTACTCCTACGTAGTAAAATAAAAAAATGTTAAAGATTTTATAAACTATTTTTTTAATGAGGTGAAACAAATTAGGTAAAATTATAAAAAAATAAATTTTCAGACAAAGTTTGAAGAATCTCGCAATTTTAATTATCCAGATATTCAAAATTTACTATGTACTTTGAATGGAAAGTTTCACACCCACTGTTCCGATCTAGACCATTTTAGCTAAACTCTGTACAGTGATAAGAATTTGATTCATACAAAGTTTAAATACATTACAATTATAGTACTTCAAATATTCGAAATTAACTATATACTTTGTATGGGAGGCGTCACTCCCCCTAATCCAATCCCGACCATTTTACAGCCAAATTATGTAAAATGATAAGTTTGAGGAATCTCGCAATTATTGTTCTAAAAATATTTATTTTCCTTTGTGTGGTAGGTGACTTAAACCTTGTTCGGATTCTTCCCAATTTGGTTAAACTTCATGTCGTGATATGAAATTGATACATATAAAGTTTGAAGAATTTCACAATTATAGTACTCCAGATATTTGAAAATAACTTTTTACTTTAAAAAATTCAGTCTCGCCCATTTTCAGCCAATCTCCGTATAGTGACAAGAATTTGATTCATACAAAGTTTAAATACTTCACAATTATAGTACTCCAGATATTCGAAATTAATTATTTACTTTGTATGAGAGATGCCAAGCCCACAACACAATAACATTTTCACCCAAAAAATGTAGAATAGTAAGGGTGATATTAGGGCAAAATTTTAAGACTTCCACAATTATAATTCTCCAGATATTCGAAAATAACTATTTACTCCTAAAGTAAATAGTTCGAAGACTTTCACAGTAATATTTCTCCAGATTTTACACAATTAAAATTAATGTGTTATTGTTGATTTTAATAAATAAAATAGGATAATAACACTGCTTCAAAATAACACTTTTTGTCAGAACTTGAAAAGCGACCTAATGGAGGTTGTATGCCTAGGTGAGGACATGCTAAAACCGTTTTCAAAGATTTTGAACACCCTCAAAATTTTGAGTTATTTTGAAACAAGTGTTTTAGGGTAGGTAGTACTTCAATACCTCTAACTCAGACATTTTAAAACCGATTACAAAATTTTAAAAAATAATCTAAGAAATTGTTTAATTTTTCAAATTCAACAATAGTTATTTAAATTTTTGCACAGTGCTTTAAAGACAATTTTATATAGACAAAAAGGAGATATTACTTATTAAAATCGGTTTATATTTGCAAAAGTTATTAAACCTTTTCGAAAAAAGTTTGAAAATATTTACCCTTTTACATTTATATGCGCTGGGGGAGAAAATATTCAAAAAGGTATTAATGGTATGTTTTATTAAGGTATGTTTTATTAAGAACTTTTCTTTATACATTGATATACATTTTTATAAGCTTTCATATCAAAATAAGCAACGAAAAGCGACTCAAATCAAAAAAGATTGTAACAAAAACAATACTTATAACTAGGGGGCGGATTTTCATGCATTTATTATTGGAAAATATGCGCCTAAAAAATGCTTCAAAAAAATCAAAATATGACCTAAAAATTAAAAAAATATGCACTTATATTTTTGTGCAGAAACATAAAATAATTAAGTATGGATTTCGAAATGTCTTAAAAATACACAACACTGTTGCCAGCAGTTAGAACTCTTTAAATTATACTAGCAATTAAACAATTAAAGTTCTAAAACTATTTTTAACATAACTTTTCTTCTAAAAAACGATGGATATTTATATTAATTGTAATATCTTAGTATAAATACATGTTTAAAGCCATGTTATGTAATCTATAGTGTAGGGACTTTAAATGTTAATTGTGTAGTGCATTTGTCTCTAAGTTATCCAAAATTACTAGTTTATGACAGTATCGTAGAACTGCTTGGAAATGACTGTCAGGAGGGGTTACTGTGTAGGTGAAGTTACAAAATCTTTCGATAACGAAATCTCTTATAAATCGAATGTGCAATGAAAACAAATATGAATGTTTTCGACACATTTAATGAATTTTTGATACTAAAATTAAACTTTTTTGAAGAAAAATGTTTTGAAATAATAAATTTCTATTACTGATAAATGAAGAACTTAATGCCAGTTTCTCGATGTCAAAAGAAGTTAGTCGATAAAATTTACTGCTATTTCTATAACAAATTCGACAAAAATATTTTTGTCGAAACAATGTATTACCCATTAACGACAAAAAATTATATTTTTATTAAAAACTAGCATAACCCGGTGCACTTCGCTACCCCTACCCTAGTAAAATTAAAAAAATATGAATGTAAATACGAAAATAACACATACAAAATTTGAGAATCTCTCAATTACAGTTCACTTGATATTCGAAAATTACTAACTAATTTCGTATGGGAGATACCACCCCACTCCACCTTTTATGTAAATATCAAGCTTTACTTTAACTTTCCTTTATAAGGGAGGGGTCATTCCTACTAAGCCTATCATGCTTAGCTAAACTTCGAACAGGGAACAGGAATAAATTCGTTTTTAGCTAACCTAAGTAGAACGGTAATAAAGAGAGATTAAATTCTTTTAGAATTATAGTTTTCCAGATATTCAAAATCAATTATTTACTTTGTGATACAACCACTAATGCAATACCGACCATTTTCAGCCAATCTGTGAAAAATGGTAAGAGAGCTATGCGGACAAAGTTTGAAGAAGCTCGCAATTATTACTTTGTATGGCAGGTGACGCACTTCCTTTTCCGACCCCTTCCATTTTGGGTGCTATTCCCTCTAATCTAATTCTGTCTATATTCATCTAAACTCCGCACAGTAATAATACATTAATTCGCTAAAAGTTTTAACACTTTTACAATTATAGTTCTACAGATATTCGAAATTATTATATACTTTGTATAGGGTGTGCCACGCCCACTATTCCAATCCCGAACAATTTCAGTGAAACTATTCAAAATTATAAAAGAGCCATTTAGACTAATTTTTAAGAATCTTGCAATTATAGTTCACAAAATATTTAGAAATAACTATTCACTTTGTATGGGATGCGACTCACCATTTTTTCTGACCCGTCCCATTTTTGATTAAACTTCATGAAGTGATAAGTAATTGATTCGTATGAAGTTTGAAAACCGTCACAATTATAAAATAACTATTTACTTATGTATGTACAATTACATATTTACCCCCATATGCATAAAAAGTTTTTAAATTTGCCAAGGGTTTATAAAACAAATTTTAAATGAAAATTTTGTTTATGCATATGGGAGTTAGAAAACAAAAAAAAACACCTTCAAAATATATTTTTTAAGTGACTTTAAATTACTAAAGTCTTCTTCTTCGTTTTCTATAACAACTCTCACTTGAAACAGAGCGAAATCAATACTGTTTAATTGTTTCTCTTATTTATTTACAACAACAAATTGCTCAAACACGTATTGCTTTGTTTACTTTTTAGTTTAAGATTCACATGTACACGTTTTTGCATATGTGTTAGTAACATCTTTAAACGCTTTTAACTCCTAAAAAACTGAACCGATTTCAATAAAATATATATTCTGCACTTCTGTGAATTAATCCCTTTAAAATGGTATATTTCTTGCCCAAATTGAATGTATAATGTGAACGTAAAAGGGGTCCAAAGAAATCGACTTGCCTATTAATATTATGATTGGCATAATATGCATATAAATATGCATTTTGAAGTAAAATATAACAAAATATGCATTATCAATAAAATATGCAAAAATATGCACTAACAAATCGATGCCATTTTGCAGTAAAATGTGCGATTCGGATAGATAATTAGTCTACATTGTATTTGGACGTTCGAGAAAAAACATGCATTTGCATATAAATCCGCCCCCTACTTATAACTTACAAATGTATCAAGAAATGCATGTAATTTTGAAGCGTAATAAGTTTTCTTTCCCAACACGTTAAAAAAATAAAAATTGAACAAAAACTGACTGAGTTACAGATCGATAAGTTGAAAAACATCACTGTAAACGGTTTTTTCAGAATAACTTCTGAATTTGAAGGTGTTTCTGAAATTTTTTGACACAATTTGTAATGTACTCAGCAAGTCCTATAACCCACGCTAGGTCATTTTTTCCATCGTTCTCTGATCATTTAGTGGTGTCCCGTTTTGGAAATTTCAAAAGGTGGCAAGTCTAGCTATAGGAACTCTCATCTACAGTGATCGAAAGTCCCTTTGTATTTAGTTATTTGTCGAATTTCAGAAACAATACAATTTTTGTGAGTCATTATTACTTATTTAAATTTGAAATTATGAAAAATTATAAGCAATTTAATAAATTTAAATATATATGAACATTTATTCGTTTTATTCGATTATTCTACATAAAATTGTTCGAATTATTCGTTATTCGAAAATGGCCATTTTTAAATTGTTCGAATAATTATTCGTAAGAAATTATTCGATTAATCGAACGATCATTAGTCGAATGAATACCCTAATAACAATATTTTCTATAGAAAATCTTGTGTATAACAATATTTTCTATAGAAAATCTTGTGTATAACAATATTTTCTATAGAAAATTTTGTGTATAACAATATTTTCTATAGAAAATCTTGTGTATAACAATATTTTCTATAGAAAATCTTGTGTATAACAATATTTTCTATAGAAAATCTTGTGTATAACAATATTTTCTATAGAAAATTTTGTGTATAACAATATTTTCTATAGAAAATCTTGTGTATAACAATATTTTCTATAGAAAATCTTGTGTATAACAATATTTTCTATAGAAAATCTTGTGTATAACAATATTTTCTATAGAAAATCTTGTGTATAACAATATTTTCTATAGAAAATCTTGTGTATAACAATATTTTCTATAGAAAATCTTGTGTATAACAATATTTTCTATAGAAAATCTTGTGTATAACAATATTTTCTATAGAAAATCTTGTGTATAACAATATTTTCTATAGAAAATCTTGTGCATAACAATATTTTCTATAGAAAATCTTGTGCATAACAATATTTTCTATAGAAAATCTTGTGTATAACAATATTTTCTATAGAAAATCTTGTGTATAACAATATTTTCTATAGAAAATCTTGTGTATAACAATATTTTCTATAGAAAATCTTGTGTATAACAATATTTTCTATAGAAAATCTTGTGTATAACAATATTTTCTATAGAAAATCTTGTGTATAACAATATTTTCTATAGAAAATCTTGTGTATAACAATATTTTCTATAGAAAATCTTGTGTATAACAATATTTTCTATAGAAAATCTTGTGTATAACAATATTTTCTATAGAAAATCTTGTGTATAACAATATTTTCTATAGAAAATCTTGTGTATAACAATATTTTCTATAGAAAATCTTGTGTATAACAATATTTTCTATAGAAAATCTTGTGTATAACAATATTTTCTATAGAAAATCTTGTGTATAACAATATTTTCTATAGAAAATCTTGTGTATAACAATATTTTCTATAGAAAATCTTGTGTATAACAATATTTTCTATAGAAAATCTTGTGTATAACAATATTTTCTATAGAAAATCTTGTGTATAACAATATTTTCTATAGAAAATCTTGTGTATAACAATATTTTCTATAGAAAATCTTGTGTATAACAATATTTTCTATAGAAAATCTTGTGTATAACAATATTTTCTATAGAAAATCTTGTGTATAACAATATTTTCTATAGAAAATCTTGTGTATAACAATATTTTCTATAGAAAATCTTGTGTATAACAATATTTTCTATAGAAAATCTTGTGTATAACAATATTTTCTATAGAAAATCTTGTGTATAACAATATTTTCTATAGAAAATCTTGTGTATAACAATATTTTCTATAGAAAATCTTGTGTATAACAATATTTTCTATAGAAAATCTTGTGTATAACAATATTTTCTATAGAAAATCTTGTGTATAACAATATTTTCTATAGAAAATCTTGTGTATAACAATATTTTCTATAGAAAATCTTGTGTATAACAATATTTTCTATAGAAAATCTTGTGTATAACAATATTTTCTATAGAAAATCTTGTGTATAACAATATTTTCTATAGAAAATCTTGTGTATAACAATATTTTCTATAGAAAATCTTGTGTATAACAATATTTTCTATAGAAAATCTTGTGTATAACAATATTTTCTATAGAAAATCTTGTGTATAACAATATTTTCTATAGAAAATCTTGTGTATAACAATATTTTCTATAGAAAATCTTGTGTATAACAATATTTTCTATAGAAAATATTGTGTATAACAATATTTTCTATAGAAAATCTTGTGTATAACAATATTTTCTATAGAAAATCTTGTGTATAACAATATTTTCTATAGAAAATATTGTGTATAACAATATTTTCTATAGAAAATCTTGTGTATAACAATATTTTCTAAAGAAAATATTGTGTATAACAATATTTTCTATAGAAAATCTTGTGTATAACAATATTTTCTATAGAAAATCTTGTGTATAACAATATTTTCTATAGAAAATCTTGTGTATAACAATATTTTCTATAGAAAATCTTGTGTATAACAATATTTTCTATAGAAAATCTTGTGTATAACAATATTTTCTATAGAAAATCTTGTGTATAACAATATTTTCTATAGAAAATCTTGTGTATAACAATATTTTCTATAGAAAATCTTGTGTATAACAATATTTTCTATAGAAAATCTTGTGTATAACAATATTTTCTATAGAAAATCTTGTGTATAACAATATTTTCTATAGAAAATCTTGTGTATAACAATATTTTCTATAGAAAATCTTGTGTATAACAATATTTTCTATAGAAAATCTTGTGTATAACAATATTTTCTATAGAAAATCTTGTGTATAACAATATTTTCTATAGAAAATCTTGTGTATAACAATATTTTCTATAGAAAATCTTGTGTATAACAATATTTTCTATAGAAAATCTTGTGTATAACAATATTTTCTATAGAAAATCTTGTGTATAACAATATTTTCTATAGAAAATCTTGTGTATAACAATATTTTCTATAGAAAATCTTGTGTATAACAATATTTTCTATAGAAAATCTTGTGTATAACAATATTTTCTATAGAAAATCTTGTGTATAACAATATTTTCTATAGAAAATCTTGTGTATAACAATATTTTCTATAGAAAATCTTGTGTATAACAATATTTTCTACAGAAAATCTTGTGTATAACAATATTTTCTATAGAAAATCTTGTGTAGAACAATATTTTCTATAGAAAATCTTTTGTATAACAATATTTTCTATAGAAAATCTTGTGTATAACAATATTTTCTATAGAAAATCTTGTGTATAACAATATTTTCTATAGAAAATCTTGTGTATAACAATATTTTCTACAGAAAATCTTGTGTATAACAATATTTTCTACAGAAAATCTTGTGTATAACAATATTTTCTATAGAAAATCTTGTGTATAACAATATTTTCTACAGAAAATCTTGTGTATAACAATATTTTCTATAGAAAATCTTGTGTATAACAATATTTTCTATAGAAAATCTTGTGTATAACAATATTTTCTATAGAAAATCTTGTGTATAACAATATTTTCTATAGAAAATCTTGTGTATAACAATATTTTCTATAGAAAATCTTGTGTATAACAATATTTTCTATAGAAAATCTTGTGTATAACAATATTTTCTATAGAAAATCTTGTGTATAACAATATTTTCTATAGAAAATCTTGTGTATAACAATATTTTCTATAGAAAATCTTGTGTATAACAATATTTTCTATAGAAAATCTTGTGTATAACAATATTTTCTATAGAAAATCTTGTGTATAACAATATTTTCTATAGAAAATCTTGTGTATAACAATATTTTCTATAGAAAATCTTGTGTATAACAATATTTTCTATAGAAAATCTTGTGTATAACAATATTTTCTATAGAAAATCTTGTGTATAACAATATTTTCTATAGTAAATCTTGTGTATAACAATATTTTCTATAGAAAATCTTGTGTATAACAATATTTTCTATAGAAAATCTTGTGTATAACAATATTTTCTATAGAAAATCTTGTGTATAACAATATTTTCTATAGAAAATCTTGTGTATAACAATATTTTCTATAGAAAATCTTGTGTATAACAATATTTTCTAAAGAAAATCTTGTGTATAACAATATTTTCTATAGAAAATCTTGTGTATAACAATATTTTCTATAGAAAATCTTGTGTATAACAATATTTTCTATAGTAAATCTTGTGTATAACAATATTTTCTATAGAAAATCTTGTGTATAACAATATTTTCTATAGAAAATCTTGTGTATAACAATATTTTCTATAGAAAATCTTGTGTATAACAATATTTTCTATAGAAAATCTTGTGTATAACAATATTTTCTATAGAAAATCTTGTGTATAACAATATTTTCTATAGAAAATCTTGTGTATAACAATATTTTCTACAGAAAATCTTGTGTATAACAATATTTTCTATAGAAAATCTTGTGTATAACAATATTTTCTATAGAAAATCTTGTGTATAACAATATTTTCTATAGAAAATCTTGTGTATAACAATATTTTCTATAGAAAATCTTGTGTATAACAATATTTTCTATAGAAAATCTTGTGTATAACAATATTTTCTATAGAAAATCTTGTGTATAACAATATTTTCTATAGATAATCTTGTGTATAACAATATTTTCTATAGAAAATCTTGTGTATAACAATATTTTCTATAGAAAATCTTGTGTATAACAATATTTTCTATAGAAAATCTTGTGTATAACAATATTTTCTATAGAAAATCTTGTGTATAACAATATTTTCTATAGAAAATCTTGTGTATAACAATATTTTCTATAGAAAATCTTGTGTATAACAATATTTTCTATAGAAAATCTTGTGTATAACAATATTTTCTATAGAAAATCTTGTGTATAACAATATTTATATTTTCTATAGAAAATCTTGTGTATAACAATATTTTCTATAGAAAATCTTGTGTATAACAATATTTTCTATAGAATATCTTGTGTATAACAATGAAGAAAGTAATTTTTTAATACTATTTTAATACGGAACAAAAATATAATTTTCCATCCCTGTATATAGGACTTAAGGAAAAGAAAATCTTAAAATAGGAGAACACAAATCCAATATAGAATCGTTTACATAATCTCTTGAAATTTCATAAAATTTTATAATCACCCCTATCGCGAATCAATATTTCACATGAAATATTTTCCCTTTTCCCATTTTTCGTTCATAAACTTTGTTCACGGGAAAAAATTCCCCATGTTGTGAAATTTTTAGATGGAATTTTGTAAACATTAAACAGCTGTTACGAACAAAATCAACTATTGTGAATGAAAAGTTTAGGGGAATATCACGATAGCAATTTTCCCTTCGAGGGAAATGGATATTTCATGGGAACACAAATTTCACATTTTTTCACGATAGGGGTGAATAATTGCAAACGGAATGACAAACTTACATATATGTATGTATATAGCCTTGCCACTTATGTTTAAAGCAGTGATGTTCAAAAATAAAAATGAAAATGTATGGGTGAGAGAGCTACCCAGCAAACATAATGTCAAACACTTAAAATAAGAACAAAATAAAGAATGTTTAGATTTAGAATTTTTGCCAGATATAACCAATTTATTAAATGAATGTAATTTAAATTTTAAGGAAATAAATGAATATACAATATACGGCCGAAATTCTCTAAACTTTTTTATTTATTTCTGACTTTGTTGTTTTGTGTTCAATTGTAATTGAAACGCGTGTCTTTGCTATGCTTCGTCCAAACAGGCTTGCCAGTATAGGGGATTTGTCCCCAAACTTGGGGATTTTTTACGATTTCAGGGGACAAAAAATTTCGTTTGGGGACAGGGGATTTTCTTGGGGATATTTAAAAAATTGTGGGGTTTTTTTTGGGGATTTTTTAGTATTGCTACATTTGTTGTCGATAATTTTAATAAATAAATACTAATACAGTAAATATTAACATTTCTTTTCGCATTACTAAATTATAATCATACTAAGAAAAACAGATAATCTGGCATCTATTTAACGTGTTTCATTAGTAATAGTATTGTGAATGAAAGAAAATGAAATGTTTCATTAATAAATCTAAAGCGAATGAAAGAAAAAAAGAAGAAGAAAACAAATCGCTAACCGTTAAGAAAAAGAATGTAAATTCATTTTAAGCTACTTTAAACGAAAATGTCTCTGCCAAAAAAGAATATTTGCAGACAACATAACAAAGACTGGGAAAAAGAAGACTGGGGTAAAGGTAAGACAATTAATTGCACTATTAAAATAATGAAATTAATACACTTATTCTAGGCTGGTTGAAAGCAACAAATGCTGCTCCCAATTCCTACAAATTGGCACACACTTCATCCAGAAATGCATCATGGTGTTGTGCATGTAGCTCTTCATTGGAGTCTCACAAAAAAGACTTAAAAAAACATGCTGAAACAAAGCGTCACCAGAAAAATATCAACTTAATTCATACCAATAACTCCCTTTCTAATTATGGTATTAATATTTATAGTACGTGAAATCCAAATGCTAATATTTTTATTTTTAGGAATTGTACCTATATCTAATGACACGAAAATAATAGAAATTAAAATTGCAGTTTTCGCTGCTAAACATACATCAATTACAACAGTAGATCATTTAACAGAGCTCCTAAAAACAATTACATCACAGTCGAACCCATTTGATAAAGTGAAACTGCATAGAACAAAATGTTCTGCAATTTTAAAGAAAGTGGTCGCTCCCTCAATTTTAAATCAATTGGTAAGAGACATAGGCGATTCCAAATATTCTCTTATAGTTGATGAATCTACAGATGTAACACAAATAAAATGGATGTGTATTTGCGTCCGATATTTTAATAAGGACAAGTATAAAATATTAACGAATTTTTTGGGCTTATTTGTTGTCGAAGAAGCCACATCCGAAAAACTGTACAGAGGACTTTTGAATTACTTAAGAAATATTGGACTAAACTTATCAAATATGTTGGCAATTGGTACGGATGGTGCAAACAATTTATGCGGAAAAAATAAATTATTATTTACTTATTTGAAAAATGATGTCCCTGAACTTATTTTGATGAAATGTTCATGCCATTCTTTACATTTATGTTGCTCTCATGCGTCAAAGACTATTCCAAACAGAGCAGAGTTTATTGTAAAGGAACTTTACAATTACTTTAATAACAGTCCTTTACGTAATGTTAAATACAAACGGGCATTTGATCTTATTAACACTGGCATTGATAGTAATAAATATAAAAAGCTGATTCAACTATCTGGAACACGATGGTTAGCATACGATGGTTAGCATAATATTTATAAATCCCATTTTAAATGATATGAATCATTTAAATGTAGATTTCCAAAGTGAAAAAATTGACCCTGGTAGCCTATACGATAAATTTTGTTTCGCTGTGTTCTAAAATTATAAAGCCGGCCGTTTTAAATAAAATAAAAGAAATGGATAATACGGAATACATTTCTGAAATTTTAAAAGAGAAGAATTGTTTGCTTAGTATGGACTGTGTCGATTTTGGATCTGAATTTGAGCAAGAGCTGAAAAACTGCATACTAGAGCCTAATGAAATAAGTAATTTAAAAGAAAATTGTTTTCAATATATTATTAAACTAATATCTGAAATAACAAAGCGGTTGCCAGAAAATATGAAATTATTTAAAAAATATAAACATTTTTCTGTTGAAAAGTGCATTAATTTTGCTGCCCATGCTAAATTTTTAGCAGTTAACTAATTTCACAGATAATATGATTTCAATGGACGTATGTGAAATACAGTGGAATAAGCTTCCTTTCACTAATTGGGATAATTATTTTGGAAATGAATTTCCAACAAATCTATACGAATTTTGGTCGAAGGTGTATTGTTTTCGAGATGCTGCTGGATCATTTCATTATAAGGAACTCTCTGAAGCTGTACTTAATATGCTTATTGTCCCAACAAGTAATGCATATGTAGAACGAATATTTTCTATAATGAATTTAACAAAAACAAATCTACGTAATAAAATGCAATTCGAATTATTAGAATCTTTGCTGCGGATAATAACACATCTAAATATAAATAATACTTGCTGTCAATCATTTAAGCCCACCGATGAAATGATAAATAAATTTAATACTAAAACTATGTATGATGATACATTGGATTTTCCATGCCACTATGATACTGAAGTTTATCAATTGTTCGATAATTAATACCATACATTTATCTAGTGAAATATGATACTCAGTACAAAGTACATTATTTAAATAAAATTATACATAAGTAATATATTTTATATTCTTTATTACAAAAAACTTTTTTTTAATATTTGGGGATTTTTTGGAATTTGTTTGGGGACAGAGGTAAAAAGTACCTGGCATCCCTGCGTCCAAATACCAACCAAAAACCAAAGTAAATTAATAAAGTAGCGACAGTACTACAACAAATACAACATTTACAAAAACCACAAGCAATTTTGTTTTTGGTTTAAGGTCTGAGCTGTCAAAGTTGCCTGTTGTTGTTTTTGCTTTTGGGCTTGTTGTATTTTTCGCCACAACAACCACAAGTGAATTGACAGTTCAGACCAAAGTAAAAAAAATAGTCAGCTGTTCTACTGAGTCTACTTTATTAATTTACTTTGCCAAAAACAATGCTTAATGAATTTCTGAAAAAATGAGACATTTGTTATGCTCTTTTAAAGAGAATAAGAATATGTGTGTTGTTACTCGGCGCGAAAGCACAATGAAATGAACATCATTGATTTAAATGAATTAAAAGAATTAAACACAACAATTGAACAAAAAGCGTTTTCTGAAATATTTGTTATTTACTTTCATGGTTAAAAACGGCTAAACAAAATTGAATAACAATATGGGAGTCAAGGCGAATTGTTTAGACAAGTGAACTGTCAATTCTCTTGAGGTTGTTGTGGCGAAAAATACAACAAACCCAAAAGCAAGAACAACAAGAAGCAACTTTGACAGTTCAATTATCTTTTAACAAAAACAAAGTACCTGTTGATTTTGTACATGTTCTAGTTCTCGCGTCCAGTGATGTTAACCGTACGGTAATTACCGTATTGTACGGTAATTTAGACCTCCGTACGGTAGGCAGGTAATTTCTACATTTGTACGGTAATTTTAAAAAGTTTAAATTCTTAAAAATTATATCCCAAACGTTATATTTCCATAATGTGTCTACATATAATGTACATATTTCTCATTAAAATAATCATAAAACTTTGAGGATGATGATAACCAACTACCACTAGACAAAATATATCTACGCGGTAAAGTAATCGCAAGTCTTTCAAGTATTGATATTTCAACATACAAATTAGTATTAAAAACTGATCGTAATAAATCCCTAATTGTTCGATACCAATATTTCTATAATTCCTTTAGATTTGCATTTCCCAGAAGCTTTTGAAATGGATGAATTTAAATAAATAGATACGGAATTTATATTATAAGGCAAATAAATGATGTTGATAAAAATGGCATTTTGCTGTTTTACAAACATGGTCCTATATTCAAAACCCACTATCTTTGATATTCACGAAAATTACTTTTTGATAGTAAAATGTTCAGTAAAACAGCCCTCATCTATGGTGTGAATTTCTTACAACCTATTGTCTTTTGCAGTTTTATTTGCATTTTTGTTATTTCTCTATGTTAAAAAATTATTTTTTTCCGAATGCAAAAGCCTCTATCTTTTCAAATAATTTTCAAATATTTTTTTGAAATATTTTCTTCTTGCAATTCATGTTTTCCTACTAATTTTTGAATGCTGAACATGAATTTTACATTTTTCAATCATTTAAAAAAATGAATTATCATGAAAATATTTTACCATTTTGTTTTTGGAAAATATAATTTCCATGGCATAAAAATAAATGGTTGAAGTTGGAGTTTGCTTAAAAAGTGTCTACTTTTAAAGTTTTTTTTTATCTTATGTTGTATTATTAGCCGTTATCTTAAATAAACCACGTTAAAAACTGACAGATGGCATAAATGAAATCAAAATAATTTAATTCTATTAAAATGCAAAATCCTCTATCTTTTCATTTTTATATACACATTGAATATTTGGAGAAGAAAAACCCTCTAGCATACCGAATTTTAATAACTCAAGTAATACGCGACAAAATGATTTAATTCTATTAAAATGCAAAATCCTCTATCTTTTCATTTTTATATACACATTGAATATTTGGAGAAGAAAAACCCTCTAGCATACCGAATTTGAATAACTCAAGTAATACGCAGTTTTTTGACTTTCCTGAAAAATTGTTTTTAAGATAGAGAGTTTTGAATATAGGCCCTCGATATATTGAATTATAAAAATAAACCTGTTTCAATAAGAAAATATTATTATTTTTGTACTAAACTTTGGATACGGTAATTTTACCTAAAAAACGGTAATTTTTTTAGGGCTGTACGGTAATCGAAATTAAAAAGTTAACATCACTGCTCGCGTCACCTTCTTTAAGGCCCAACTATAATATGCATACACTAGCTTAAGTCAGCTTAAGCAACTGTGCGAATACATATAAAACGTATATGACAAACTATAATGTACTTAAGAGAGTTTCGTCAACTTTTATTTGCTTAAGCAAAGAGCGAAGCTGGTCGCACGTTCCGTACGGAATCAGCTGTTTGTTTATTTTATACAAAGAAAATAAAGAAAAAAATGAAAAGGAAGAAAAAAATTAATTCATTTTCATAAAATAATAAGAAATACGTATTATTTTAATTACGTGTTGCACATAAATGTGCAAATGGGGCTAAATTATTTTGAATGCACGTAAGTACATTATGGCCACCTAAAAGTTTATTCGGATTTTCTTAAGCATTTGACAGACTTTTCGTTCGGTTTTGACACTAACTTAAGCTAGCTTATGCATATTATAGTTGGGCCTTTAGATTCGCCTTGATGGGAGTGGTTGCGTTGCTCAATTATTTGTTGACAATAGCAACAAACAACAACAAAAATGAAATAAGCGCAAACGCAACGTACTCAAACAACGTGGTTGTTGTTTTTGTACAATATGTGTTCTGTGCAGTGTTACCATATGTCAAGTTTTCCCTTTTTTTCAATGTTTTTGAGACGAAAAAAGTTTTATTTAAAAAAAAGTTTTTTTTGGAAAATTGATATCAATAGGTTGAACCGATAATTTCAAAATGATAGTCCCCAAATTCATTCACTAAATTGGGAGATTGATTTGAATGTATTGAAAGTGTCTCCAGCACTAAATTCACATAAATTATCTCAGTTTTATTACACATATGTACGAATTGGGTTTTGTAATTTTAGTATGTACTTAAAAAAGTTTTTTTGTTGAAAAAAAGTTTTTTTTAGAAATAAAAAGTTTTCTTCAAAAAATATATGGCAGCACTGGTTCTGTGTACGCGTGAGAGAGTTGCTCTTTTGAGAACACATTATAAAATGCTCTCTCCATTTTCTTAGTGAACAGTGTTGCCACAACCTCAAAATATTTGTAACCAAGTTTGTTTAAAAAAATAACCAAACTGCTAAAAAAATAACCAAAAAAAATTTATTGGAAACGTCATGTTTTTAACTTTTGTATATCACGTAAATAAAAAACTCAAATTTCTATTGCTGCAGTTAGATTTAAATTACCTAAAGAATTAATTTATAATAAAAATGTTTTTTAGGATGTAAAATTTCGGGGTTTTATCCAAATATTTCATTATATTTTTAATTAAAAACTATGTTCACTTGAATATGAAGTGTTAAATTTTTATTTTTTTATCGTTTTCGGAATATAACATTTTAGTGAGAATAAAGTTAAAAGAGTCAACAAAATTTTTTTTTTTAAGTACACCTTATATTGGTATATATATACGATATCGTTATAATATAAAAATAACCAAAATGAAAAAAAAAAAAAAACAAAATAAATAAACATCTACACATCAGGAAAAAAATAACCAATTTTGGTTATAAATAACCAAAACGGCAACACTGTTAGTGAATAAGATTCAAGGCAAATTTATATACCAGGTGGTGTTGATAGCACAGCTGATTAATGTTGTTTGGATGTTTGAGCTGTCAATTATCCTGGTTTGTTGCGGCGAATGTTACAACAAATGTAAAAGTAACAAAAACAACAGGCAAACTTTGACAGCTTAAACCACATAAACAAAAACAAATTGCAAGTGGTTTTTGTAAATGTTGTACTTGTTGTAGAATCTACACCACCTGGTATATAAATTCGCCTTTAGATTTATAAAAAACAAACATACATATAAAGCTTTGTTTGTTATTATACATATATTTGCATGACGTCATTGAAAACAATGACAAATTACATTGTTTTTTGGTTTTTTGCTTATATCTCAGCCCATTGTAGGCCCAACTTACAATGGTCTTATATACGTCGTTGCAAAGGTCTTTGAAATATCTATCATTAGATATCCATATTGTCTATATTAACGACTTAGTAATCCAGATATAGGTCAAAAATAGGTAAAAAATCGAGTTTGTCCTGGTTTTTTCCTTATATCACAGCCATTTGTGGACCGATTTTCTCGATTTTGAATAGCAACCGAGCCGGAAGAATTCCGGAGATATTGATATATGAATCATGTATGTATGTATGTTATTTGGGGGCTTCGGAAAGTTGATTTCAACACACAGACGGACATGGCTATCTATAACGATCCAGAATATATATACTTTATGGGGTCGCAAATGAAAAATGTGGAAATTACAAACGGAATGACAAACTTATATATACCCTTGCCACTCATGGTGAAGGGTATAAAAACAAAACATGTAAACAGAAGAAAAAAAAAAAAAAGAAGAAGAAATAAATAAATGTCAAACTGAATTACGAATGTTGTCGAGTAAACAGGTTGATTCGCAATAGTAATTCAAAACCCGAATTAAGTAATTCAGACTGCCGTGTTATTTTTGGTATTCCCTAACAGTCTTAAAACGATGTTGACTGTTTATCGATAATTTTAATGCACATATCTAATATTTGAATCAGCTGATTTATTTTGTTTACTATTGTTGTCGAAAGTAGTACTTTTTTAAATAAAAATAAATAATTATATTAAAAAAAATGTTTTTCCTTCCCGTGCCAGATTCTAATTCTAATTATGAAGAAAATAAAAATTTAATAGTGGAAAGAAGATTACTCAGGCAGAAATCAAACATTTTTAAATTGCCGGATGAAAAGTAAGTGATAAATTTAAAGTGCTCTACTTGGAAATTATACATTTTGTTGGTTCTTTAAAAGGTTTGAAAGTTATTTTCGGCTAAATAAAACCGAATTTAAGTATGTGCTGGAGACTATAGCTCCTCATTTGAAAAACGGGGTCAGATCAACATTTGTTCCTCACACTACCAAATTGGCAGCAACATTACGGTTTTTAGCCCAAGGATCTTACCAGCTGAGTATCGGAAATTACTATAACTTGGGACTATCACAGCCTGTCGTGTCGAGGATTCTGTCTGAGACTATAGATGTCATGGAAAGAATAATTTGTCCACAGTGGATTAAGTTTGAAATGACAGATGTCGAGAAAGCCGAAGCAAAATTGCATTTTTTTGAAAAAAAATTATTTCCCAGGAGTGATTGGGTGTGTGGATGGAACCCACATAAAAATTTTGGCCCCATATAAAAATGACCAACACCTTTACTTTAAAGTAAAAGGATATTTTAGCCTAAATGCTATGATTGTAAGTATATAATAAACATATTTTGGTTTTATTTAATATTCATAGATATTTCACATCAACGTAGATTTGTGATCACAAAATGCGAATTCGTTTTTTGGATGCCCGATACGCAGGTTCTTCTCATGATTCACTAATCTGTACCGTTCCGGATTGTTTTCTCTAAGTGTTGTTCATTTTCTAATTGGAAAAGTTGGCAATGTTGTCATAGGTCAGTGTCATCAATGCAAGTGCATTAACGTTTTGGTGACATGGTTGCCAGATGTCAAATTTAGGGAAAAAGGGTTGTATTGTACATAGAACAATACTAGACTGATCAACCGTGTGCAGTAAAGTTGGCTGCAGTTGGTAGGTCAATGGCCGACATAAAAGAGGAATATGGCGAATATCCTCCTTTTTCGTTTTGGCAGATCAGGCAGCAGGTGGTGGAAAAATAAATGTCCCAAAACATCGGGATCTAAAAATAGTGGAAAAAATTAGAAGAAGAAAAAAAGGGTAAGTTGGATGGGTTCCTTGACAAAGGCAGGGAAATTTTTTTAATGTTGTGTTTTTTTTTATAAAAAATTAAAGGGAAAGGAGAATTGGAAATATCATCGAGAAGAAGTGCAGTGCCAAGCACTTAGTGTTCGTGTGGTTTTGGTGCTGTGAACAACACCTTTTGCGCACAGGCACTGAACTCCCAATCACCACATCAAAAAACTCGAACGGCTTGTTCGGAGGATGTATGCATGTTGCGCCCTTTGTTTATTCCAGCTACCTTGTCTTTCCCTTTCATATCCACTTAAATTTGCCTACATGCACCTTCTCAACACCTGATCTGCAACATAAATAAAACGATAGCCATCATACGATCAAAAGCCACACCCATTCTACAATATAAAAAAACATAGACTTCAAACAACCAAAATCTCTATATATCATGCAATAGAAGTCCATAGCCAACGTACAATTAAAAACCATAATAATCATAACACAACACGAAACCATAGACGTCATACAAAAGAAAACAACAGCCATCTTACAACCAAAAAAAAACCATAGCCACTTTACAACAAAAACCATAACACTCGTACCACATTAAAAAAAGCCATAGCGAATCTGTGAAAATTAACTACTTTATATGCCACAAAAACAGTAGCCGATCTGCGACAATAAACAAACATTTTGGTTGTCAAAACAACAAACTGTCACTACAAAAGTTTCCTTCAACTACAACAACATTTCGTCACATTCATCTTCAACAACATTTAGCTGCAGTCCATCCACAATAAATCCAGTCACATACATCTGTAATAAATTCAGTCACATTCATCTGCAACAGCATTTAATAATATTCATCTACAACAACATCCAATCACAATCATCTACTCTATAGTCCTCTACAATAACATTCATCTTCAACAACATTTATCTACAGGCATCTACACAATAGCCAGTCAGCAACAACAACAATAACCTACAAACAAATCATCAATACCATCCAACACATCCATTGAGTAATTCCCAACCAGATAAGTACACTGTATACTTTCATATTTGATTTTGCATAGTTTTTTTTTGAAATTTTTTAACTAATATAAAATAAAAAATCAATTCTATACATATATATTTTGCTTTTGACAAGAACGTTTTGGGCGTTCACTGCCGAGGTGAGTCTGTTGTGGATCCACACCAACGGTTGTTTCTGAGAGGATCGGAAACAAACGTGTGTGTAGTGAAGCAGCATGGTAGCCTAGGTATTTTTAGCGTAAGCTAGCTCGATTTGGAGCAAACCCATAGTTTTTCCGGATATACCAATTAAATCAATTTTTTCTAAATTCAAAATTACCATTTTAAACTAAATTCATATTTTCTTACCTTGTTATTTGGCATACTCTTTTTATACCCTTCAGCTTCGTGAGAAGGGTATATATAAGTTTGTCATTCCGTTTGTAATTTCTACATTTTTCATTTCCGACCCTATAAAGTATATATATTCTGGATCCTTATAGATAGCGGAGTCGATTAAGCCATGTCCGTCTGTCTGTCTGTCTGTCTGTCTGTCTGTCCGTCTGTCTGTCTGTTGAAATCAATTTTCTGAAGGCCCCAGATATCTCCGTGATCCAAATCTTCAACAATTCTGTCAGACATACTTTCGAGAATTTTGCTATTTAAAATCAGCAAAATCCGTCCATAAATAACGGAGATATGAGCAAAAATCCGAGACAACCTCTGAAAATTTCATCAAAAAACACAATGTATTGCATGCTTTGACAAAAAAACAACAAAACGTATGCATGGATGTGCAAGCTTTGTGTATTTGGTTTTTTTTTGTGTTTTGTTTCTTTTGGCGTTGTTGTTGTTTTTTATACAACTAAAGTTTAGTTTGGTTGTGTGTTGTTTTTTTTGACAAAAAAACAACAAATCGTATGTTTGGGTGTGCATGCTTTGCGTTTTTTTGTGTTTTGTTTCTTTTGGCGTTGTGGTTGTTTTTTATACAATTAAAGTTTAATTATTAAACGTATGTTTGGATGTGTGTTGGTTTCATTGCCTTGCGTATTTTGTTTTTGTTTTTTCTTTTGGTGTTTTGTTTCGTTTGGCGTTGTTGTTGTTTTTTGTGTTCTTGATAAATTTAGGATGCTGTACGCTGAAAGTGGGCAATGTACATACATACCTATATACTAATTATAAAAAATAATAATGCATCCACAACAAAGGTGAAGGGTATATAAGATTCGGCATAGCCGAATATAGCACTCTTACTTGTTAAATTTTTAAATAGTGAATTCTAAAACTCTATGCTTTTTATTAATTCAAACAAGGAATAAATATTATGAATATAATGAAGCAAAACCTGATCTGAAATTCCTTTTTTGAATTAATTATCAGTAATTATTACAATAATAAAATTTTAATTACACTAAAACAAAAACTAGTGTTCAGAAAACAAAATTTTTGTAAAGACAATTAGCATTTTTCTAATCTTAGGTGTGATAATATGTATGAATAACATATAGAAAAAAATAATAATTCTGAAAAAGATTAGAAACATGTTATTTCTTTTTGTACCAATGGACAGTGAAGTTCCAAAATTTGTGAATAATTAAACACTAGTATTTCTTTTGTGCAAATTATTTACATTTAAATTTATCAGTTAATTTAAACTATATATATACACCACAACAAAAAGAAAAATAACCCTTATTTGTAGTATAAAAACATATAAATTATGAATGATATAAATCATATTAAATAAGAAACATTACAATAGGAGAAATTTGTAATACTGTTCGAACATAGGGAACGTTTAGTAGCCATTGGCATAAGCTCACTATTGATGATTAATGAAACCAAAATACACAATTTATTATCTTGAAAACAATATTATTATGACTTTCTGAAATTTTAAAAACTATATGATCTGAGAGGTGAGTAAAAGTGGTGATACGAATAGGGGTGGCCTTAAGAAACAAACCAAGGCTACCAAGGTTAAGGGGAGGGCAACATTTTAGGTAATAACATCGACGCCTAACAAGAGACTCGTACAAGCCAACACTGGCACAACTTATATTGTATTGTTAGTAATTTATTTATTTTTGATCGATGCTAAGGCCAGAAATGTTGTAGAGAGAACGATTGGCGTGTTAAAAAACCGATTTCTCTGTCTTCTTGGCGCACGTCAACTGCACTATACACCGGCAAAAGCCATACAAGTTGCCAATGTTTGCACAGCACTACACAACATATGTATTGATCACGGATCTTAGTCCACTCCATCACAACGAACCACCACCTAAGCCCGCGAGCCATAGCCGTGCATAAATGCAAAGTTGCCAGTGTGTGATGAAGTGATCCAAGAATCTCAAAAACATAACATTGAATATAAATAGTTAAAATTTATTTTTCTAGTGAACACCGAGAAATGAGACATGACAAATCTGGAACGTTAGCAGTGCAAAAGCAGTATTACATGGACGGTATAATGCTGGAGACCGTAATTCCTGGCTGTTAGGTAACATTGTAATGTTAATTTAAATGCCATTTAGTAATTTATTTATTTTTGATCGATGCTAAGGCCAGAAATGTTGTAGAGAGAACGATTGGCGTGTTAAAAAACCGATTTCTCTGTCTTCTTGGCGCACGTCAACTGCACTATACACCGGCAAAAGCCATACAAGTTGCCAATGTTTGCACAGCACTACACAACATATGTATTGATCACGGATTGGATGATACGAATGATGGTATAGAATTAAACCAAAATGATGTTGAAGTACATGACGACACCGACATGTTACAAAGTTCTGAGGCAGTTCAAATAACGGAACAAATAAAACAAACTTTTCTATAATTTCAAATCAGTGTTTTAATTCATTTCTCCTTAAACTAAATAACAAGTTAAATTATATTATGCTATAACAAAACAAAAACGTAACAAAAAAAAAATCACCTTAAAGCTCTAATTTTAAATCACATTTCTTAAAAAACGAAATTAAATTACATATGTAGTAAAAATAAGAAACGAAAAAAATGAATTCATTTTCATTGAAACTATTGCTGAATTTGGCTGTTAAGTATCTGAAGCTCCTTTTCCTTGGTGCATAATTTAATTCGTTTTATCTTCAATTCAGTTTCATGCATCTCTTTTTCTCTTTCGGATTTTTCTTCAGCTAATTTTAATTTTTTCTCTTCAATGTGCAAAAGTTCTTTGTGGAACTTATTTGCATCTCTTAGACTGCGTTTTACTGATGAAATTGAATTTGTTATATCCGTCAAAAGTTTTGCCTGTTCGTTACTATGCTTTTGAAGTAAGACATAGTGGTTTTGTGGAATAACTTTGACTTCTTTGTAAAGGTGTAGAGTTTTCATTCAGAACAGATGTTGTTGCAGGTGCCAATTGGCGACGTACATTTTCTGGAGATTTTTGCACATTTGACAAATCCAAATCAATAGTGTCAACATTTTCTTCCATTATTTGTTGAAGCTCCCGTGGACTATTTTGGCCTTCACACTGGACCCCCTGAAAAGCACCCCTAGGGTTTATTTGCCTTTGAAACTGTACCAGATTCGCAACAGTTTCATCCAATGGGGAGAGTGTAAGCTGCGTAAAAATTCCACCTCCAGTTGTTGTACACTCGGCTTTATTCTTAGTCAATTTTCTTTTGACTTTAAATTTTAAGTCCCGCCAAACCTGTAAGAAAATGTTTGTCATAAATGATACCTATATTTTAAAACACTATTTGGCGTACTTTTTGCCACCCATCACCAGATCTTCTCGGTGGTCCAAAGGCATTTAGCACCGTTGAAATACTCTCCCACAGCTCTTTAAAATTATTGGGAACAGTACCCCTCCGAAATCCTTTTGCAAGTGCAGTATTTTTTTCCATTTCTTCTACCAATTTCTCAAATTGGGTTGAATTTGTAATTTTAACTTTTTCTTTATCCATTTCTTTTATAATATTAGAAAATTAACGGAAAACAAACTTTTTTTTAACACAAACGAATCTATGTCAACACCAAAAACAATGGCGACAAAATCAAATTCAATTTAATACCATGTTCACACGACGGCATTATTCGTCATTCACGCTCTCCTTAGTCATTCAACCCCCAATTACGAACTGAATTACATGATTCGCCATAAAAAAGTGCGAATTACCTTGTTCGTACGTAATTCAGTTTGAATTACCTTATGAATTACGAACGAATGACTGCCATCTCTAATTTTTATCGATTATTTATGTATCAAAATCAGCTGTCCAAACAAAAATGTCAAAACAAAATAAAGATAAAGATTTTTGTATTAAATAAATAAATTAAAAGAAATAAAAAGTCTGATTAAAGTTAAATTCATTTGTAGAAATAGCAGCTCTGCCATTCTTTCAGCCCACACCTCTAATAAAGCCCGCTCGCTGCACTGGTCCCACTTGCTTGCACTTTTTCTTTTTTCTAATAATGAAAACAATAATCAAATTATATTTGTTTAATTAATAATGCTACAATTTTATGTTTTTACTTACCTTTTTTATCCAAATTACAAATTTAAAATTCGCACCAACAAAATAAATAAAAAAACAAAACATGTAAACAGAAGAAAAAAAAAACAAGAAGAAGAAATAAATAAATGTCAAACTGAATTACGAATGTTGTCGTGTAAACAGGTTGATTCGCAATCGTAATTCAAAACGCGAATTAAGTAATTCAGACTGCCGTGGAAACATGGCATAAGGCAGTCACAGTCACATTTGCTTAGCGAATACAATAACCATATTGACAGCAATCGATAAATGTCAATATTGTCAACGGGAATACGAATTTACAACAAACGATTAAAAACGGCGTTGTGTAGTGTTGATGACGCCAAGTAGAATAAGGGCGAATATTATTTTGTATGTTTCTAAAAATAAAAATGCAATAAAAAAATGTTTAAATTGAATAAAGTAACTGATTATTTGTTTTGTTTGTTTATTTTATTTTTTTAGACTTTACTACTTAAAATGTTAAAGTTATTAAAAAAGACATTATTTGTAGCTTTGTAAACGAAGTTTTTGCTGTGTAATTTGTTTATGAAAACTCTCATACACCTACAACAAGGTTAACACAAACCGATGTCGAAACATTTTTTTGAGAGTACACCATCATTAAATATTAAAAAATCTGTCTACAACAAAATGTTTTGAAAAAAGTAACCAAAGTGGAAAATAAATACACATCTACACATCAGGAAAAAAAATAACCAATTTTGGTTATAAATAACCAAAACGGCAACACTGCCGTTAAAAAATTCTCCTGAATTTAATTGTTCAATTTCTTTTATTTTAGGAGAGGGTTCATTTTTACTTGATTCTTGTTCGTTTGTTTGAGTTTTAAGTTAAGGATTATTTGGCCTGTATTTAGGCTTGCCAGACGTACTGTTTTCAGCAGTACGCGTATTTTTTTTAGTTTTTGTACTTTTAACTGCATAACCCCTAAAGAAGTACGCAAGTGTACTTCTTTTTAGTATCTGTACTTCTTTTTGTACTTTTTTTCTACATTTTTTGTACTTTCACCATAATTTTATAGAGGTAAACTTATCAGTTAAACGACAGCAGGTTGAAAAATTCTATGGGTTTTTAGCCGAACGTATATGTAGCAGTTGCAATAATCAGCAAGATATTTGTCTTTTTAAAAAACGCACAGCAGAGTTTTTATGGAATATAAGTACTTATATAAAAGATCGTTTCAATTTAGAAAATAATAAGTTTGAAAAACTTTCAATTTTCCATCTTAATTCAATGATTTCTTTTCATGAATTTGAGGAAATAAAACCAAGTGTTAACTTTTTTAAGTACCTATTTAAGTTATTCACAATTGGTTACTTTCAGCACAATTAGTTAGCACTTAATCATGGGTAAAGTTGTAACTAAAAGCCAACTAACTAATACATTAAAAAAACAGTTGATTTCTTTTTTATACATCTATACAAAAAGAAAATAATCTAGAGATGTGTTTTTTTTTTGTAAACAACATTCTATTGAAAAAGTTAATTTTACATGCCCTTATTTTAATTGATTTGCATACAAACTATAACTATAAATTTTGTATGTATTTTTTAGAGAATAAAAATTGTTTTTTAATAGCTTTATAAGCCTTTTAATTAATTACAGTATATATCGATCAAAATATCATCGACATTTGGTTTTCCCTACATGTCAAAGCAGTAACTAAGCTAGTTATGAATTGTGAATAAGATCTACAATTATCTATGAACTATTTTTTAGTTTCTGTTTTACTAGTTCCGACTTTAGTTATGATTTATGAATATGCGCCATTATTTTCAATCAAAAATATTGATTTAGATCAACTTTTTAACGAATTTATACCATTAAAAACATTTGCTGAAAACATTGAAAAAGAAAAATGGAAAGAATTCTTAAATAGTGGATCATTTCCTAATTTTGAAAAGATTTGTTGCTTCGTCTTTTCAATTCCTCCTTCTAATGCAGCCCGTGAACGAATTTTTAGTTTAATGTTTAATTTTTGGAGGAAGGAACGAAATAAACTTTTAATAGAAAATTTGGAAAGCGAGTTAATAATAAAAACAAACTTTGAATACTATTTTTTGTTAGTTTTTTTATCGAATTAAATAAATTTTGAAAATAAACAATTGTACTTCTTTTTTAACTTCGATGTACGTTTTTTTGACAATTTCAAATCTGGCAAGCCTACCTGTATTTAATACATAACGCCATCACCAATTACGGCTGACACCTAAAGAGGAGTCTTATCCAGGAACTGCCACATCGACCTATACCTTCGTATAGGAAGCCGGAATTCTCGAACTCAGCTCCTAAGTTTTATGGTCTCCACCAAATTTAAATTAGAGTATATAAAAGAGTAACGTTACTGACTCACTGACTGACTGACTGACTGATTCATCATCGCACAGCCCAAACGACTGAAGCTAGAATCATGAAATTTTAACTGTGGGTTCCTCCCTCCCCAAAACGATCCGATAAGAAGGGATTTTTGAAAATTCGAACGTTTATGGGGTAAAAACGGGTAAATTCGGTAACCTTATATCTTAAAAACTAATAAAGATACAAAAAAAATTAAAATTGCATGTTACTCCACTCAAAAAATAAGCTGACAGGTGTTTCGTACTTTTTCGAAATTCGAAACTTTTGGGGGAGAAAACGGGTAAAAACTGTATTTTGGTACTTTTTTGGCACCCTATGTATCTTTTAAACCAATAAACATAGAACCAAATTTTAAATCGTATTATTTACTTATCAAAAAATAAAAAATATAAGTTTGGTACTTTTTGGAAATTCGAACCCTTAATTGTGTTTATTTTTGGTACTTTTTCATAAAATATGTTTTTCTATAATTTGACATAGACATACGAATATTTTATTATGAGCTCCCACCACGTTACAGAAATTTATTTGAATAAAATTGTACCACCTCAATGGGGATAAAAAAGGTACCAAAAAGGGGATAAAATCGGGAAAATACATTAAATTTGAAATTATTAAGCCAATTTTGATAATTTTTTAACGTTGGTTCCTGGATTCATACAAAAATTAACTAACAGGGTGTTATTTGGAACTCGAGTACCAAGGTGTATATTGGGCCAAATCCGGGTAAACAGTTTGGTACTTTTTTAAAACATATTTATTCTTGGGCACATTAACACAGATTTTAATATTTTGAGACATGCCTGTAGCATGGCAAAATGGAATATTTTTAAATTTAAAACTTGAGGGGAAGAAAAGGGAAATTGGTACTTTTCTCCTAATGGTACTTTTTTAATATTTTAAATTATTTCAGTTATCGACATTAAAGTTAGCTGATATGTATCTGAGTGAAGTTAGTGTTAGGAATAGGGGATAATATTTAGGTACCAAAATGTGTGAACTGAACTTTTTTGTTCTTCAAATGGTACTTTTTTGAAATTTCTATAACAATGGACTTAGAAACATGAAATTAAACATATATGGTCCTAAGTGATTGAGAATTCTAAGGGGAGACTTTTTGGTACTTTTTCTTTATTCGAATGGTACTTTTTGTAATTTCTTCACCAATGAACCTAGAATCATGAAATAAAGCTTATATGAACCCGAGTGACTGAAAAACCACAAGTGTATACTTTTTAGTACTTTTTCTATATTCTAATGGTACTTTTTTGAATTTTCTATAACAATGGACTTAGAAACACGAAATTAAACAAATATGGTCCTAAGTGAGTGAGAAGTCTAGGGGGAGACTTTTTCTTTATTCAAATGGTACTTTTTGTAATTTCTTCACCAATGAACATAGAAACATGTAATAAAGGTTATATGGACCCGAGTGGGTGGTCAACTACAAGTGGGTGCTTTTTGGTACTTCTTCTATATTCTAATGGTACTTTTTGAATTTTCTATAACATAATGGAACTAGAAATATGAAATTAAGCGTATATGGCCCTAAGTGATTGAAAATTCAAGCGGATACCCCATGGTACTTTTTGTTTATTCTAATGGTACTTTTTATAATAATAAACCTAAAAATTTTAAATTAGGAACACATTTTGCATTTTCTATAATAATGGACCCAGAAATATGAAATTAGACATTTACAATTAGATTCACAAAGTGAGACTTGATAGTACTATTTCTTTCTTCTAATTGGGGTGTCGAAGCGCACCGGGTCAGCTAGTTAGTATATAAACTTATCAACTAGAATTTCATTTTTGTTTATAAATACATTATAATTTATTTCAATTTGGCAATCATAAAAAGACAGTAGATAATTACCATTCAACACGATTTCCCTGTCATCACAATTTTGAATAATTTTTTTTATTTACCGCGTTTTTCACAACAACGGTTTTTTCATCAACGACTAAAATGCCAAACACATCATTATGTCTGCGTTTGCAATTTAAATATAGAGATACCTTGAGCTCCTCTCTAGATATTTTAATGATTTATTTTCCTCGTATTTATATGAGACATTATCAATAATTACAAAATATTCTCTATTTGAATCTATTTCTAAAAAATTTGAGTTAGGCATAGGTAGCATTAGTCTCAAATCAGTTGTAATAAAATTTAATGGTATTTTAATTGCAATAACTAGTAGATCATTCTGTCTAATGTCTAATTTTGTTAATTGAAGTTTATGGAAATCGATATCATAATCCATAATTTCGTCTGATGTCAATATACTAGGGTCTATTATCTGAATTTTTGCGGAGGCAATACTATCTTGAATCTGATTCACTCTGTCTTCAACAAATTTCAATTTGAATAGTATGTCAGAATAAAATAGTTGTCTTGCAATTTTACTGTTTTGCGATTTCAACTCCTGAAAAGCAATTTTAGTCACATTTCTCTCCGATCGAATAGTAGCTTTTAGTAAATTAATGCTGTCCTGTCGTTAATTACAATTTGCTTGTTTAAACCTTCGATAGCATTGTGACCATTTGCCGTTATTGTTTCTAGATGATTAAGAATGTCAACTCTATCTTCACTGTCCAATGTCCCTAATAGCCATTTTTGTGCAGAACCCACAATATTTAGTAAACCTCTTTTCTTTCTAAAATTTTTATTAGAAGTAATTACTGATTTAATTCGTGATTTTAGTATTTGAATTTGTTTTTCTATTAAACCGTTCGGGGGAATTTGCATTGTTCTCATATTTGACTCTATATCCGTTATAATATTGGTGAAATCGTTAGGGTTTATCATATGAAGTACGGTTATAGTTTGGTTCGCAATTCTAACATGTCTTATTTTCATATTAATGAACCCGGTTTCACTAGTTATTGGGTTCGATAATAGCAGGCTCTATGCTGGGGATATTTGTGATATGATCATCAATATTGTTATGAGAATCTGCAAATTTAAAAGGACGTTTGATGTTATTAGTGTGGACATTATTTAGATTTCTTTTTATAAATTTTGGTTGTTCTTTATGTCGAACACTCCTGTAATTTTTAATGTATCCCTCTTGTCTATGTTCTATATAATTTTCGCGGTTCTTATTTTGCTTTTCCAATGACCTACATTTCATAGCATCAATGCGCTTTTTTATAGTATTGTGATCAACATGATGTTGTTCGATTTCGAAAGGTGTACATTTAATTGTAGAATTGTTGTAAAATTTAATGGCTTTAGCCATTTGGGTAATTATTGGCACGTTTTCTTCGAGGTTTAAGACTCTAATTTTTTCGGAAATTTTATTGTTCAATCTTTCAATATCCGAGTTGCCCGTATGGCTATCGGGCTTTGTGGCATGAAACTCTATGTTTTCTTCATTTCAAAATCTGCGAACATTTACTGTATTAAATTCATTATCAAAAACAAACTTATCTATTTTTCCTATTATTGCTAAAAATTCTCTTAATTTCTGATTATTTCTATCAGAAAGGTGAAAGTGTATCGCATACTTCGAGAATTTATCTATAAAGATTATGAACGATTGTCGACTATAAACATATGTATCTACATGAATTATCTTATTTGTGGAACATGGAGTTTTAGTATGATGAAATTTGGGTTTAATCGGATTTCTGTCATATTTTGCAGATGAACAAAAATCACAATTATTTACAATCCTATGATTTGAAGTTTTTAATTCAGGATTGTAAATTTTGTATTTGATTCCTTCATAAGTCGGAACAATTCCCTAATGATCTGTTTCGTTTTTATGATATAAAGCTATTTGTCTATTTAATTCCTCCTGATCCACTATATCCTTCGCAAAATGAAAGCATTTTACAAACTTCAAATCAGGCCTGTTTTGAAAAGTTTCCATGATTGCAACCTGGAACTGATAATAAGTTCTTTCGTCAACCTCCGATACAGTATATTACCGATATTTCGAGAATTCAAATCTGCCCTATCTATATATATTCTGTTTTTACCGAACAATTGTACCGCTTCCCGAGTCTTATTGTCTGTTATTATTATCTGTGTTTTAAATCTATTAACAACTGTGTTCAAAATAGAGAAGTCATCACCCAAGTCCTGCTCTTGAGAGTGTCTTGTCTCTTCCGCCAATGAAGAAGAGTCGTCATCATGTGACAGATCTTCCCCTGCATTAACGCTTCCGGCGTCCGCAAAATTGTTTTCTTTTCCATTAACATCGATACGACTCAAAAAATCTGCGATATGATTTTCCTTGCCCTTAATTCGATTTTAGCGTCATAATCCATTAAATGGACCAACCAACGCTGTAATCTTGGGCTAATATCTTTTCCATTATTCTTAGCTTGTAACCACTTAAGTGGTTGGTGATCTGTATTAAGATCAAATTCTATACCATAAAGGTAGGGTCTAAAGTATTTTACACCCCAGACTATAGCTAATAGTTCCTTTTCTATAGTCGAATAATTTTTCTCATGAACGTTGAGTGTCCTTGAGGCGTAGCATATGGGATGTCCATCCTGTGTCAAGACAGCACCAAGTGCAAAGTTACTGGCATCTGTTATTAGTTTGAACCTTCTATTAAAATAGGAGGATTTATCAGAATATCCTTTAATTTTTCAAAGGTCGCTATAAAATTTGGGTCATTCGTGTTGACCTTTGTATTCTTAAAGGGTTGAAAAATATTGGGCTTTTCCCAGTTTATCCAAAATTTCTTCCATATTAGGAATTGGAAATTTATCAGCTCTAGTGAATTCATTAAGCTTCCTATAATCCACAACTAACCTCCATTTTTTAATACCAAAATTATCTATTTTTTTCGGTACAATCCAGAAGGGACTATTATATGGAGAGTTACTCTCCTGAATTATATTCTGTTCAAGGATTTTGCTTATTTGTCTTTGTATTTCTTTTTCGTGAACTCTTGGATACCGATATATTTTCGAATATAATGGTCTATTTGTAGATATTGGAATTTCATGCTGTACTTCCCGTGTGGATGTTAGTTCATCGCCGTCCTTATAAAACAAATCTTGAAATTCGTTTAGAATTTTTCTCAATCTTAAATCCTCATCGCGGTATAAGTGATTTAAGCCAAATTGATTTATTTCTTCGCATTCAGTATCCTGAATAGTTTGAATTGTATTAATAAGATAAGGGGACTCTTCTTCGAAAATAATTTTTCTTCCGAATATGTCCAAAAACCTATTTCCTCTTTGCTTTAAGCGGAACCAAAAAGTTTTGGCCAATAATAGCGTCGTAGTTACGTCCCCCGATACCAATAACCTTCCAGAAAAGTGTGCCCTGTATATTAAATTCCTTGGGTATTGGTGTAATTATGCCCGTTTTTGTTGTATTTGTACCATTTAAAGTACGGAATCTAAAAGGTTTATTTAATACCGTTTCAAAAAATTCGCCCTCAAAAATGTTAGGCCTTATTATACTAGTTTCCGCCCCGGTATCAATGAGACATTTTACTACTTTTCTCCATATAGCTATCGCTATTAGGGGTAATCGCGACTTGAAGGAGCCCTGAGAAAATTTACTTCCTCATGTTCCGATTCGTTCTCCAAATTTCCAATATCCATAGGAACGGTTGTATCTTTAGACTGTGTTCTTGGAACATATTTAGTTTGAGCACTATTTGTGGAAAATTCGGTTTATTGGTAAAATTATTTTGGCTTTCAACACTTTCGTCACTTTCGTTTTCCATTAAGTTTTTTATTAGTTTATATTTTTTTGGTCTTCTTTCTGTGTCTAAAGTCTATTGCTCTGGTGTCGTCTAGTAGTTTCAATTGTAAAAACTTATTAAACAGTGATTCAATATTAGGAGTTTTGTTCTAAATTCTCCGTCGTTTTTGTAATTAGTATTTCAGTTAGATTCCTATCAACATTGTTTGGTGAGTATAATTCGGGTTTTTGTTCGTCATGTATATATATATCTCATTAATTTCAAATTTAGATTCAATAAATACATTAAAAAGTTCTCTAAGATTACTTATTTTTACATTTCTGCAATTATTAAATACCTCGGGGAAGAATTTTCTTGGAGAGCAGACATGCGCAGTCCATACCACAATTGTGGAAAATAGAATCACACGTATTCTTATGCTCTTTGTTTATGTGTTTGTAGGTGCACTGAATAAAATAAAGAATTGAATGTGTTGGTGAGAGTAAGTGTATTGGTGAGAGGATTTATTTTTGCGAACCTCTGATCTAGCGATTGATTTTGCTGCCTGGTCTATCGCTATTTTCACTAATCCCACAGCCAGAGACAGATCAAACAGTAGTGTCCCCGATGTTTCTGAATGAGTCAGCTCAGAATATACGGAGAGTAGTGCGAGAGGGTAGTCAAAGAGTGGAGAAAATAGCGAATGATATTCAAAACATTGTGAGTGCTTCTGTCGGTTTACACCAAATACAGTTAATGAAGTGGACGAAAAGTACCAAAAGGCTGTCAACGACGTGAAGCAGTTCATTTTGTCTCTGCCAGTTCATAACCAAGCACCTACGCCGGCAAAGATATCTCACGTAAATTATGACTTATTACCACTTGAGGCACCTAGAACCTTATTAGAACCACTAGGTCAACAAAATTATACACAGCCACCACCGCTAATACCAGACCCAAATTTTATTCCCGTCGGCCAGAATGCACCTAGAATTGTTGAGGCATATACTCGTCAAACTCCAGTTGTAACACCATATCAGCAACAACATTCACTACTGCAGCAGCAGAATCCTCTGCCGTATCAGAAATCACAAGCTCAACCATATGCTAAGCCCCCGCAAATACCGCCACCACAAGCCCATGTTCCATACCAAGGCATGCCACAGTACCAAGATTATCAACTGGTACTGGGACTACAAGAAAATAGTACACATCAACACCTGGGAGGAACTGGAAAAAGTTGAATTAGCCCAGTATCGTCGATTCGAGCACGAGTACCATATCCAAATGAGAATTTTAAATCGTTGGCAGCTACCCCAAGAGACATTCGATGATTTCTACAATGCTGACATTAAATTGAGGAATCACCAGCAAAAACCATATACATATATATAAGAGCAGTTGGTAAAGATAATGAGGGGCAATTCAAAACCATCGTTGGCGCAGATGATGTTCTCGGTAAGTTTGAAAACTTTATCCGAATTATGTCGATAAGTGAGGCGTGCTGAGAATTTGATAGCCAATCAAAGGCAAAATGCATCAGCGAGCTAATACAGTTCAACGTGTAAACGAACTGTATTGTGTGGATAATGATCAGTCATTGATAGATTTGGAGGTAGACGGTATTCGGTCGACAAGTCACTACACTTGTTGGAACTGTAAGGTCGTAGTTTCATTAATTTACATTTTAATTTATGAAACAAGTCATTCTGTGCAAAGACAAAGCACAGAATGACTTGTAAGTAAAATGTACCAATGTTTAACTTAGTTTGCAATAATTGAATAATTTAGAGAATAAACATCACATCATCATATCACAATAAACATCATCAGAACACATTAAATGAAAAGACAAGTTTTGTGTTTTATTTGTGGTCAGTTTATTGTGGCTTACAGCATAGGATCTGGTATTGTAGCAGTCAGCCACAAAATTTTATTCTATACTTGGTGCAGACAGCCATTAGTGAAGGTCATTACTACAGCCAAATAAATGACCGATAATACAACTCCAAGAAGAATTAACGAACGAAGAAATAAAGGAGTTCCGCCAGCTAAGTTCGGATTGTTTGATGTAGATATGGGACAAGTTGATCGCACGCCACCACCGCCGGCACAAAATCAAACTGCAGGACAAACTGGAGAAGATTTGCCTGGACCTTCAACAGAGCTACAACAGAGTTCAATACAGATGTGAATACTTTGTCACGTGAATTCTGTAAGAAAATGGATGAGATGCGTAACGAATTTAACAGGCAACCACAGGCCATGCAAGCTTTGATGATATCAAACAATGATCGTGTGCAAAGTAATATACAAGAAATAAGGAACGAATTAAGACGCCAGCCAACTACGTCCGCCGGGACACAATACGTCCGCCGGGACACAATTTCTGCCGCCAACGCCAGCCATCTCTGCCGCTGCTCATACGTCCGCAGGCACACAATTTCTGCCGCCACCATCAGTTTCAGCCGCTACACATAGTTCTACGCTGTCTGATGATTTTGCCTCATCGCAACCTTTTGCCAATGTACCTGCCGTCACGCAATATTCTGCCGCCGCACAAATGCCTTCAGTTAACGCCATGACGCCGATTGCACCTCTTGTGCAACGAAATTCAAGGGTTGCAAAATAAGAAAATTTATCCTCTCCCACATTTTGCAGGTCAGCCAGAGGAATGGCAAACATTTATTGAAGCATACCAAAGCACAACCAGAGAATTTCAATATTCCAATTTACACAATATTATGCGAATTCGAGATCCTTTAAGTGGCCGTGCAAAAGACACAGTAGAGGCTCCCTTACAAATTCTGCCAACGTCGCAGCTATTTTAGAAACTTTAGAGCAGAATTACGGGAGATCGGAGCAACATATAAAAAGTCAGATCGAGAAGGTTCGCACAATTTTACCTGTTGTTGAAGGTGACTTAGAAGGGCTAATTGTTTATGCGAATAAAATTACTAACATGTCGACGTTTCTTCAAAATGCCAAAGGTGCACACCATTTATCAAATCCAATGCTTCTAAATTAACTAGTTGTGAAATTGCCAATATGCCGCCAAATGCAATGGGCCGAAGCATGCCTGAGTCTTGGTGATGTCCCTACAATCTTAAAGTTTAGTCAGTGGCTAAATGCACTTCTAAAAATCGCCAGTACTGTTACTGATTCAATGTCAAATACAGAGTTTAAAATTACTACTATATTAGTCAAAAAATTGCAAAAAAAATCATAATTTTACATGAAAACTGCAACAAATATTTAACAAGATAATATTTCATTGTATACATACTAAAAATATAAATACTATTTACGAATTCCATATATGCACAAGCTTCATGGTAGAAATATTTGTCGCAGTTTTTCCAAAAATATTTTGCCTTACAAAATATTTTACGTTGCAGCTAGAAGACAAAATGAAAATTTTTCATTTTTAAAACTTTTGCTGCCTAAATATATGTATATTTTTGGTTAGCAAAAACAAATGAAATTGCTTGTGTATAATATACAAAAAAATTACTACAAAAACATCATACATGCAAACAAATTGCAGCGTGAAAACCATAAACTGCAAACGATATGCGCAGTGAAAAATTCAAACAATGAAAATATGGAAGATGCTAAAAGTAGACTGCCAAACCATACGAAGTTGAAAAATGTAAAATACGAAATTGTGCAAAGTTAAAAATGTTTAAAGCGAAAATGTTTATTTTTAAAATATTTCCGCCGCATATATGGTTTTGTTTTGCCGCATATAGTCATTGAGTAGAAAAATGTGAAAAAAACTATGTAGTTGATTTGGGTGTACAAAATAAAAAATTGTATTGAAATGTGTGTTAATAAAGAATTTTAGTGCAATAAAATAGAAGTTTTATTTTTTGAGGTATGTAATTGTATGTATTGTGAAAGATAGCAATGCAGTGAAAATTAAATTAAATAAGATTCTGGACAAAGGATAGCTAGAGGAGAATATTATTATTGAATTTTTTGATTGATTGGCTTTTTTAATACGAATTCAAATGTATTCATGCTGGTGGTAATAGGAGTCCAGAAAAATTAGTAAGAAAAAAAATAATTTTGTATGTAAAGCGGTTAAAAAAGGATATATAATGCAACAACAAAATGTGACAACAGCAGCCAAATACCATAAATAACAGGATCATTCATTTTATGAATAAAATCTATCGTAATAAAAAATGATCTGTAACGGTATTCAACAAAAATCAGTTCTACACAAACAATGCAATAATAATATCATCCGCTATCCTTTGCTCATAACCTTCTTGAATGTACTTTCACTGTATTCCTATCCTTCACAATACATATTTTTTTTTTTAGCATTCTATACTTTTTTTATTTTACTCCTGTTACAAACGCTCAGCCAATCATACTCATTGCATTTCAGATTGCACAAGTTGTTGTTGACTTTTTAATTTTCTACATTAACAGTAAAGAAACAACAAAATGCAATTAATTGCAACGGTACTCCACCACTTGTCTAGAAATTCCTTTGCTTTGTATTTGTTCCTATTTTTTGAATGTGTTGTTGTTGCTTTATGCAGCTAGAGGACACACATACAACAGTTATATTTCAAAATTACTTGAGGTAGTAGTTAAGTAGTTGTTGTTGTATTTCCTTTTTCTCCTGCTGCACTCGTGCCTATGTAAAAAATTTGTTATGCCTTCGTTGCATAATTTGTTCTCTGTTGCTTATTTGTTTTTTTGTTCTCCTGTTAGAAATACTACGAATTGATACATATGAATGAGCATTTAAAAACACAAACAAAGTCGATCATTTACGCTCTCACTTGATATACAGTAAAATTTTCTTCATTGCAGAATTATATTTTCAGGAACTTTCTTAAATTTCGTATCTCCTGTTATTTATAACCTCTTTGTATTCATTTGTAGTGATAAATTATTCTTGCTTTCATGCATGTGTCCTTCCATAATCTGGTTGTTGCATTTTCTATCCCTTTTTAACTCTTTTCCTTTCTTTTTTGATGCTTACATTTTCTATCATTCCTCTTTATCCTTTTTTCTCCTGCTACAAAATCACTCACGATCACGATTGAACCTATTTATGTATTTGTTTATGATTTTTGCATAAATTGTTGTTGTATGTACACACATACAGCAATTTTATATCATAATTACCTACTTGTGTGTATAAGTTGATGTTGTTGCAGTTAATTTCCTTTTGCTCCTGTTGTACTTATACCTGTGCCTTTATTGCATTATATCTTACACATAAAATTGTTCTTCCACAATTAATTTCTATGATGCTTATTTTTTTTGTTTGTTCTCCTGTTACAAATTTTACGAAAGGAAACTGTTGCAACAGTTGACTACAACATCTGGAGGACGTAGGCGTGTAAATGTAAGTGTTTCTTTAAAAACCTGTGGTGTATGTGAAAATCAGTGTGCTTCAGTGGATCAATGTGAATCATTTCTAAAATTGTCCGTTGGAAAAAAGTAATGAAAAAGAAATGAAAATGAGTTTTTCGTGTTTAAAGAAGGGCCACAGAGCATGAAGCTGCTCTTATGACACTTTTATAAATATATGCGACGAATGAAATTTTAAAAAACCTTATAAAAAGTTTAAAATGTTTCTATTAAATTCTATAGAACCTTAAAATTTGTTCAGTGAGTATAAATTTCATTTAAATCGGAACAAAATTAAAAAAATATTAAACCAATAAAAACGATGTGGTCACCCGGGTGTGTATTGGTAAAGCGAAGGTTAAATAAAGGCCGCCATATAAAAGAAAGAATACTATTTCAAATTATTCCTGTAAAATTGTATGGTCACTTAACAGAAATTTCAACCTATGCCTTTATCGATGATGGTTCCAACACAACAATGATTGACGTCAATATTGCACATGAACTTGGAGTATCAGGTAAAAAAGATCAATGGTTTAGTCACCACACTATTTCTGAGCCAACTGAAATTATTGATTTAACCATTGTGGAGTACATGAGAATGCTGAAAAATTTCATATTTCAAAGGTATTTACTTCTACAAATATATCCCTGCCTCATCAAAGTTTCTGCCGTAGTGAGTATAAACATACACATATCAATAATTTGCCGATTGTAGAATATAAAAACATTCAGCATAAAATTATAATAAGTTTGGCACATGCTTTCCTCACAGTACCCATAGAAGTACCACAGACGTCCATTAGTAAGGGTCCCATTGCTGTAAAAACTCGATTGGGCAGCCAGCTACGTCATGTCTTTCATGTGAGAACAGTAGAAGAAAGCGGTAATTTGGAGAAACTGCTAACGTCATATTTTGGTATTGAGACATTTGGAATCAAACCAAATACTAAAATTAGTATGTCAAAGGAAGACACTAGAGCCATAGATATTTTGAAAAGATCAACAGTAAAGGTTGGTGATCGTTTTGTTACCCCACCTCTGTGGAAAGAACATTTTTTGTGGTTTTCCCGACAGTTTTGATATGGCATACGGCGCCTTCAGAGCGCAGAAAGAAAAATGTAACGTGACCCTGAATATGCCCAACAGTATAAAGAGAAAATTGATACCTATATTGCCAAAGGATATGCATGCCGCTTGAGTTCAAATGAAAAAGAGAGCATATCATTAAAATCGTTTTATTTGCCGCACTTTGCTGTGCATAACCCTAATAAAAAAGGATTACGTATTGTATTTGACGCTGCTGCTGAATTCGGAAATATATCACTCAATAAAGCCTTAATTGCCGGAGCGGATCTCAACCAACCTCTCATTTTGATTTTATTTCAATTTCATGCTAAGCTCCATTCGCTGTGTGTGGTGACATCGCCGAGATGTTTCACCAAATTGCTGTAACTGAAGAGGACCAAGCCTGTCAGAAATTTCTTTCGAGAAACGGTGATTCTAGTAAGCCAGTCGAGGTATTTGTAATGCAAAGATTAATATTTGGTGCTACCTGTTCACCCACTATAGCACAATACGTTAAAAATACCAACGCAAACAATTTTGAGGTGGATCATCCCAGAGCCGTTAAAGGCATTGTAGAACGTCATTATGTGGACAATTACTTCGATTGTTTTGATACGGAAGAGAAGCGGCAAAAGTCGTCAAAGAAGTTATAGAAGTACACAAAAATTCAGGATTTAATTTGAGAAATATTTTATGCAACTCTGATTACGTAAATGAGCAATATGGAAACACTGTCAGCTGTGAAAAGTCGGTTAAACTGGAAGGAGACGTCGATCATGTTCTTGATATGAATTGGGTCACAAAACAAGTTATTTTTGTCTTCAGTTAAAACTTCATCGTGTTCCACAATGCATTTTAAATATGGAAAAAGTTCCCACAAAACATGAATTGCTAAGCTAACCATGTTTGTGTTTGATATTTGGATTTGGATTTTTGGGAAACTTTATGATCATTGTCCAGTAACTTTTGCTATTGATGCTGCTTTCGACATGGATAATACATGTAAAATAGACCTCAAAAATGTAAACTGGAATATATACAAACAACAAATTGAAGACTTATTGTTACAAGGTAATACACATTTCAATAATTTACACTCAACCCAGGGTATAGAACATGCTCTTAAAACATTCACAAATGCTATCGATACTGGTAAATTATCAATGCCGAAGAAAACTGATTCAACAAATGTTTTAAAAATATGTAACAATACAAAGCTTTGTATACAAACCAGAAATAAATTTAAACGACAGGCTCAAAGAACAAATAATCCATCTACTAAAACTACACTTTTGACAATAGTAAAACAGTTAAATAATCTTATTGATAAAAAATCCAAAATTGGCATGTTAAGCCTGTAAGCCTTTTAAGTTGTGTTGATAAAATATTAGAAAAAATAATTCTTTCCAGGATGAATACTTTTATGGAAGAAAATCGAATAATCAACGATGAACAATTTGGTTTTCGTCATCAACACTCGACTGTTCACAAATCAAAAGAATAACAAATATAATAATGAAAAACAAGCGACAAAGACTAACAACTGGGGTAGTTTTAATGGATATTGAAAAAGCTTTCGACAGCATATGGCACAACGGATTAATCCACAAAATCAAAAATTATGGTTTTCCTCTATATATTGTTAAAATAATTCAGTAATTTCTAACTGACCGTTCGTTTAAAGTTGTTGTTAATAACACGATTTCATCTCCACGTAATATCCCAGCTGGAGTACCACAAGGTGCAGTGCTGTCCCCAACCCTATACTCTCTATATGTGGCTGATTTTACACCAAAAAGAGGTACCGAAATATCACTCTATGCCATTGTTGGTAAATTGAAGAAAAATCTACACACATGTATTAAGTATTATAACAAATGGAAAATTAAAATTAATACAGACAAAACACAGGCCATTTTGTTTCCATTCAATAAGACCCCAAAGAGAATTCAAACAACGCAACTTAAAAATGATTATGTTACTATTCCTTTCAGTGAATCAGTGAAGTATTTGGGGATATACTTGGATAAAAAATTGTTATTCAAAAAACATATCGAACATACTGTGGATAAGGCCACTAAGTGCTGTAGAGCCTTATACCCTATACTAAATTAAAAAATCGTATCTCAGTACTAAAAACAAGCCATTAATTTATAAAACCGTCATTAGACCGATATTACTATATGGATGTTGTGTTTGGGGAAATACGGCTGAAACTCTCGTCAGAAAACTTCAAATTGTTCAAAATAAAGTTCTAAAAATAATTTTTATACTACCTCGTTTATACCGCACAAAAGACCTGCACCAACGTTATTCTCAACAAACTACCAAAGATGTCATTAAAACTCAGAATCTTGAATTTTCTAATAAATGTAGTATTTCTGAGTATGAACTAATTAAAAATTACCCAGATGATACTTCGTAGTTTACATAAGTAAACTATTTAAGTTTCATGAAATAAATTATGTGGTGAACAGTTTTATTTCTTTCAATTGAGAAACATTTATTTTATACAATTTCTATCTTGTTTATACATTTTCTTTTTATAACAAATATTTTTATTTCTTTTACCAAATATTAATTTTTGTTAAACATTTGCTTTTTTTCCCTGCATACCAATTATATTGGACACACATTTATTATCATACCTAATATTTAAATGATACATGTAGCTTACATTAACATCTGATATGGATAAGGAGTAATTGTAAACATGAAATGTATATACACATGAAATAAACATCAAATGTTTATAAACATTTTAAGAGAATGATCTCACTATGAAAACAATGTACATTCGACTTTTAACTTACATTTACTTTGTATCACCTAATAATTGCAAAATAAATGTTTTTACGAATAATAATATCGCACAAAATTTTAATTTGAAAGAAATTTCTAATTTTGTTAAAAAGTTTTTATAAAAAAACAAAACCGATGAATTTATAGCAAAGTATTCGGCAGGTCGTTACACGTTGCCACAAGTTTTTACAGATTTTTGACTACTGTCAAATTTAAATTCATTGTGAATCAAATCAGAATGATTTCGCACTAAAATTCTTCTCATCGAAGTAAATTGGTAGGTGACGAAAGTTTTCACTTCCTTTTTATTTGAACCTGTTAAAAGTGACTCTAGAAGTAAATTACGTTTATTTTTGTATCAACTTTATTGCTTTATGCAGGTTGATTTTCAAAATATTATAATTTTTTTGGGTGAAATATTAAAATAAATTGGTAAGAACGTATTATAGAGAGAAATTTGTGTTCAAGTTGTTCTTGAAACATCGAAATTCTTTATTTTATTAATCAGAAATTGGGCTATAACTGAGTGACAATATCAGTATCATCTGTGCATGTGGTTTTTGAAGACACAATTTCTTCTTGAAATCTAGAGCAAAGCTGAATGCACCTTAATAAAATTGGAAAATTCTACATTTCAAACTACAGCAACGTGAGCTGTCTCCTAAAATATTGGTTGGAGGGCAATAATATTCCAAACGTGGGGACTGCACTAACCTCAAATTGCTACATGAACAGAAGAATCTGCCATGCTGAAATTTTGTTTGCCTTTTTCACCGAATCCCCCATATTTTTGCTATTTAACCTATCAAAATCATACAATTAAGTGCCCTGGAGACGATCAAATAAACCCGTCAATCAGTGCATATGTGTGAGAGTCGTATGCTTGTAGCTTTAAAGGAGACGTACATACAAATAAACTCGTCAATCACCATTTGTATTTTGACGCACTTTTTCATTATTACCAAAATGAATTTGATGTTTTATATTTGTTAATAAGTGACGTATAACACAAAATATGAATATTTTTTTCATCCGTGCACTTCAAATGACGCAAACACAACATAAATAAAATTTGATTGTCAATCACAACAGGAGACGATCAAATAATCAGTCGTCAAATAAAAAAATCAAAACTTTTTGATTTTCATCAATCATTGCCGACAACGCATACGTGTAGCCGAAACTATGTGATTGATCTGTTTATTTGATCGTCTCCAGGGCACTTTAGAAAGCTATTTTCTGAATAATTTGAAATTTGTCAACAAAAAACCAAATTTGAAAAAACCTAAAAATTTTAATTTTAAAATTCAAAGTTTAACTTAACCATAAAATACTGAAACAAAATAATACTGCATAATACATATTGAAAACCTAACAGAGCAATGCTAGAATATTCTATTAATTAACAATTTGTCCACAAACAGAAACACCAACGCATCGATAACGGAGAGTCCTCATCGTCCATCGCTGTAATAATTGGGTGAGTGAAACTAAATATTTCTTTGCAACATTTATAAAATACTCTTGCTTACAAAATAAAACCACACAACTAATCAATGAATAAGATCCAAAACTTTTATCAATGAATCTATAAATGAGATCCACATAGAATCCAATGTGTAGCTTTTAGTTATTTTTTTATTCATTGATGAAGTTGTGTTGTTTTGTTTACTACCCTAAAAAACTCCAAGATCATTTAATTTAGTGGTCTTTGGTAAACAAACCTTGTTCCTTACTAATTTAAATTAGTAAGATTTAAAAAATATGCACAAATATAAGAACTAAACGATGTTTTCACAATAATTGAGCATTATCAAATCAAAACATAATGAATTTCAGTAAAACCAAAACATTTTAGTATTATTTTTTTTAATTTTTCACTTTATTTATAAAATCATAACAAAACAAAATATATACAAATAGTACAAATTTTAAAATTTAGATAACTTAAAACTTAGAAAACTTCTAATATGTTTAGGTTTTCCAGGCAGCCACGAAATGGGGAAGAAAGAAGAGCAGCTCACATGCGTCCAAGCAATGGTCCTTTTGTGTTACCTGAAAGTAGAAGAAAGAGGGACAGATATAAGCAGCGTTGCCGCTTTGGTCCAATTGGACCAAAATTGGTAGTTTGAAGTTAACAAATTGACTTTTGGTAGTTTGGTTGGTTTGTTCCGATATTTGTCGTATTTTGGTAGGCTACGATATTTCTGAATACAGAAGTATTTTTAAGAACAAAATAATTAAAATAATAACGAAAAAAAATAATAACGTTAAGCCAAAATAATAAAACTACATATTTGCAAAATATGAAGATAGCATTTTCTAAAATATTTAGTTTAATCAGGTAAATGTGTATTTATTTAGTAGTGTTGAGTTCAAAAAATGCCAAAGGGCTCTCAAAACTTTTATTTTCTAATAATATGTGTTAAACTCTGCTTCAATATCATTCTTCCTCTGGATAATTTTATAGCAGCAATAATATAATTTTAAGTTAACTATTAATTTTGAAACGAATTCATATAGCATTTCTCAAATATTTTAAATTTGGTAGGTTTTGGTAGGCTTTGGTAGTTTTTAATTAGAAATTTGGTAGGAAAAATATTTTATGAGTGGTAACGCTGGATATAAGTGAAAAAAAGAGAAGGAGAAGATTGAAGAAGTTAAGAAGGAGATGTAAGAAGAAAGAGAGAGGGAGGAGATCTTAAAAAATTTACGTGCCAATGAGTCGGCGGTGTCTTTTTAACCAATTACTCCTACCTATAAAGGCATTAATGCCTTCAAGCCTCATATTCGAGAGCTCAGAAAGACTATTTAGGGAACGATGTCCCAGAAACCTTAGGCGTAGATCACCTAATGCCGGACAATGACAAAGAAGATGAAAAATAGTTTCATCCTCCTCCTCGTTTTGACAACTTCTGCAGAAGTCGTGGTACGGCAAACCAAGTCTCCTAGCGTGGTTACCAAAGGTGCAGTGTCCAGTTATGACCGCCACTACACCACTCAATTGTGAGCGTGTAAAGCCAAGAAGATGTATTGTCCGTCCCCGATTTAGTCGGGGCCATATCGTTCTGGTTATAGTGCATGTAGGTTCACAATCCCATCTTGCCTGAGCGAGCTCATAGTATTGCTTGCATTTGGATAACGGAATCCCACATAGGTAATCTATGTCTCCGTCAGATAACATGGCGCCTTTTTTCGCCAGATCATCGGCAACACAGTTGCCCATAATATCCCCGTGTCCCCGTACCCACTTGAGTACGACTGTTAAATGTCTCGCCATCCTGTTTAAAGATGCCCGGCATTCCTGGACTAAGTTAGATGTTGTGTATACATCTGTCAGGGATTTTATAGCGGCCTGACTGTCAGTATATATACAAATATCCCTGTCTGATATCTTGTTATAACTAAGCCAGTTAACCGCCCCTTTTGATGGCTGATAATACGGAATTGAGAAATCTAAATTCCTCGCTATGAAGGGCCTATAAATGCAGTAATCGATATTCTCCGGAAGAGTCTGAATACTACCTATTATGCTGGCGTGACCATATGGAGCGTGTTTCCACGCACCAATCGCGTTTAGCCTAAAGGCAGATGTAAATGCCATTTTGCTTGCCATTAGATCCACAGGGATCCAGTTCAATATAGTAAAGAGCGACTTTGTTGTGGTCGTTCTTAAAGCTCCTGTTATCAGGATTGCCATTCTCCTTAAAACTCTCTCGAATTGCATACACGTCGAGCCACTGTCTAATGCCTTCCACCAGACAGAAACTCCATAAAATAGTGTCGGCTTAATGACCGTATCACATAGCCAGTTAACGAACTGGGGTCTAATACCCCACTGCGTACCTATCGCCTTCTTACAGACATACATAGCCGTCAAGGCTTTTGACGTCCTTGAAGGGGTATTGGGTTTCCAGGATAGTTTACTATCCAGAATAACTCCTAAGTATTTTGCATTGTCCGATAGTGTTAGTTCAATACCATTTAATCGGGGAAGCGAGAAATGAGGAATCTTGTACCTCCTTGTGAACAGTACAAGTTCAGTTTAAGACGCCTTTCTAATATGTTATATGTTACACCTATTATAATATATATTTTAATTAAAATAATTTGCACTATTTAAATATTCATTATTCAAATATTATCACGATTTAATCACAAACAAAATCACATATTATAAACAAATTTTCTCTAAAAAACTAAAAATTAAACTAAACAAAAAGAAAGATTGAAAACTAGAAGAAGCACAAGCATGCATTAATTGACATTTCTCCTTTTAATCTTATTCTTAATTCTTAATACTTTTAATTACAACCCTAAACTCATGCTTGTTAAAAAACATACATAATCGGATGATATGAAACCGTAACCGTAAACGTTTATTAATAAAAATGAATATACCTTATTTTGAATTTTCAATATTAAAAACGAAAACAATTATAATAACTATATTTTAATTTATATGTAAATAACATAATTCAGAACCCCTAAAATATAAATATTTCTAATAATTAAATTTTGCAACATTTCCATAATCGGTTACAATTCTATAAAATTTGTATAAATAGTTTTTTTTCCAAGATTATACCAAAATGTATTCTTTTATAAATTTAATATTTGGCATGTATGTATATTTCAATATTTTTTATTCAATTATACGACAAATTTTTTCATTTGCGTATCTCTAAAATGTATAACAAAGTATTTTGCGCTAGAGTTAAATATTGTTTTCTGTACAATTTACAAAAAATCTTTTTATTTTATGTTTTTTTTTTGTAATATTTTACCAACATCTTTTTTGAAAATAAATTGAATTGAGCAACATGAATTGCTAAGAAAATTAACTAGGGGTGTGTTCGTAAATGCAGTAAATTTGTGCATCACTGATGCCACGACCTGCAAACTTTGCAACATATAACTTAATGATGCATTGGTTGCACAAATTTGCGGCATCACTGCCAACAATTTGCATTAAAAAACGTTTGACGTAAAGCAATAATCGCAAATATGCTTTTTCGAAAGCTAAACTTTTAATTTGCTGCAGTGATGCAATTATACTGAATTTACGAACACACCCTAGTTTTCTATATGATGAAATTTGTTAGGATAAATTGAGATTGGGATTCTATACTAAATTAAATAGTGCTTATAGAATCATGGCTAGGGTGGGTTATGAGGCACAAGGTTTTTCAACGTCACCAGAAAACCTAATATTAGCAATTTGGTCAATATTTTGTTTGTTTTTGTTTACCTCAAGATAGCATAGTAGTCTATTACTACGTTTATACGCACGGCTTATTCACAAATAAAAATATTGCATTTAGAAAAATTAGCCGCATAAACAGTGAATTATTTTTTTATTTGCGAATAGCTAACTCACGAAAACAATTCCTGATTAACGACACTATTTGCAAATAAGATTTTAAGCATTGCCATATGTTTTAACGTTTTTTAGTTTATTAAGACGTTTTTAAAATATTTCATTATATTTTTGCATTAATTGGATTGCAAGATAAATATGAATTTTAGTTTCTATAATTTTTGCATTTAAAAAAATATAAAATTTATCATATTTTGTTCAAAAACATTACTACCAAATTATTAATGTTTACCATCCGGCATCACATAAAAACAAAAATTTTCCGACTTATAAACAGTGAGTTAGTTAATTGCAAATAATTTTTATTTGCGAATAGGCTACGTATAAACGTAGTAATAAATCAGCAAAATCGGTCCACAAATGGCAGATATATGAGGAAAAAACCAAGACAACCTCGATTTTTGACCTATTTTTTACCTACATATATCTGGATTACTAAGGCATTAATATAGACAATATGGATATCTAATGATAGATATTTCAAAGACATTTGCAACGTATATAAGACCATAGTAAGTTGGACCTACAATGGGTCAAAATCGGGTCAAAATTAACCCGAATTTTTTTTTAAAAAAAAAAATTTAAAAGACAAAAAAAAATTTTTTTAAAATTTAAAAAAAAAAAAAAAAAATTTTAATTTAAAATAACATACGAAAAATTGTTTTTTCCAAAAAATTAAAAAAATAAATTTTGTTTACCTAAAAATATTTAAAATTTTAAAGTATAATTTGGTTAAGGGTATATAAGATTCGGCACAGCCGAATATAGCACTCTTACTTGTTTTTTTGTAATATTTTACCAACATCTTTTTTGAAAATAAATTGAATTGAGCAACATGAATTGCTAAGAAAATTAACTAGTTTTCTATATGATGTAATTTGTTAGGATAAATTGAGATTGGGATTCTATACTAAATTAAATAGTGCTTATAGAATCATGGCTAGGGTGGGTTATGAGGCACATGGTTTTTCAACGTCACCAGAAAACCTAATATTAGCAATTTGGTCAATATTTTGTTTGTTTTTGTTTACCTCAAGATAGCATAGTAGTCTATGTCTATTACCATTTTTTAACGTAATTATTAATTTAGTAATTTCTTTGTTTTTTCACAGGAGTCTTTATAATACATTCTGTAATGAAATGAGTTAGGATAAGATGGGTCACGAACCCCCCAACTGACCGATCGCTAGCGCTTATATGCTCCCATCGACCTTATCGAATCTTTTACTTGTCTAAATGTAGGATTTGTTTCTGTGTTTTGTATTTCGCAAAAATATAAGAATAAGTCCAGAACTTTATTGGCACTTTTGTGTACGTGTACATTATAATTAGATTTAGATTATATTGTTCCAGTAGAACAGTTAAATTTTCAGATATACAAAGTTTTTTCATATCTTTTTCTTTATTAATTAAATATACTCACATTTTGTAATTTTTAAATTTTATTAATTGATTTATATGTTGAAATCTCTTAAATTAGATAGTAGCTCATAGACTTTTAATAAATTTTAAATGTATGTATTGCTTTATGATAACTCAATAAATAATAATAATAATAAGTGCCTCGTTGCTATATGAGTACGTTTATGACAGCATTATCGGCGATAGCGTATTGGTGAGCAGAGATTGAAGGCAAGGTCCACTTATCTTTTTTTGTGCAAAAACAAGTTGTGCCCCCACATGGTATCATACGATCCCGAAGCTCGAACTACAAGCCGCAACAATGGCAGTGCGTTTAAAGGACAACATCGTCAAGTGCCACAATGATCGAGTCAACAATTTTTTCCATTGGAGCGACTCTACAACAACTATAAGATGGATTCGAGGTGATCATACAAAATATAAACAATATGTGGCGAATCGGGTAGCGGAAATTATCGAAAACAGCAACATTGCAGAATGGCGTTGGTGCCATGGAGTGCTAAATCCACGAAATTTGCTCCGCTGTATGACCCTAAAGGTAGATGGATAACTGGTCCATATTTTTTGCTAAAACCCAAATCTGAATGGCCAGACGAGCCCAAAATTAATAAGATTGCTGACTCTTGTTCAGACGAGTTGAGAGCTAAACGGAAAATTTTCCTTGTCACACAAGTGAGTAGTATTGAAAATATTATTAATCGATTTTCACATTACTGTAGGCTCAAGCGTACCATAAGTTGGGTTGTACGCTACATGGCGAATATTTCGCGAAAAATACAACACGAAGAACTGCTCAAAGGTGAACTTTCAAAGTTACATAAAATTACACGTTTGATCGCTAGTTGGTACCATAGCCGATTTTGTCACATTAATATAGCCGTTGTAATAAATGAAATACGCCGTCTGCTAAATGAAATCTTTAATTTCATGTTTTTTTATGGTTTTTATGAAATTTTTGTAATATTTAATATTTAGTATTTTTATAAATTTTAATTATATAAATTTATACGTTTATACTTGTGGTTGCAAATTTTGATCAGTGTAAATTTAAATTTTCGCGCTAATATTGCTGAATTAGCCATCTTTATGATTTGTCTTATGCTAATTTTCTTTTGACTTCTTTTCCAGAGAATGAAGAAGAATTAGCATAAATCAAATACATTTTTTTAATATTCGTTTTTTTACAGCCATCGAGCAAGGATCTCTATTTTTTATAACCCGCGATTTTAAATTTGCAACCAACAATTTTTCTTTTTTAACTTGAATTTACACCTTTGAATTGTAATTTAAATAACTTGTACAAATAAATAAAATTCAAGGAATTTTATTATCGAAAAAACAACAATTTTGGCTTTGATATTTGGTATTTGGACAAAAACCCTTGCCCAACACCGTCGTTTTTGGATACCGTCAATTTGTGAGCTACTTAAGAGTGTGGAATCTAAATGCCAGCTTTGTGAACTACGGAAAGCCAAACCCTATCAGCCTCAAATGGGGGTGCTGCCAGTCGATAGAATAACTGCGTTTGTTTGGCCTTTTTCATACACAGGTGTCGACTTTTTCGGGCCTTTAACAGATACAATTCGTAGAAGACAAGAAAAACGTTGGGTGGCATTATTCACGTGCCTTTCCGTCCGTGCTGTACACCTAGAGCTTGCAACCGATATGTCGAGTGACGCTTTCATTTTGTGTTTGCGGAATTTTATGAATAGGCGTGGGGTTCCAGTACAGATACGCAGCGACAATGGTACCAAAAGTGGGTGTAGTCAAAGAACTGGGAGAATCCAAAGAGTTTCTTGATCACGATCACATTACAGCCCATCTGTCTCCACTCGGTGTCAAATGGATATTCAACACCCCCGCCAACCCTAGTGAAGGTGGCGCTTGGGAGCGCCTTGTCCTATCTATAAAAAAAGCTCTTTATGCCATGTTGAAAGAAAGTGATCCTCGTATCGATACATTGTGGTGTTTACTTCTCGAAGCTGAAAATATTGTGAACTCTCGCCCTCTAACCCACTTGCCTGTATCACCTGATGAGCTGGAGCCTATTACGCCCAACCATTTCTTACTTGGTTGCACAAATTCTACACAAACTGCAGCGCCATATGAACCTAAACTTAATTGTTTGCGCAAACAGTGGCGTGTCGTACAGAACTAAAATAAACGGTTGGTGGCGACAATGGATCCGAGAATACTTGCCTGAGTTTACTCGACGTACGAAGTGGTAATTGCCAACGAAACCCATGGATGAAGGGAGCCTTTTTCTAATTCGTGACCCTAACTTGCCTAGATCTAATTGGCGTCGCGGCAGAGTACTTGAGCTGTGTTTTATTTGTGGTCAGTTTATTCTGGCTTACGGCACAGGATCTGGTATTGTGGCAGTCAGCCACAACGAGAGTGAAACCTCGAGAGGGAGGGCAAATCATTTGTGTATAGGTATGACCAATATGACCCCACCAAAATAAATACTTAGTATTATATTTTTATACACTTCACGTTCGTGAGACGGGTATATATAAGTTTGTCATTCCGTTTGTAATATCCACAAAATATTCTGGATCCGCCTGCCTGTCTGTTGAAATAAATTTTCTGAAGACCCAAGATATCGTCAGGATCCAAATATTCAATAATGCTGTCAGACATGCTTTCGAGAAGTTTCCTATTTAAAATTAGCAAAATCGGTCCACAAATGGCAGAGATATGAGGAAAAAAACCAGGACAACATCGATTTTTGACCTATGTATATCAGGATTACTAAGTCATTAATATAGACAATATGAATATCTAATCATAGATATTTCAAAGACCTTTGCAACGATGTATATAAGACCATAGTAAGTTGGACCTACAGTGGGTCAAAATCAGAAAAAATATTTTTTAACCCGAATATTTTTTTTACAAATACACATCGCAGTTTGTTCTCGTATTCTATTTGTCTCTTTCTTTATAAACTGCCCTTTTCATCGTTTTGTTTATTTGTTTGTTTTGATTACATTACTTTGTCTACCATATTCGCGTTGTGTATAGCGTTTTGCTTTAACACATCACTGATATTGTAGTACAAAATATTTGCTATCCCTTTTTAATAGAACTGCCCTATCATCTGATTTTGAATTTTTGAAACGTCAAATTTGACATCTCTGTATACTTTGTGGTAAAGGTAACTAGTTAGTTAGCTAGGTTACTATATCAATAGATAGTAAGAAAGGTGGAGTTAGTTGACCTGCCTTTTGTTTATAAAAAAAATTATTTTTAAGTGTAATAAATGTTTTATTTTGGGTCAAATAATTAAATGTTCAATAAAAGTTTTATAACGTATTAACAAACAACTAAATTCTTTAATTTTTATTTATAAATTTCTGAACGAGCCTGGACAACGCTGAGCTACGCCAGCGTTGAGAAAACAAGTCATTACACCAGTAAGGAGATGCTGGAATACTTCTAGCTCCTATTTATGAAAACATACTAAGCTTATCAGCGCCGCTGGTAATCTGGCCACTCTTGTTCTTTGTGTTTTGAATTTGTTCAAACAGATGACCACCACACCACTACAAATATTTTATAATAATAAACCTAAAAATTAAAAACATGATGATGTATTTTCTATAATAGACACAGAAATATGAAATTAGGCATTCATGATGCAGAGTGGGAATAGAAAAATTGTGATTTTTGAAAATAACTTAAAAACAGTGTATAAAAAGTAGACTAAAAACTCGGAGACAATCAATTACTACTACTACTGCTACCTTCACATATTAGTAGCAGTAGTTGTAGTAGTAGCAATAAAAGACTAATTTGTTTTGTATTACTACCTTAAAAAAGAAAAGCAGCAAAGTTTTGAAGCAGCAAAGACATTTGTTTTCTATTACTTCTGCTACTTTTAAAATTTAGTAGTAAGTGTTCAACCCTAACACCAGAAATACTTCTACAACGTCAACTGCTACGTTATTGTTACCTTACTGCTACTTGTAAATAATAAACATTTAAACACGATGTATAGCAGTAGTAATGATTTTTTTGTATTTTAATGCTACTACTTCATTTACAATTTTTATTTTTTGAAGGTAGCAGTAGTTTTAGAAAAAACAAGAAAACGAAACAAGACAAATGCTACTGCTACCTCTACAGAAAATTTTTTGAAGCCGTAGTTGTAGCAATAGTTAAAAATTTTTAGTTATCGTAGCTTTTTAAACACAGCTTAAAAATTATATTTTATTTGGTTCGATAAAAACGATCGAAATGGTACGTTTGACATTGTTCACCGGTATTTTCTTGCGCTTGTTTTTTTTTTGAAAATTCAAAAATAACTGATATTTTCGGTTCGTGATATTAACATTTCTATTGATTTTTTTTATAATACTTATTTTTAAAAAGAATTTAAATTATAATTTTTGTAACCAAAAATCGTACAAATTTAATTTAACCCTAAAATGTATCCTTAAAAAATCCTTGTGTTTAGGAGTACAATTTCCATAGTAAAGTAACAATACCTCATGTGAAATTATGACCAGTTGTTTCTTAAAACAAGAACATATTTTCATTGTTAATGCGCAATGCGCGCAGAATATTAAAAAAATTGTAATATCGCACTCAAATTCAGTACTAAAATAAAATTAAGCTTTTAAAATTCGTTTGAACTAAAAATAACACAAATCGACGGTATGTGTTGAACTCGTGAAATAAAATATGTTCGATTAAATAACCAAGTGGACAAAGAAAGGAAATGAAAACAAAAATAACTAAATATGTCCTTTTCATATTTTAATCGCATGCACGACGAGCATTTATGTATACATTAAAGTCCATTTCAAAACAAGTAAAGAAAAAATTGTGTACAATAAAATCAATGCAAATTTATATGTGGATCTAATAATTGTAAAATTTTCATCACACAAAAAGAAAGATAACAAAATCCAAACCAACATAATATGTATTTAATAATAATAAGAAAAAGTAATAAAATGTACGCATAGATAATTATGTAGTTAATTTAGATAAATGGTGAAATATAAGTAAAATGTATGTCACACATTCCAACCATCATTAATATTGAATGTGTATGTGTGTGTGCGTGTGTGTTTGTGTGTGTTATGCTCCCTCTCTCTCTTTCACACTTTCTCAATGGAATATGCAAATAGACCAGCCCAAAAAAAATAGATTTGCTTTGGATGGTTCTTATTTGGTTAATTAGTATCTAAAATATGTCGAAAATTGAAAAATGTTGTATTTAAAAAATAAAGTTTTAAACTTTTGAAATAAATCTTATCTTCTAAAGATAATTAGCTTTCTAATATGTACATATATCGAGTGAGAAATAACCAAGTTGGTAGCATTTTTCCATAAAAACAGCATTTTTGTATTGTTAACCCATTGTTTTCCACGCAAAAGTTGTATAAACAATTATTTTTTACACATATGAAAATGCGTAAACTAGAAATATTAGCTTAATATGCTCGAACTTTCGAAATGTTAATGTTTAATAACCATGTTAGACAGATAATTTTCTGTAGATTAAATAATATTATTTTTGAAAAAATCGTAAAAGCTACCATTTTTGATACAAAGTTGTGAACTTTCAATAGATTTCGGCACTGATTCTCGTTTTAGTTACTTAATAACAAAATAAGACCCATCCAAAGCAAATCCATATTTTTAGAGCAGGTCTAATGTACATACAGAGACTCTCATTAATATTCGGTTTTTATCAGATATTTCACAGAATTCCATTCCGATCGAAAGTGGAATTCATTCCATATTTTGCTTCTTCAGAAAAGGTGGAACCAAAAATGTTTTCGGAATGAAACCAAGTTTATCTTTCTAAATGAAATTGTTATATGTTTGTAAAAATATAAACCAATCTATTGGGAATTAATAAAATCAAACGGAAGCTAAAACAAAATTGATTGGAATAATAACTACGGAATTGAAACCATTCTGAACGAATTATGTGACAGTCTGTGACAGTATATATCAGTTTCTGAAATCCGAAAATTCTCAATGAATATAATGACATCTTGTTAATGTTTATTTTTTTTATTTAAAGGTATATATTTAGAGCTCACTTTTCACTAATTGATTTTATTTAATATTGAGTGAATCTATTTTAAAATAACAAGAAACTAAGATACTACAGAAATGCATGCTTCATTAATATTCGGTTTTTTAGTTTTACCATAAAATCACCGCTGCAAATCTGCATATTTACATAAATTATTTGCAAAATTGGGATACACTCATTAATTAACACCAAACAAATAATGTTAGCTAAATAAACATTGTCATTCTCAAGTTTTTTTATATGGGTCGAAAATGCAAAAACGAACAAATTTTTCTGTATCACTTCATTAAGTACTTTCTGTTTTAGCGATATAACAATATTCTTAAAGTTACAACTTCAAAACATCATAAATATGCTCGACTGTAACTGGGGCCGAATGAGCTATAATTTCGATATCGAAATTATGATAAAATGTACTAAATTTCTTGCTTGATATCGAATGCCATAATCTCAAATAAGAAAATTACGATAAATTTTACTCGATATAGAATGCGGTAATTTGACCCCTGATTTAAAATCGTTTCTCTTGTTTGAATATATGAGTTTTACCTTTAAATATAAAACATTTTTGAAAATCGGCTGTAAAATGGGCGAGTTACGGTAGTTTAAAGTCAGGATGCTGTCCATCTAGACCAAAAAAACTGTCAACTGCCTATTTAAAAAAATTTAACAAATTGCGTTTTTTTTCCAACCGATTTTCAAAAAGTATCTTCTGATCGAGAAAAACTATAAGTATTTCCGAACTCTGTGGTGTCCAATAAAATATAATAACTACTACGTATATGTATATGAGAATCGATGCATATTTTTGGTGTAGCATAGTGTAATTGATAAAGAATCATAGTGTATGGGTGTCAAAGAGAGATTGAAGGATGTGAAAAATTTGTGATGTCGAAATACCTACTTTATTATGTTTTTGACCTAAGACAAAATCTAATATTTTTTAGGATAAATGGATAAATTTAAAGTATGTGAAATATTTATTTTGTTTACATTCCTAAAGATATGTCCAGGTTGTGCAAATATTAGACGAAATAAGCTCTACCACTATTTTCATGAAATGCTTTTTTAATCATACAAGACTTTCGTAGCAGCAAATAGTTAAAATAATGCATTTAGATATTGTATTTTCAGTAAGAACTGGATTTAATAATGATTTAAATTATTTAAAAGTGCATTGACCGACAACCACAAATAACACAGTGAAATATTAAATGCAAAAGTAATATACATATATGTTTGTATGTATAACAAGTATTTAAATTAAAGTAGAAATGAAAATATTTATGTTATAATTTTACTTTATTGTTGTTATGAGTAATTTAAAACTACATAATAACATATTAGAAATTATGCTTCATAAAAATATATTGGGTCTATGACTTATAAATGCGGAATGGCGTATCTTTTAAAAGATAACTTATATGTCATGGTTTTTTTGGGTCGAATTTTGTGCCAACAAAGCGTAAGTAATATGCGGGAAGCACACCGATTGCTCACAGATGCTTATGGTGAATGTGTTTCATCGGTTTCAACGTGCGAGAGTTTGTGCGGTTCAGAAGTAGTGACTTTGACACGGAGGACAAAGCTCGCCCAGGGCAGCTAAAAAAATCCCGCATTTTTAAGTCATGCTCCCAATAAAAAGTAAACGAAGGCAAAATTTGCGATAGTAAAATAAATATAGCTTATAGTGAAACAATACTTATTAAAAACTAGTTGACCGCCCTGCTTCGCCCGGTAGCATTTACTAATATTAGTTCTTCAAGTTTCTCCAACCCACATACACCTGCCGGTTCTTATTTATTTGCAAATAAAATATCTAAATTTGTACTGCATACTTTAGGGAGCTTTTTATTACAGTTGACTGGACTCAAATAAAAAAAATTTCCGAATTTTAACAGGAATTTTTGAATTTTTTTTCTTTACAAACCATCTCCTGAAAATTTCGAATCGAATAAAAAAATCAGCCAAATCGCTCCAGCCGTTCTCACGTGATGCCATTACATACATGTGTTCTGCCACAGCTCACACAAAGTCTGAAGACTCCCACTTTAATAGTATTCCAGATATGCAATCATAAATTTGGTGCCACGCCCATTGTACCTATATAGATCAATTGTGAATCTAACCCATCCAGGGACCCACTCAAACACACACAAAGAATTTCATCGAAATCGGCCCAGCCGTTAAGGAGGAGTTCAGTTATTAACACACATACAGAAGAATTATATATAGACTAAACCATGGTAACTTAACATTCAAATCTAACAACTAATCTAGTACACATGCGTACATGCGACTTATCTATTATCCTTTATTCCAAAAATATGAATGTTGAAATAAGTTTGAACAATTGTTATTAAATTTTCGATAGTATTTATTAAACTTTCAGTAACAGAAACCAAAATTTAAATTCATTGCTTACAAATTAAAAAAAGTTAAAACAGTAAAAAAAAGTTAAACATAGTTCGGACCATAGAAAATTATACATAGAGACACTCCGATTTGAAAAACAAAAATACAACAAATCATATGTCTGATACAAAAACAAAATACATTGAGTAGCATGTATTTTGTTGTTGCCAGAAATAGGTTTTTGACAACAGACTTAGGTTTCTGACAAATATGTCTCATCTCTATGTTACCCTATGGTTCGGACCATAACATGAATAAGAACCGATTTTCACAAAAGTTGTTAGAAATATGTATTTAGGTTCATATAAAATATTTTCCATAATAATTTCAGAGAACTTAGAACTAATATGTTCAAAATTTTATGATGATTGCCGCATAATCAACCTATTTATGACTGCACAAACAGTATTTCCGGTTGAGATTTGTATGGAATACCAAATAAATCTTATCAACAGAGAGTATTTGTGAATAATTTCACGCAGATAGACTCCTATATTCGAATTATTCGATTTTTCTCTTGTTCGAATAATTCAAATAAGAGATTTTAACTTGTTCGAATAATTCGATCACACGTTTAAAACAAAAAATAACGTTAAAGTTAACAATTCAAGTATTGATAATATTAAAAAACATTCGAAAACAAAGTCCATCATTAAATTTTCAACAGAAATATTCTGATCAGATTAACTCCCGAACAATCTGCAAAACAATTGACTAGCAAATCCTTTAGTTTCCGTTTTGTAGCTATGCTTAAAAAAATTTTAGCTAGTTCGACATGATCCTGAATTCAAATACAATATCGTTAAGAAATTGTACTTGAATTCAAATATAACGATTTTAACGGCTGATTTAAAAGTTGCATAATGCTTTCAAATAGCAGTGCCTCTAACATATCTGTGGGCATTATTAACATTGAATAATAGCTTTCCGTTAACCATCCCTGCCAACAATTACTATCCAAAAAGTGTCCCAAACGTATCATCTTGAAGTTGAAATTCATCGAATATGATCGCTCGCTCGCTTTCTTATCGTAATAGTGTCACAGTGCGGGAAAAAACGTGCCACGCATATGATACCTACCAATTCCATCCATTTTATTATTATATCTAAATTTATGTCTAAAAAGTGTCCAGAGAGAAGATAATGTTTCCAATTCTGCTTCTTGCATTAAAATGGAAATATTTTATTGCATTCCAGCTATGAAAACACTATGCATATAAGTATTTACATTAAAAATAAATAAAATAATGATATAACTTAACTTAATATGACTTTAATTAAAAATTATAGTATACAAAATTATATAAAGTATGTTTCACTAATTAGTTGGAATACGTATTTACATTTAAACAAAAAAAATTCACTAGTTATTGCACTAACTCTATACCTTTAAAAAAAAACTTTAGTTATTGAGACACTTTTAACAAACACTTCAATTACAAATATAATTTAAATTAATCACTAATTATTTAATAAAACTTTATTTATCACTATTTAATTTGAACTTAATTTAAAACACACACTTTTTATTTAACACAACCGATGATTTTAAAATTCATAAATATACTGAGTATTGTCTTGTTCTTCTTCTTTCTTTTAAAATGTAAACAGTAAAAAGTCGGTATTAATGTAATTTGTTATTGTAATATTTGTCACTAACCAAAAATAATATTCTTTTGTATACTAAAATGGATCGTTTTTTATCATAATGTACTTTTTAATATTGTCCATTAAGTTAATTTTTAGGGATCTTTATTTGTAACTAAAATGTACTTTAAGATGAGCATAATTCGATAGTAATGTAATTTGTTTTTGTTAAATGTTTTTTATATGCTGAGTAACATCTTTGCGACACAAAATAGACACATTTTAGTATACATATCGAAAATATAACTTCCAATTGCTGGCAGGGATTGATCGTAAGTATGGTAACGCTGTTTGCTGCGACTCGTATATTCGAATTCGAATATTTAGTTAAAGAACATTGTAGAAAGTACACCACAGATGGCGTATGTATTAGAAAGCTCTAGAATATACGAGCTTTGACAGTTAAAGAACAATCTAGAGTGCAGATGGCAGTGTTATAAATAGTGGCAGAGGTTGCAGTTGTTAGTTAGTATATCAGAGACGCTTTTCGAATAAACATCAACTGAGTGCCTTAAAGTGTGTCTGTATTTCTGCGAATTTATAAACGTGAATAAAAAACATTGAGTGACTAAATAGTCACAATTCTGTCGTTGTACATTTTAAATAAATAAAGAGTTGTTACAATTTTCAAACTACTTAAACCAGTTTTTCTCGAAATCATGTACTCCTGAAATTTTTTGTTGAGATAATCCCACAAGTTTTCTATAGGATTTATATTGGTGCATAATTTCATCAATAAAATGCGAAGATCCAGGCTTTTTTTTAAATTTTTTGGTATTTTCTTTAAATGTATTGCAGATAATACCATGAACATTTATATACGTTATTCCTACAATAAAAGTACAAACTCTGTTAAAAGTAGTAAAAATCGATCCATGATTTCTTCCAGAAATAAGACTGTATCCGTACAAAAATCTGCAACAATGAGTTTCAAGTAAAATGAAATCACAAAAAGATATTTTGTTTGGATTGGTTTATGTTTGAATACATTTACATATTTTTTATAAATGTCGTAATTAAATTGATTATAAATGCCCATATAAGTATGTATATAAAAATTGATTGTCCACCTCCGAAATATTTACACTCAATATGAATTAATAAATCTCTTACAAATATGGTTATCATTAAAATTCTATATTATATATAAAAAATCGCCATTCCGAATTTCAACAACATCGGTCCATAATCGGTCATGGCTCCCATAGAAGGACCACCGATATGGAACAACAATTTTAATCAGGATATCAATTAAGTTCTGTGAACGAAAAAAAATTTACGTTTGCTGAGATTTAAACTATGGTTTTATACCCTTCACCATGAATGGTAAGGGGATGTATAGGTTTGTAATTTCCACATTTTTTATTTGCGATCCCATAAAGTATATTCAGTGGCGGCCAGCTATTTAGGAACAAATATTTGAATTGACTGAATTTTAAGTGCGATAGTGGCAAAACAAAAAAACTTTGGGGTATGAAATTTATTATTAATATGTCTAACTTATTAGTATTTAGTTGGGTAACCCTTTGCTTTTATTACTGCACACATTCTCGACAGCATCGATTTCACCAAGTTTTGGGTCACATTTTGGTCAATTTTGTCCCATTCTTCCCGAAGAAGACTTTTAAGGTTTTCTTTTGTTTTTATTTCGTGTTTTCGCACTTGACGGTCCAAATGCTCCCAAATGTGCTCTATCGGGTTCAAGTCGGGTGATTGAGGTGGTGGTTTTAATTGGTTTTGGACATTAGTTTAAAGCCAATCCTTCACAATTAACGCCGTATGTTTTGAGTCATTATCTTGTTGGAAGATATATGACCCATTTTTTTAGCACTATCTTCCAAATTGTCTTTGAAAATATCCAAATATTTGCTGTAAACATACGCGTACGACCTGATCTAGGCTTATTATCAGTATGACTATACTTCTCAATGACTTTTTGTATCGTCGCAGGGCTTTTCTTCACAATTTCTGCAATTCCCCGAACAGTTTTACTTTCTTTGAAGTATTTTATAATTAAATCTTTCAAATCTCTTTACCACGTGGCGCCATTGTGTAGATTTTGCTATTATTTTTGTTAAGAAATTTGTTTTTTTTTTCAAATTGTATTATTACTTCTAAATTTTAATTAAAAGTACAAAAAAATATAAATAATGAGTTAATTTTTCTTAATTTATCCGAACACTTTTAAAATACTTACTTTTGTGACAAAAATTTGGTAGTGTTTTTAGAAACTTGAAATTCGAATATTAGTTTCCTTCTACATCATCTAGATCCACTAAGAAGGGATTTTAGGAAATTCGAACGCTACGGTGGTTAAAACGGCCAAACAGGGTAAAAACTGTACATCTATATCTCCAAAACAAATAAACATAGAAATAAATGTGTCCGCCTTTAATCAAAAAAAAAGAGCCGACAGGTGTCCGGTACTTTTTGGAAATTCGATATCCTATGTTACCAAAACGGGTAAAAATAGTACCAGTAGAAGCCTTTAATTTTTAATTCATCGGACCTGGAAAAATAATAAGTAGCAATCTTTTTGGTACTTTTTTGAAATTTGAATTTTCAATTGGGATAAATGGTATCCTTTTTTGGTACTTTTTTATTAAAATTTATTTTTCAATAAAATTACAAAGAATTATTATTTTCTAATTGCACTTTTTACTTATAATTAATATAAAAATTTTCGAAAATTATTTCCACATGGGGAAAAAAGAGGACTCTAAAAGAGTGTAAAACCGGACATTTGATATTATTTATTAAAATTAAAAATTGAAAAAAGATAAAATATCCAACCGCACTACTAACAAAAACAAAACTATCTTTCTTATTTTTTAGTATGGAATCTCGATTTAATAAGAAATCATACTAAAACAAATGTCAATGGCGGTTGCAGATACAATATTTTATTGAGGACTATTGTCAATTAAATGATGTATTCTATTGTACAACATATACGAATACTTCGTGGACTACTGCTTATCATTCCTTTTGTGTGTATTGGTGCATATTCTGGTAAGTTTAATTTTAATTACTTTATTAATTTTCAGAATCCTTGCTTAAGTTAATCGCACAATAACATGGAAATCTGACCAGATTCTGTTCTGTGTCACAACACTTGATATAAAAGTACTTCTCATAATTTTGAATTTTTGGAAATAATTTGGTCGGCAGAATGTTTAATAACTCGAAAATGTTTTATACTGGTACATATTCCCATTAACGCACATTACGTTTTTTAAACAGCTTACATAATTTGTTCATACATCTTTGTCAAATTCACCAAAAAACAAGTGAGAGTACTATATTCGGCCGTGCCGAATCTTATATACCCTCCACCTAAATATGATGGTATAACAGCTGAAATAATATACTTAACAATTGTTAGAAATACTAGTTTTAGCAGAAAATATTTTATTTCAAAAGTACAAAAAATTTTATCTAATTCAGCAATTTATAATTGAAATTCCTATTGGAACGTATGAAATTTAACAATTTATATACTTAATAATTTGTTAATACGTTTGGATCAACATTTTTCCTTTTTAACCTCAAGTGAAGAAATAGAGTATTAAAAAGGGTATACAAATATATTTAGACAAATTTAAAAATATTGGGTTATGGGATTATTTTAACGTGACATAAAATATTTTAACGTGATTTTTATGTATTTATGTGGGAGCTGTTGCCAATTATGGACCGATATTCAAAAAATTCAGTAGTATGATTTGATCTGTGTACTATTTTGGTTCAATATATGGAAGCTATGACCTATTATAGGTCTAAGTATTTGAGGGCTATTTTTGTAGAATTTTATATAAACGACGCTATTAACAAGAGTGGACCTTATATGAGTGCTATGCCGAATTATGGACCAATATTTAAAAAATCTTGTAGTACGATTATTGGATACAAATTACTGATCGGCGTAAAATTTTGGATCAGTACAGATTATTTTGGATATTTGTTCAGGTTAATGTGTTTTCCGGAAGTGGTTCTTATATAGAGGCTATTACCAATTATGGACCTATCATCGTAAAATTTGGTACATCGATTTTTGTATATATTGAACAAATTTGTTTCGAATTTCAACCTGATAACTGAATTTGTAAGAAATTTATGAGGATTTTAGTATATGGGAGCTATGGTTAAATATGGACCGATATTCACAAAATCCAGTAGTATGATTTCTGGATAAAAATTACTATGACCAATTATCGGCCAATCGGCGTAAAATTTGGTACAGTGATTTCTATGTATATGAGTATTATTTGTGTAAAATTTTAGCATGATAAAGGTATTTATAAGAGATTTATAAGTACTTAACTGATTTTCGGATGTGGACCTTATATGGGAGATATGGTCAAATATTGCCCGATATTCACAAAATCCTGTAGTATGATTTCTAAATATAAATTAGAGATTTGTGTAAAATGTTGTTTTGATATTGATATTTATTAGATATTTATGTAGGTTAATGTGTTTTTCGGAAGTGGTCCTTATATGGGAGCTATAACCAATTATTGGCCGATCTTCATTGAATTAGGTATAGCGATTTTGGTATATATGGGGACTATTTATGACGAATTTCAACTTAATAGCAACATTTATAAGACATTTATGTTTATTTAAGTGATTTTCGGAAGTGAACATTATATGGGAGCTATGGTCAAATATGGGCCGATCCACAAAAAATTTGGATTTAAAATTTTATGGTATTATCTGCAATATATTTGCACAAATAACAAAAACTATTTCAAATTATCAAATTTTTTTTTAGGTTGTCTCACATTTTAGTTCATAACTCTGGTTCCACTGAACCGATTTTGCTGATTTTCAATACCAAACTGCTTAGGAGAACAATAAACATTTTTCTTCCAAGTTTACCAATTTTGTTTGTCTATTTTGGACGTGAGCGTGTTTTACACAGACAGACAGACGGACAGTCAGACGGACATAGCTCAATCGACTTAGAATTTCATAAGGATCAATAATATATATACTTTGTTGGGGCTCAGATCAATATTTCTCAATGTTACACACGGAATGACAAACTTATATATACCCTCATTCACCACTTATGGTGGTGGAGGGTATAAAAATTACTTGAAAATGGACGCCTGTAATAAAAATATTAAGTTCATATTACTGTATCAAATAAAGGAAATTAATAAAAATTCACAATAGCAAACAAAAATCTAAAAGCAACAAGGTTTTTTTTATTTGTCTATATTGTTACGAAATTGTACTTGAATTCAAATATAAAGATTTTAACGGCTGATTTAAAGTAGTAGATTTCAAACAGCAGTGCCTCTCAAACTGTAACATATCTGTGGGCATAGAGAACATAGAGCGGAAACTAGAAAAAAACTCAAACAAAAAAATTACTCAAAATAATCACACATACGAGTGTTGTTTTTGTTTTCACATAGTTTTTTCTACTAATACATTCTTACCACTTAGGTTTTTGACAACTGAGTTAGGTCTTTGACAGGAGAGTTTCCGCTCTATGTCTATTCTCTATGTCTGTGGGTATTATTAACATTGAGTAAAAGCTTTGTGTTGATCATTGATCGTAAGTATGGCAACGCTGAATGTTTGCTGCGACTCGTATATTCGAATTCGAAAGCTCTAGACTTCGAATATACGAGTTTTGACAGTTAAAGAACATTGTAGAAAGATCACGAGAAATGGCGTGTGTATAAATAGTGGCCGTGGTTGCAGTCGTGAGTTAGTTTATCAGAGACGCTGTTCGAATAAACATCAACTGAGAGCCTTAAAGTGTGCTGTATTTTCCAGTGAATTCGTGTATAAAGTGTGTCTGTATTTCTGCGAATTTATAAACGTGTATAAAAACACTGAGCGACTTTTTAATTCTGTTGTTGTTGTACATTTTAAATAAATAAAGAGTTGTTACAATTTTTTTTTATTTGCAATCAAAAGTATCCGGTTTATTAAAAGGAAATAAACCAACGTTTTGAAAAGCTTAAAACGTAACAATATTATTATTGTTCTGTTATAAGTTCTCAAGATGAGACTAGGCTCAGTTTAAACGGTAGAAAAACCTATATATTTCTCAGCGGAGAGGGCAGTGTGAATTCATACAAGGTGGTAACAGTTCTACAAAAACAACAATTAGTATTAGTATAAAAAACTGAAATGATATACACATCTGCTCAAAATAATAGATACACCTAATTGGAAAAAATTTAAATGGCGGTAACATTGAAAATTTCCTCGCAAGCGTTAAGAATACATCATATTATTAAAATTTCTATCTGGCAATGTCATGTCAGTCAAAAATCTGGCAACTATTTGCTTTCATGTTGATTTTTAAAAACGAATTTATTTGAATTACAAAAAATTATTTGCTCATAAAAATAGATACACATCAGTAATTTGTAATTTGTTTATATACAATTTTTTTTTTTGTGCAATTTTTTGTTCCTATTTACGTGAAACAGTAAGTATAATTTAAATTTTAGCAACAATTTTATAAAAAATAGGACTCTTTTGAAGAAAATGGGACGAAATCATCATTGTACCGAAGATGAGAAAAAAATTGTTCAAACGATGAGAAATCAAGGAAAATCATTACGGGAAATAGCATAGGAAGATCTTTACATTTTGTCCAAAATGCTTTATCTAAAAAACAAAAAAGAGAAACTCGCGGTAGACCAAAGAAAACCAGTCCAGAAACAGATAGGCGGATCGTCCTTATGGTTAAAAAAGACCCTTTCATATCATCGAAAGCTATTTCTGCGGAGCTATGTAACGAAATCAGTCCACAAACAGTTCGTCGTCGTCTTTTACAAGCTAAATTGCCGGGAAGAATTGCCAGAAAAGTGCCACTAAAGCGCCAAAAAAATATCAAGACAAGATTAGAATTTGCTAAAGAGCACTTACAATGGTCCGGGTGTGAAGGCGAAAAAAAATGGAGAAATATTTTTTGGAGCGACGAAACAAAAATAAATTTGTTTGGAAACGACTGCCAAAGAAATGTACGCCGACCAAAAGGAAAAGAATTCCACGTTAAATTTACAAAAAAGACGGTAAAACATGGCGGGGGAAACATAATGGTTTGGGGTTGCTTTTCATGGAATGGTGTTGGTCCGATATTCCGAATAGAAGATACCATGAATGCTAGTGGGTATAGAGACATATTGGAAAACGTAATGCTTCCATATGCATCGGAAAATATGCCATTAATATGGACATTCCAGCAGGACAACGACCCAAAACATAGTTCAAGATTAGTTAAAAACTGGTTCTTGGAGAATAACGTACCTGTTTTAAGCTGGCCCAGCCAATCCCCTGATTTAAACCCAATAGAAAACTTGTGGAGTGAATTAAAGATAAGGCTTTCGAAGGAAGTTTTCAAAAATAAAGACGATTTATGGGAGAAAACGCAAAAAATATGGTACGAGATTCCATTGGAGAAGTGTCAGAACTTGATATCCAGTATGCCCAGAAGAGTGGAGAAAGTTTTACAAAACAAAGGTGGATATACTGGATACTAGCTTTACTTTAATAATAAACTAATTTTTTTAAGATAAAATTTATTAGCTTTTGTTTAATAAGAATTTTTAAAAAATGTATCTATTATTATGAGCACCAAATTTAAGAAATTTAATTTACTTTATAATATTTATTATTAATTATGAAATATTTTGTTTTTGTTTTTTACTCTCCTTTTAACTATAAATAAAAATCGACTGAATTTTTTTTATAATTTACAATATACCATTATTTTTTTTCGTTTTTAAAAAATAAATTTTGGTGTATCTATTATTTTGAGCAGATGTGTATATTAAAAAAGAGTATAAAAACTTAATATAGTGTGGATAATTGAATAGTGGGGGCTTACCTTATTTATGTAAATAATAAATATTTTGTTAATATGCATAAAATATGACGCTAGAACCAAACAAGCGAAAAAAGAGAGAGAGGGAGAGCGCGCCTTGTCAATACCTTTACTTAAAACAACAACTAGCAAGCATACACAAGCTTTAAACAAACCACAAGAAATAAAATATAGTGAGAGCTGTAAACTTTAGAAATAGTATCATTTTTAAAATTGACCATACCCGAGGTGTCCTACTTTGGGGACCCTTGGCCCAGCTCCTGGTGGGCTCATGAGGCCCGGATTCAAAACTTAAACTCGACAAAACTTCCCCTTTGAGCATGTGAAATTTCATTCAAATCGAAGTAAGGGTTTAGATGTTACAGATTTATTTCCCTCTTTTTTTTCTCATACCACTGTGCAGCGTTGCCACTCATAAAATATTTTTCCTACCAAATTTCTGATTAAAAACTACCAAAACCAAATTTTAAATATTTGGGAAATGCTAAATTTTGTGTGGATCGCTTCATAATTGACCCTAGCTCCCATACTAACTTCTGCCCACTTCTAAAAGAGCATAAAACTCCGAAAAGTGTTGGTATCCCGAAAAAATTCAACACAAGTGAGTAAATTACTCGTCCTAATGTCATGGCGATCGGTACATAATTGATCATAGCCGCCATATAAGGCCCACATCTGAAAATGTTTTGCTCATTTTCTCAGCGCAGGCTATTACTTATTACTTCTTTTAACATGACTACACTCAATTTAAATATTATGGCCCATAATCATAGTCAAAAATAAAGTACATTTTAAGAGAATTAAACTCGACTTTACTTAAGAGTGGACTTTAGGTCTATCATAGACAAGTTAAAGTATACTTCTGACGCTGAAGTCGACTCTAAATATAAAACTAGCTGAAGTTGTTTTTAACTCGTTTAACAACAGCATCAGCTGTTCTTCGCCGAGTAAAAAAGTTCGTCACAAAGTAAAAATGTTTAAGTTACAAGATATTGGTAGAGATTTTGCAATTATTGAACAGTTATCAATAAAATTAGTACCAAAATATCGTAATTATGATATTAATCTTATCTTTTCCACTTTTCCACAACAAACAACTTTCTTTCTTTAGATGTCCCGGTTACTTTTATTGTTTACGTTTTTTGGATTTGTTTTTAATTTTGTATGTCAGCTGTTCAGCTTTGCCACTTGTCTGTTTGTTGTATATTGTATGAAAACATTTTCTACATTTGCGGTGGCACCCAGTTAAAGTCGGTTCAATTTAAAACATACTTTAATTTTGACTATGGTTGCAAATTAATAAAAAGCTGGTTTTTATTTTAAAGTTGTTTTTAAAAATAACCGACTTTAGTGTTTGACTATGATTATGGGCCTATGTGTTTTAATATTGAAAGATTGACCATATGCAAATTAAATGTATAATACCAAGGCGAATTCATATAAGGTGTGCTCGTCCCTATAACAAATACACATACATTTTGTTTTTGTTTTTTTTTCCCAATCTGTCAAAAAACACAAGTAAGGCGAATTGAATATTAAAGTGGAATTTAACAACAAACTAGTGTATTATATATTTTTATCAGAGTATGAAAACAAACAAAACATTTCCCAAACGTTTCCAAAATTTACAAAACAAATCAAAATTTATATATTGTATTGTACATGAGCAAAAACAAAACAAAAACTTTTCAAGTGACGAAGAGAGAAAACGAAACGATTGGCTTTTCACTCATCTGCATTATTTAATTGCCGTTACAATCGTACATTTGAGTACAAAACAGATAGAGAAACGTATTTTTTATTCGTTTTGTTTGTTTTTTGTACTGTGTTCTCTATTATAATGAGTAAATCAATTACCAAACGTTTGTTAAACTTTTTTTATCAAAATGTTTCAATATTGTTCTTACTATTTTCTTTTCTAGCTGCGTACGTTTATATTAATGTACAGTTTAATACAAAACAAAATGGGACAATCATTCTCATTGTTTATGTTTGTTTTTTGTTTTACTCACTGCAAAGACCAAAACAAAACGATAGCAAACGTTTCGATTTGTTTATTTCCGAACTCTGATTGTTATTGCCTCATTTCATGTGGAGGATGTTAAAATGTTCGATGATGAGTCAAACGGGTGGAGAAACAGAATAAATTGAATATAAAACAACAACAAAAAAGTGGACGCATTAAAAACACACAAATACAAACACACACATATATATGGAGCACACCATTGTCTACCCTGCAGTTCATCGCACTAGTTCCGCAACGTCGAATTAGTTAGCCACTGAGAACTACTACTAGTGAATTTTCAACCCACTCGCAACGTTGTTGACTGCTGAATTTAACACGGGGATGTCATTGCAGGTGGCCGATTGGCACATTCTGCATAACACTTCACTATTAAATTCATTAGTACAAATACTCCAGCATTTGATAAAAACAAAGAAAAAAATAAATTTTTCTGAGAGCGGTGTTGAACACATAACCTCTCGTTTTCTAGTCAAATGCAGTGATGTTAACTTTTTAATTTCGATTACCGTACAGCCTTAAAAAAATTACCGTTTTTTAGGTAAAATTACCGTATCCAAAGTTTAGTACAAAAATAATAATATTTTCTTATTGAAACAGGTTTATTTTTATAATTCAATATATCCAGGGCCTATATCCAAAACTCTCTATCTTAAAAAACAACTTTTCAGGAAAGCCAAAAAACTATTTTTCGCGTATTACTTGAGTTATTAAAATTCGGTATGAAAATCCCTCTATTTCTTCTCAAAATATTCAATGTGTATATTAAAATGAAAAGATAGAGGATTTTGCATTTTAATAGAATAAAATTATTTTGATTTCATTTATGCCATCGTGAGTTTTTAACGTAATTTATTTAAGAAACGGCTAATAATACAACATAAGATAAAAAAACTTTAAAAGTAGACACTTTTTTAAGCAAACTCTAACTTTAACCATTTATTTTTATGCCATGGAAATTATATTTTCCAAAAACAAAATGGTAAAATATTTTCATGGTAATTCATTTTTGTAAATGATTGAAAAATGTAAAATTCATGTTCAGCATTCAAAAATTAGTAAGAAAACATGAATTGCAAGAAGAAATTATTCCAAAAAAATATTTGAAAATTATTTGAAAAGAGAGGCTTTTGCATTCGGAAAAAAATTAATTGTATAACATAGAGAAATAAAAAAAATTCAAATAAAACAGCAAAAGACAATATGGTTGTAAGAAATTCACACCATAGATGAGTACTGTTTTACTGAACATTTTACTATCAAAAAGTAATTTTCGTGAATATCAAAGATTGTGGGTTTTGAATATAGGACCACAGAAGAAATTGAATATATAAAAACTTATATATACCCTTCTCACGAAGCTGAAGGGTATAAAAACAGAAAATAGTGGACGCATTAAAAACACACAAATCCAAACACACACATATATATGGCGCGCACCAACACAAACATAAATTTTGACAGTTCGGATAAAACAGCTGGGCTAATGAGGACACCTTATATGAATTCGCCTTGGAATTACATGTGAGTCTACTCTCAATTTTTGCATTTTCTACATCATCATTGAGAACGAAAACACAAACGACCACATTCAGCATTACATGTGGCCATCGAAGTGGTATATTTTAGAGGATTTTATTTTTCTTGAATTTATTTTCAACTAGTTTGTTGTTCAAGTAGTAATATAACTAGTATAAGGTTTCCAATTGGCACTTTTCAAACTGCTGGGTATATACATATATAAAAATGGATGTTTGTATGTGGGTATGAATGTATGTTCCGAATGAACTCAAAAACGGCTGGACCGATTTTGATGAAATTTTCAGGGAATCTTCAGAATAGCCTAGCGGGTAACACTGTAAATTCAGATTTTTAATTTTCGGTCTGTGGGCGGAGGGGCGTGGCAAAATCAAATTTTTACATTATACCGCTAATGCCATCTATATATATAAAAAACGGCTGGACCGATTTTGATGAAATTTTCAGGGAATCTTCAGAATAGGGTAACACTGTAAAGTCAGATTTTGGATTTTCGGTCTGCGGGCGGAGGGGCGTGGTAAACTCAAATTTTTACATTATACCGCTAATACCATCTAGCTATATAAAAAACTTCAGGACCGATTTTGATGAAATTTTCAGGGAATCTTCAGAATAGCGTTTTTCGTTATAACTGAACTAATCGAGTCTCCATCGAAATTATTTTTCACGAATATAGTAGAGAGTTTAGGTGTTCTCATACCGTGTTCTTTATTAATTTTTAACACCGCGATCTTTGATATTTTTTGCATTGAATTATATACTCCGAAAAATTATCTTTAACCTTTTCGAAAAAAACAATTTTATTCACAACATTTTAAGGACAATATCTTTGGCTCTAGTATTTTCCGCCCGTTCCGTTTCCTCAGCTATGTTATTGTAGTATTTCTCTTTATCTTGGCGTACTAGAGTTTTCACTTTTGAGGCGGATTGCCTGTATTGAAGTTTAGCTGCAGTTTTTTCCTCTTGAGTTTTATTAGCCTTATACTACATGTTCTTCAGGTGTTTCAGGTTTAATATTTCGGCCCAAGTTTCGTCACATATCCAAGACTTGCGCTTTTTCTCGGCGTGACCAAGTACTTCTGTTACACTTTGTGTGCATGCATTTAGTATGTCGTTCCAAGATAAATCAGTATTGTCGTATGTCGTAAGTTTAGTTGTTAATGTGTTCAGGTATTTCCCCACAATAGTGGGGACTTGTAGTCGAGAGGTGTTCAGTTTAGCAGGCTGATTATATGATTATGTATTTCTTCTGCTTCTTGACAGTGTACTTGAGCAAACCAATATCGAAGCCCCAAATGGCATACAGTGAAACATGGCCGAAAAACTAAATGACATAGATTATTCCGACGACATTTGCCTTATGGCACACCGCTTCGATGATATAGAAGCTAAATTAAAACAACTTTCTGTAAATGCGAAGAAGATCGGTTTGAAAATTAATTTAAAAAATACAAAGCTTATGCGTGCAGGCAAAACTTCAATCACGCCACTAAAACTGGAAAATATCATAATACAAGATGTGGAATCATTTAACTATCTTGGAAGCGTAATAACAAATGATGGCGGCACTACTGATGATATACAGGCGCGAATAAATAAAGCAAGAGTTGCATTTCAATCATTGCATAAGGCATGGATAACTAACACCATCAGTAGGAAAACAAAACTACGCCTCTTTGACTGCAGTGTAAAGTCTGTGCTGTTGTATGGCTCTACTACATGGGGAATAACACAGTCCAATTTGAAAAAGCTTCAAGGTTTTATAAACTGATGCTTGCGCCTGATTCTTTGTATTTTCTGGCCAAATACCATATAAACGGAAGACCTCTTAAGACTTACAAACAACACACCAATATAACACGAAATAATGAAGCGAAAATGGACATGGATTGGCCACATTTTAAGAAGACCTGAAGATGATATCACCCGATCTGCACTTCAGTGGAATCCTCATGACCTTTAAGACCACGCACTACGTAGATAAGAGCGGTCAAACAAGAATGCAATATTGTTAATAAGTCATGGAACCAAATTAAGTATCTTGCCAGGGATCGATGAAAATGGAAGGAAATTGTAAATGCCCTATGTTCGCCATGAACTTTTATTTTTTTATATTACACTAGCTGACCCGGTGCGCTTCGCCACCCCAATTAGAAGAAAGAAATAGTACTATCAAGTCTCACTTTGTGAATCTAATTGAAAATGTCTAATTTCATATTTCTGGGTCCATTATTGTAGAAAATGCAAAATGTGTTCCTAATTTAAAATTTTTAGGTTTATTATTATAAAATATTTAAAAAGTACCATTGCAATAAACAAATAGTACCATTGATTATCACTTTTGAATTCGCATTCACTAAACCATAACCCGTCAAGTTTGAATTTTAGATATGTATATAATTTTCTATATTATCAACTAATTTTGTTTCTATAACAATTAATATTTAAAAATTATCACAAAACCGAAAAAAAACGAAACCGCGGTTTTGAAATTCTTCGATTTTTTGGAAACTCTGGGTCCATTATTATAGGAAATTCAAAAAAGTACCCATGAGAATAAAGAAAAAGTACCACGAAGTATGCCCTTGAATTTTCACTCACTTGGGACCATATACGCCTAATTTCATAATTATATGTCCATTATTACAAAAAATTAAAAAAGTACCATTAGAATATATAAAAAGTACCAAAAATCCCCCACTTGTGGTTTCCCAGTCACTCGGGTCCATATAAGCTTAATTTCATGGCTTTAGGTTCATTGGTGAAGAAATTACAAAAAGTACCATTCGAATAAAGAAAAAGTACTAAAAAGTCTATTTTTATAGAAAATTCAAAAAAGTACCATTAGAAATAAAAAAATTACCAAAAAGTCTCCCCCTATAATTCTCCCTCACTTAGGACTATATACGCTTAATTTCATATTTTTATGTCCATTATTACAGAAAATTAAAAAAGTACCATTAGAATATAGAAAAAGTACCAAAAAGCAGCCACTTGTTCATTTCCACTCACTCGGGTCCATATAAGCTTTATTGCATGTTTTTAGGATCATTGGTGAAGAAATTACAAAAAGAACCATTATAATAAAGAAAATGTACCAAAAAGTCCCCCCCCTAGAATTCTCACTCACTTTAGAACATATACGATTAATATCATATTTCTATTACCATTATTACAGAAAATTCAAAAAGTACCGCTACAATATATAAAAAGTACCAAAAACCAGGCACTTGTGGTCACTCCGGTCCATATAAGCTTTACTTCATGTTTCTAGGTTCATTGGTGAAGAAATTGCAAAAAGTCCCACTCGAATAAAGAAAAAGTACCAAAAAGTCTCCCCCTAGAATTCTCACTCACTTAGGACCATATATGCTTAATTTCATGTTTCTAAGTTCATTGTTATAGAAAATTCAGAAAAGTACCATTAGAATAAAGAAAAAGTACCAAAAAGTCTCCCCCTAGAATTCTCACTCACCTAGGACCATATGTGCTTAATTTCATGTTTCTCAGTCCATAGTTATAGAAAATTCAAAAAAGTACCATTAGAATATAGAAAAAGTACCAGAAAACCCACACTTGTGGTTTCTAGGTTCATTGGTGAAGAAATTACAAAAAGTACCATTCCAGTAAAGAAAAAGTACCAAAAAGTCTCCCCCTAGAATTCTCACTCATTTATTACTATATATGCTTAATTTCATGTTTCTAAGTCCATTGTTATAGAAATTTCAAAAAAGTACCATTAGAAGAACAAAAAAGTACCTATAGTTCAGTTCACACATTTTGGTACCTAAATCTTATCCCCTATTCCTAACATTAACTTCACTAAGATGCAATCAGCTAACTTTATAATGTCTATAAGTGTAATAATTAAAATATTAAAAAAGTACCATTTGGAAAAAAGTACCAATTTCCCTTTTCCTCCTTGAACACCCCTAAAGCTTGAAATTTAAAAATACTCCATTTTGCCAAAATTGGTTATTCTACAGACATGTCTCAAACGATTGAAATCTGTGTTAATGTGCCCAAGAAAAAATATGTTTTAAAAAAAGTACCAAAATTTTTACCCGGATTTGGCCCAATATACACCTATTCACTCGAGTTCCAAATAACACCCTGTTAGTTAATTTTTGTATGAATCCAGGAACCAATGTTAAAAAAATTATCAAAATTGTCTTAATAATTTCAAATAAAATGTATTTTCCCGATTTTATCCCCTTTTTGGTACCTTTTCTATCCCCATTGCGGTGGTAAAATTTTATTCAAATAAATTTCTGTATCGTGGTGGGAGCACATAATAAAATATTCATATGTCTATGTCAAATTATAGAAAAAATGATTTTATTAAAAAGTACCAAAAATAAACACAATTTTTATCCCTTAAGGGTTCGAATTTCCAAAAAGTACCAAACTTATATTTTTTATTTTTTGATAAATAAAGAATACTATTTGAAATTAGTTTCTATGTTTATTGGTTTAAAAGATACATAGGGTGCCAAAAAAGTACCAAAATACAGTTTTTACCCGTTTTCTCCCCTAAAATGTTCGAATTTCGAAAAAGTACGAAACACCTGTCAGCTTATTTTTTAGATGAAGTAACATGCAATTTTAAGTTTTTTTGTATCTTTATTAGTTTTGAAGATATAAGGTTACCGAATTTACCAGTTTTTACCCTTTTTTACCCCCTAAACGTTCGAATTTGTCAAAAATCCCTTCTTATCGGATCGTCTTGGGGAGGGAGGAACCCACAGTTAAAATTTCATGATTCTAGCTTCAGCCGTTTGGGCTGTGCGATGATGAATCAGTCAGTCAGTCAGTAACGTTACTCTTTTATATATATAGAGTAACTTCGGGTAATATGGACTACCGTTTTGTTTTTTCTAAATTTTGGCCATAATAAATATGGATATTAAAAAAGTTGTGAAGCAATAAATTAGCTAATGTATTCTCTAATTGTTTTTGCAGTTGAGAATTTTTTCCGTCTAAGCATAAAAAATTTATGTGAAAATATTGTAAGGAACCCAAAAACCAGCATTAAAAAAATTGGAGGGTAATGTGGACCACTATGTGAAGGTAATGTGGACTAGTATTTAATAAATAAAATTCATGAACCAGCTAATCATGAATGATTAAAAAATTAAATTTCAATATATTTTTATTAATACAAACTAAAAAGTCGCGTTCTTGGCTTAGATAAGTGGCTTACAAAGTACATAGTTATTGTCAGGTAATATGGACCAGTAGTACATAATCAAGTAATTTAAGTGGTCCACATTACACGAATTTGGGTTACAGTGGTAAAAAATTATTTTTACTTAATAATCTAAATGTGCTTAAATTATTACCAAATATATGCAAAACTACGTGTCCACTTTAACTATATAAATCAACCAAACATTAAATTCTACCAAGTAAATGTACCAAATTTTGTTTCTTACTTGGGCCGAAAAAAATGTTGACCACGCTCATTAATTTCAATACAAGAATAAAAAGCCAACATATCAATTACTCATGAAAGCACATGTGCAATTGTTGTTTCAAACAACTTGTAAAATATACGATAAAACAGTTTTATCATACCTTCAGTAGTTTCTGAAAAAAGACACTGGTCCACATTAGACGCATAGTCCACAATACCCGAAGTTACTCTAGATATTAGAGTGACAGCCGATTATTTTTTTTTAGATTTCAAAGAGTGCCGGGTGGAATATTGTGACTCTAGGCCTAAATGTTAAGTGCTGAAAATTTGAGCCAAACGATTTCAAGACGCGCATCGAGGTCAAAGTTCAGATATATGCAAAATTTTACTGTTAATATGGAATAAATAGGTGAAACTCGTTTACTTTCTGCATTGTTTTCTAGAAATATGTAGATTTATTTATATTAATGAATATTACATTAAAAAAAAATTTTGGAAATTAACCCTGTATCTCCTTTGGTTCAAAATGACCCAAAAACTGTATTATCGCCAAAATTCGGAAAAAATGCAAATTTTTCAGTTTTTGTAAAAATTTTGCTATTAAATAAATACTTTTGCAATTGAATGCAAAAGAATCGAACTATGTACGTAATTATCGTTGTAATGAGATATAAATGACAAAATTTGATTAAAAAATGTTAAAGTTATTACAAATTCGCCAGACCATTAACGTGTTTCAGGCCACTTGAACAAAAAATTTAGGAAAAAAATTAAGATATTTCGAGAAAAATTAAAATAAAAGCTCATTTTTACTTAAAATATATCCATATTTACTTGTATATGAGTTTTTGTCTTCGTAGGATACTGTTAACATATTCGCAGGTATGGCCAAAAAAAAAATTTTTTAACGGCTGTTTCAAAACTCCATTTTCAAAAATTTTGTTAAACAAATTTCAGATTTTTTCGATCATCACATTGGGGTTTATTGAGATCAAAATAGGGAATAAAAATATGAAAAAATTATGTCAATACCTCTTACAGTTTTTCCGTACCTGCGATTTAAATTTTGCGATTTTTAAGAAAAACTAATTATTTGTCCATATTTAGGCGAATGAGCCCAATTTCCTTACTGTTATAAATTTTAAGTAAAACTTATTCATAGTATTATAATCCTGGTAATTTTAAATATGGCCTGAAAGTTTTACTAAAATCGGAAAACGTTAACGTTTAAATTGTGAAGGTCAAAGGTCAAATTTTTCAATATTTGGAATTTCTAATGAAAATATAGCGAAATGTTATATATTTTTGGGCCGATTTTAATGCAACTTAAGGAATCTTTGCATATATCTGAACTTTGACCTCGATGCGGGTCCAGAAATCGTTTTGTATGATTATTTTAAAATAAATAAATATATGGGGGATTTCACGTCAAGTGAACCAACTTTTAAAATCGATGTTTCCGATTGGGATGAAATTTACACCAAGGTTAGACCTATTGGATAGTAATTCAGACACAATTTTTCAACAAGGTCGGTCCAGAACTCTCTGAGTTAGAGGGCCAAACATGTGATTTTTCTCATCCATGTAACTTATTACCTATTGTTCTTAGCAAAATGTGTTCCAAATAGTTTAGATAGCTATTTCTTCAATCTTTCGAAAAAAAATATTAAAAAAAAATAAAAAATTTTTAATACTTTTTTTCCGAAATCAAAATCTTTTTTTAATTTTTTTTTCCAAATGGGCCTTTTTATTTTTTTTTCTTTCTTAAAATAAAGCGTTGATATTTTCCTTGAAGACCTATTTGGTCGCTTAGTGGGATGCGAGTTTGATATCTATCAAAAAGAATGTTTTGTAACTCAAAACATGCAATTTTTGACTTTTTGTGCAAAATCAAAAACTTTGTTGACTTTTTTTTTCAAAATGGACCCTTTTTTTAATTTTTTTTTTTGCTCAAAAGAAAGCTTGGATATTTTCCTTTCAGACCTATTTGGTGGCTTAGTGGGATGCGAGTGGGATATTTTTCAAAATAAATGTTTTGTAACTCAAAACATGCAATTTTTAATTTTTTTTCAAAATCGAACTTTATTTTGTTGGGCCCTTTTTTAAAATTTTTTTTTGCTCAAAAGAAAGCTTGGGTCTAGTCCTTTAAGATCTATTTGGTCGCTTAGCGGGATGCGAGTGTGATATATAGCAAAATAAATGTTTTGTAACTCAAGATATACAATTTTTGATTTTTTTTTCGGCAAAATCGAACTTTTTTTCAAAAGGGGCCCTTTTTTCCAATTTTCTTTTTTGCTCAAAAGAAAGCTTAGGTCTATTCCTTTAAGAACTTTTTGGTGTCGTAGTGGGATGCGATTGGGATAGTATCAAAATAAATGTTCTAACACAAAAATTGTATGCGTATATAATTTTAGAGCAATTATAACAAATTTTTCAATTTTCAAATCGCGATATTTTTACATCGGAATGAGTTTGTATTGTAAAAGTCTATGTGCTAAATTTCATTAAAATCGGAGATGATAAATCTGACTGCTGTCCGCTTTCACATGGATCCTCCCAAGTATTGCGAGCCCTTTGGCATTTTTTGAATTGAACTCTACTAAATACATTTAGCTGGCTAAACTAAAAATTAAAGATAATTCTGTCTTCATAATTTATAAATAATTTTATTATTTTGGATTAACATAGTTTTTTTGTTATGATTTTTATTATATTCAGAGAAAATATGATGGTACCTGGGCACGTTGTGCAAAGGATAAGGCCATAGTTTACGCTAAAAAATAAATAATTTTGTATTAGGGGAGTTACCTGTTCGCATAGAAACAGACTCTAAACTAATCAATGTTAGTCTAGAAGATGTTCTAAATATACCAGTTTGTTATTTAAATACACCTTCAATTCGGAGGTTTCCCGACTGATTGGAAAATCTCCCAAATTATAATGATACCTAAGCCATGAAAGGATTTGACATTGAAATCATCCTACAGACCGATTAGGTTATTGCCTTGTCTAAAATAGTCCAAGGCAAAATTTTAACATTCTTAAATAGTCAAAACATTATCCCAGATCATCAATTCGGATTCCGTCAGCATCACGGAACAATTGAGCATGTTAAACGCCAAACTGGAGAGATACAAAAATCTTTCGAACTGATAGTACTGTTCGGCAATATTTCTAGATGTTGCCCAGGCTTTTGCCATAGTTTAGCATAAAGGTCTAATACACAAGATAAAATGCCTACTGCGTTCTAGTACACACAAAATACTAGAGTCTTACCTGTCGGATCACTTGTTTATGATAAAGTGCAGCGATTATGTGACAAACGAAAATGCGATCAATGCTGGTGTACCTGTACTTATTATACACCAATGATTTGCCCGAAATTTGCCTGAAGAATTAACCATATCCATCTTTGCATATGACAATAGTTCTCTGTGGACTTAAATGTAGCATCTAGAAACCTAGATAATTATCACAGACACGTGGAGACGTGGTCTCAAAATTGGAGAATACAAGTAAATGAAATTAAAAGTAAGCACATAACGTCTTCACTTAGGAGAGGAAGTTGTAAAACCCCCCTCCCAGTATATACTATTTCATAGAGAGGGCACAATCTAAAATTCATAGAACCATGACGATAACTCAAAATAGATCAACGCTACTTAGTGCTGATTTATCACTCATCTAATTTGAGACTAATTTGGCAAATATGATTCTCCACTGAGAACAATAATGGTTTTTCTTATAAGATTTTATTAAAAACAATATTATAATAAATGTATAATTAACAACAGCAGAAAAATTGACGAAATTGAGTTTTGACAATCTAATCTCATTTGACCTCAAATCCAGCTGCACCGGTTTTTTTAATAATACAAAATAATGGATCATTAACTCATTATTAAAAATATTTGGGGTTAAGTTACTAAACTTAAGATTACAAAAGCAATAAATGTCCAATTGAAGTTTTAATTAACAATGTTAATTTGAATTCGACAAAGATTTATTAAATAAATTTGTAGCTCCTTAAATATTATTAAAAGCTCATTTTTAGTAACATGTTTCTAAAAAGTGATGTTTATAGGAATATGTACCAAAATTCCAATGTTTAAAATTTTAAACAAATCGTAAAAAATTTAGAGATCGCTAAATATTTTAAGGGGTTACAATACAATTAAATAAAATTGCAAAGAGAATTATACATAGAGACGAGACACTCCGATTTGTCAAGCAAAAATACAATAAATCATATGTTTCATACAACAACAAAATACATTGACTAACTTGTATTTTGTTGTTGCAAGAGATATGTTTTTGACAACAGACTTATAGTGCATTTACAACCTACGCCATAAACTTGTTATAAGTTGTTTATGGTGATGAACTTGTTTATCCATACAAAACAAAAACAGGTTTGTAACTAGCTTTTGAGATAAACTAGTTACAAACAACGAGTTTTGCTAATGCAACTCTGTTTTTCAAAATTTTTCTGGCAACGCTGGTAACATTTGCTCAAAAATAAAAAACAGTTTTCTTTTTTTAAAAAAAAAGAAAAACTATAAGAAAAAGTTTGAAAAATTTATTAAAAAGTGTTTTTTATATAATATGGACAATGAAAATAAAAGGTATATTTATATGTACGTGCAGCTACGTTTTTTCGTAACAACGTCATAGTCAGAAATAAAGAATACTTTAAGAGAATTAAACTCGACTTTACTCAAGAGTGGACTTTAGGTCTATCATAGACAAGTTAAAGTATACTTCTGACGCTGAAGTTGACTCTAAATATAAAACTAGCTAAAGTTGTTTTTAACTCGTTTAACAACAGCGTCAGATGTTCTTCGCCGATTAAAAAAGTTCGTCACAAAGTAAAAAATTGTTTAAGTTACAAGATATTGGTAGAGATTTTGCAATTATTGAACAGTTATCAATAAAATTAGTACCAAAATATCGTAATTATGATATTAATCTTATCTTTTCCATTTTTCCACAACAACCAACTTTCTTTCTTTAAATGTCCCGGTTACTTTTATTGTTTACGTTTTTTGGATTTTTTTTTTAATTTTGTATGTCAGCTGTTCAGCGTTGCCACTTGTCTGTTTTTTGTTGTATATTGTATGAAAACATTTTCTACATTTGCGGTGGCACCCAGTTAAAGTCGGTTAAATTTAAAACATACTTTAATTTTTATCCACAAAGTATACAGAAATGTCAAATTTGTCGTTTCAAAATCAGATGATAGGGCAGTTCTCTTAAAAAGGGATATCAAATATTTTGTACTACAATATCAGTGATGTGTTAAAGCAAAACGCTATACACAACGCGAATATGGTAGACAAAGTAATGTAATCAAAACAAAGAAATAAACAAAACGATGAAAAGGGCAGTTTATAAAGAAAGAGACAAATAGAAAACGAGATTATTTTCTGTCTCGTGACGCCTCTGTATACTTTGTGGATAGACCTAAAGTCCGCTCTTGAGTAAAGTCGAGTTTAATTCTCTTAAAGTATTCTTTATTTCTGACTATGATTATGGGCCAATATTTTTAAATGAGTTGAGCTAAATTTTGGAAAAAAAATTGAGCATAATTGTTTTAACATTTCTCAAAGATTTTTTATAAAAATGTTTAAACGTAGTTATTTGTTGTACTTATGATTTGGACAGAACCGAAAACCACATTGATGACTGCTATTTTTGTGTTGTTAAATTGGTACCATCTCCTATTAATCAACATCTATCAGATTTGTCGGATGAACAGAATGCTGAAAATTACGAGGCATTAGTTATATATCTTTTAATTAGTTTGAGAAATCATGGATGTAATATGAACATTAATGTACACTATCTGCATCGTCATCATGGTCAGGAGCAATTTTTTTTTAATTTCATACAAATTATAATAAAATTTATTTTTTCTGTTATTCATAACAAGCTTTTTTAAGATTATTACGATACCTAACCGTGCATTTTTATGCGCTTTCAAATCCAACATAAAATTTGTCAAAAATTTATTATTTTCACTACTCTTAAAAAATATTTTCTAATTGGGATAAATTTGACCCGAAGATCGTTAACGTCAGTAAATTGGAAGAACTTATGAAGGTTAAAATAATCTCTTATAAATAAAAAACACAGTTTAAATGCTTTGGAGTATATCGATATTTTCTTTTGTTTTTATAAAACTAGACATTGAAAATGATCTTTCACTCAGTGTACTTGTAGGACATATATATAACAAAGCATTGAGCAAGTTTTCAGGCCTTCCAGATCACTTGTGACATTTGTCTAAATTTATGAAGTCTTCTAAAATAGTTGGAGGGTACCGTGAAATAGCTCACAAATGAAATAACTCACAATGAAAAACTCCCAATGAAATAATTCCCATCAAAAATGAAATAATTCCCAAACTTGAAAAATGAAATAACTACCAAAGGGTAAAAGAAATTACTCCTTATAATCGGCGGTTTCATAATTTTAAAAATATTAGTCACAAAAAAGGGAAATAACTCCCAATGAAATAAATCCCAATAGAAATGAAATAATTCCCAATACGAAGCAATTTATGTATGTAATCTAAAACAAGGAACTACAAAAGTTAAATTATTCTTCGCTTACCAAAAATTTGTTGCATTGCAGGCCTATGGCGTAGCGCAAAGTTTTACTCCTCTGGGATGTGTCAAAAACTGGCTTCACTCAGAAAAGTTGTTTACATTGTCGGCCTTAGTTAAGAAAAGTTTTTTACATTGCCGGCCTCTGGGTGTATCAAAAACTGGCTTCGCTCTAAAAAGTTTTTTGCATTGCCGGCCTTCTGCCGGAAGTTTAGAGTTTCTCTTCCGGGGTGTATCAAAATCTGGCTTCGCTCAGAAAAGATTTCATTCATTGCAGAAAGGTTTTATAATATTTCAGAAAGCCGATTTTCATTTCGCACCAGATTAAGAAATCGTTGCATTCTGACAAAGGACGACGATGTAAAAAGAATCTTTTCTGAGCGAAGCCGGATTTTGATACACCCCAGAGGAGAAAAGCTTTGCAAAAAACTTTTCTGAGCGAAGCCAGTTTTTGATACACCCCAGAGGAGAAAACCTTAGCACCCAGCCGAAGGCGGGCAATGCAAAAAACTTTTCTGGGTGAAGCCAGTTTTTGATATTTATGGGTTCTGCTTTTGAAAAGTAGAACCCAAGAAAAATTAAATAACTCCCAATACAGTGAAATAACTCCTAATTCCCAAAATAAAATTAAATAAAACTCAACCAAAATTTCATTGGGAGTTATTGTGTTATAAATAGTGGCAGAGTTTGCAGTCGTTAGTGAGTTTATCAGAGATGCTTTTCGAATAAACATCAACTGAGAGCCTTAAAGTGTGCTGTTTTTTTCAAGGGAATTCGTGTACATTATAAAGTGTGTCTGTATTTCTGCGAATTTATAAACGTTTATAAAAAAAACCTTGAGTGACTATTTATTTCTGTGGTTGTTGTACACTTTAAATAAATAATGGGTTGTTACAATTTTCACATTTCAACTACTAAACGGCTTTTATTTGCAATCAAAAGTATCCGGTTTATTTAAAGGAAATAAACCAGCGTTTTGAAAAGGTTAAAACGTAACAATACACTAAAACTCATGAAAACACACATTTTGAAAAAAGCGGCTATTCGAGGAGAAAAACCCGGTTTCATCGATATTCGAAATGTGAGCTTTTCAACAAAAAAACCGGTTATAACCGGTTATTAAAAACCGAGACGATCACCCTAATATATACTTAGATATAAAATAGTGTGTAACAATTCTTATAATTATTTAAGCTATAGAAAAGGCAGCTAGCATAAAAGCTGTAAGAGAAAAGACCTAATTATGCCATCATAAATCTAATTTATTTTCTTTCGTTTAATTTTTTTCATTTATGTTTAGATTTCCTTCTATTCAATGCATTAAGCATACAAAAAGTGTTACAATCATTTGATAAATTCACATTTTACTTTTATTTCAAGATATGGGAAAAAATTCATCTCCTCAAAACCTCTTCACAAATAGTGGCCGATCGCAATTCGCAACAAAAAACAATTCGCGGGTAGTTGTTCAAAAAGGAGGTCTGGCGATTTTACCTTGTGTAGTTAAATTGAATTCTCCCGCAACGGTAAGTACAGAAATATTATTAAATTGCACTCAATTGATTTTATGTATATTCGTATTCAAATCACAATTTGTATACTCTCCGCCACCAAAAGTGCTGAAAGAGGATATATATGTATATGCTGGTCGTTTCGTATATAACATCTTGAAATTTTCACCTAAAACCCAACAAAATATAAATGCACATTAGAGTGCTCGAAGATTGTATGGACGAAAAAAATTGTCAAGGTACAGGCCGTCCCCCCATTAAAATTGTTCTATGTATTGTAGAAACACGTCGTGTAAAATATTAGGATGATAGGATAACGTTACCTGGTGCCGCAACGATGCTGAAGTATTGTCTATCCGTCTGTCCATGTAATTAAGGTATATGTCGCAATTTTAAATATGTTCCCATAATATTTGGTCCACATCACTTTTTCAAGACAAGGAACAACTTTGCTAATTTTGGTCATAATCGGTTTATGATTTCACCTAGCCCCCGTACAAATGTCCTCTCGAGGACAGCGGGGGAATGAAAAAAAGGAAATAAATCTGTAACTTCTAAACCAACAGTCCGAAGTTAATAAAATTCCACGGCTATAGAGGAAGTGTAGCTGAGTTCAAGGTTTGAATTTGGACTTTAGAAGGTAGGGCGGAGCCTCAAAACTCCAAAATGGGGTATCTCGGGTATATGAAAAATTAAAAATGATGCCAAATTTTTGTTCTCGATCTGATCTGAAAGATTTTTATAGGTGTAGAATCGTGCTACAAAAAACATTGCATGAACTATATTTTATCTCTTATAGTTGACGATATATTCACATTTGAAAATTAAAATTTCAAGTTTTTTTCCTACTTTAATCTGAATTTTTGCTAATATTGAATCCAAATCTCTTTCTATTTTGTTCAAATATACATTTTTGAATTACCAACAAACATATATATGTATATAAAAAAATAATAATTTTAAAATCTATACTAATTCAAAATTTTTAAATTAAAAATATTTTAAAAAGTAGTTTTTTTCACGAATTTTTTCGAAAGAAGTACTTACATTAATGTTTAATTATACAGAAAATAAAAACAAAATATATTAAAAACTCTTCTTCTCGAATTACTTTCACGAATTTAAAAAAGTGTCCATTTTTCTCGGCTGAAAAAAAAAATATATAAAAAACTCTTCTTCTCGAATTACTTTCCCGAATTTAAAAAAGTGTCCATTTTTCTCGGCTGAACGTCCAATAACTCCATTATAAGCCTCAACGGCAGATGTCGTCCTTATGTTTTCATTATGCACGCAGAAGTTTTTGCAGCCAACCTATAAAATTGTACATATGAAATGAAATACTAAGAAAATTATATCTTTTTACTGTTACCATATTTATCCAATGATTTTCAAAATATTTGAGAAATGGTAGAAAAACGTTGTGGCTGTCCATTAAAAAAATTTGAGATTTTATATCCTTAAAGGAATTCTTTATTAAATCTGGTGGTAATAACGGTAGTGCTAATACTTTGTGGTAAAGTAATGATGCATATTTAGAAGATCTTAAAAATTCTAATAGTGGTTTTTGTTTTGTTACGTTTCTCCTAATGGCTTGGCAAAAATGAAACCTTAATTTATAAAAATGTATGTTTAAAAATGTGTTCATTTTAATGCTGCGAATGAATTAGGTTTTGGTGTTAGAAATTTTTTCTTATTGTAAGCTTGAAAATTGAAAATTTCGCGCGAAATTTTCAACATTTTTTTCAAACATAAATAATATTAAGACATTAAACTTGAAAAAATATTTTACATTTATTTACATGTATAATATATACTTACCAGCATCCTACAAGCTTACTTCTTGGAAAAACTAAATTTAATGCAGACCTTAAACCCTGTTCGTAGTCGGTTACGCATACTGAAGGATCCATATCAAATATATTTTCTTGAATATATTTAAAAAGTTCTTTATAGGCTTCCTTAGATTTTTTGGTCATCAATATGAAAAATATTGGAAAAATCTAAAAAGAGTTATTACTTAAACCGATATAAAAATATGTTATTTTATCTCCTCAAATTACCTCTTCAAAATATTCAATATATATAATAAGTAGCTGCTTAAAGCAACCATATGGTACAATTTTAAAAGTGGCATCAATTAGGTATGTCCTTTTAGTTGGAGGAACATTTTCTTTTATTAAATCGATCGATTTTAATGAAGAAAACAAGCAGAAGGAGTATCTTTCACCATCAATTGCTGCTGTAAAAAAATGCCTAGATTTCAATTCGTCTTTCGATAATCCAAACTCGTTCCACACATTTTCCAGGTTAAATGCTTCAACTACCTGAAGCACACTTTTAGGGGACGTGATAAGGTTTTTACTTATTATTTTCTGCAGACCTCTTTGCAGTTTAGAAAAAATTAATTTTTTTGTATCTTCCTGATTACTATATACGAAAGTAATTAATATTTTTTATAAAAAACGTTTACTAGTAATTTACTTACCTTTCGCATGTTTTTCTAAATGCATTTCTTATCGTGCTGATATTTGTTTTTGTACCACCAAGACGCCTGCCATATCTTGGCAATCCCGCTTTATCGCATTCAGCGCTTTTAGTTCCTTATAAACTTCCTCCTCATGGTCATGGTTGTGTTCAATATATTTTTTGGCAAGAACACACCTTCCATCTGGAAGTACATTTACTCTTGCCTTGCACGTTTTTTTGCCTACATTCATATTTAATTATATCTTTATACACCGATTTTTTAACATAAATCATTTTTTCACCCGTGGTATATAAAAGTTCACTATTTTTGCGGGAACCGATAATTTTTTCAAAATTCATTTTTTTAGGTCTTCGCACTTACACTTTATATTACAAACTGAATAATTAGTTGAACTCGAGAATGAAGATTGAAAGAAAAAAAATGTTTTCAATAAATCTAACGGTTTCTATACTGAGGTTATAGTATATAATCTCATATTTAAGAAAATGAACTTAGACCCCAAAAATTTATTAATAAATTTATTTAAAAAAGAACGCCCCAAAAAAATTTTGGGGATTTATTTCATTTTCAGAAATTGGGGTGTAATTTCATTATGAATTAAGTCCCTAATTTTAGAAATGAAATAAATTCCCAAAAAATGAACTAAGTCCCTAAATTTCGTTGTTGGTTTTTCCTATATAAACTTTTGGGGCCTTAGTTCATTTTCGGGTTGGGGACTTTGTTCATTGGGGACTTCATTCGTAGCGCCAATTGGGCAAGACTTTTCTATTAAAACTTTTGTAGTAGGATTTGAAATGAAAACCGTTCCTCGTTTTTTTATATTTATTAGCTTTAGTATCTGGCGTGACGTTACATGGCGTTACGTTACTTAAATTTTCATTTGATTTATTTTTTGGTTAATAAATCAGAAAAAGATATAAATATAAGAAAATTATAAAGATATATTTATTATAATAATATATATAATAGTTTTATATTTCTGTTTGTCTCTACAAACAGACGTGCATTTTATTGGCTCCGCGATTTTATTAAAATTTTATTCTTTTTTAGTGCAAATAAAAATTTTAAAAATTAGTGATTGAAATTATATTTGTGTCTAGTGATAAATATAAAAATTTGCAAAAGCAATTTTGTTTAAAAAAAAAAAACAACTGGTTTAAAAAAAAAATAAAAAGTGTTAATTCCTTTTGTTTGTTTTAAAAGAGCACATGAATTCTCATGATGAGAGGAGGCGGCAGAAATGAACGGCAGAAATGCCTACATATTTCTTAACGGGGAGAGTGATCAAAACAAAAAAAAAAATGACCCCAGCTACAACAAAAATTATTTAACCGCCAAACCAGCTGAGAGAGCACGCTCTTGTTCCCCCGTGATACAATTACACGAACAAAATAATACACAAACAATATCACAATCCAATTTATGTTTAGAACAAAGCATAAAAGAAAATATGAAAAATTTAAATACAACAACAACTATACCAGTTTTAAAAACACAGACAAATACTGTTAATAAACAAGCTTGTGATCCACTAACAAAGAATAGTGAGAGTTTGAATGTTTTTAACACTAAACAAACCACAATAAATAATGATGGTACACTGAAGGGCGCTATACCAAAAAAAAAAGATAAGTACATTGAAATCACCAGTACTACCAGGTATGCTTAGATATGTAAGTATTAATAAAATAAATTTAAGTCCCCAAAATAATGGAACGTCTGTCAAGAAACAAAAGATAGTTGATAATCCCTTGATAGGCAATCGTTTCGCACTCTTGAGCGAGGATAATAATAAGAGTGTAAAAAATGGTGCTTACGAAAAGAAATCACTAAAGCCACCACCAATATATCTGCGTGAGCCCAGCTCGAATAATTTGGTCAAAACATTTGTTGAACTCATTGGAAAAAATAATTTCCATATTGTTCCAATAAGAAAAGGCGGTGTGCAAGATACGAAAGTAGTAGTATACACTGAGGATTTTTATAGAAAAATTTCTCAATACCTAAATAATAATAAAAAGAATTTTTATACCTATCAACTGAAAAGTAGTAAAGGGTTGACAGTTGTCATTAAAGGCATAGAGTCCAGTGTTGAGACTAATGATATAAAGGAGGCCCTCCAAGAATTGGGCTACGAAATAAGAGCTGTAGTTAATATATTTAACAAAGATAAAATTCCTCAGCCAATGTTTAGAGTCGAGTTGGAGCCAGAAAAAAAATTGAGGGGAAATGAAACTCACCCGCGGGTGCCCAGTTTATAAGGAGTTATTGAACAGATTAAGAGAACAGAATCTGAAGTACCAGCCTACAAATTTGAAAACACCTATCCACCAGTCAATTCTGAAGTTCCGCTATTGAACAAACAAGCAGCCTCAACACAATTAAATTCACAATCCACTCAAATTGATCAGCCTAAGAATGTAGCAGAATATTACATCTCTTAATCAAAATATGACAAACTTTGTGTAATCCATGCAAAACATAATACAAGAGCTTTTAAGAGCGCAGAACCAAATGATACAAATCCTCTTAACAAAAAAATTAGTTATTTGAGACTATGTTTCTGGAATGCAAACGGTTTAAACCAACACAAATCGGATACTTCATGCAGAATAAAAACATCGACGTGCTATTGGTTTCGGAAACTCATCTTACCAATAGGTGTAACTTTTATATTTCGGGTTATACATTCTACTGTACAAATCATCCTGATGGTGGCACTGGTATTTTAATTAGAAATCGTTTAAAACATTATCTCCTAGATGAATTCTCAAAAGACTATATGCAGGCAACATCCATTCATATAGAAAGCTTTGCTGGAGATTTAAATATAAGCGATCTATTGCCCACCACGCTTTTCAATGACCAAGGAGAAGTTTGAAGAATTCTTTAGCACACTAGGAGGTCGCTTTCTGGCATGTGGCGACTATAATGCCAAACACACTTACTGGGGCTCTCGACTAATGAATCCCAGAGGTAGACAGCTTTATAATGCATTAGTTGATCGCAAAAATGGCCTGGATATTGTGTCCCCTGGACAACCAACATACTGGCCTGCTGATCCTAAAATAGACTTTGCCATAACAAAAAATATTAATCGAAATTCAATATCTACAGAAATCTATGATTTATCTTCTGATCATTCCCCAATTATAGTAGGTCTGTTCGCGTACTTTCCAGTAACAAATATCCAGTAAATTTATTTTAGAGAGTAAAAAGAAATTACTCTTGGTCTGAAAAATAATCAAAAAAAGTACGCGAACAACAATTTGTAAAAATAAGTTTTATTTTATTATAAATCAATTTAAAACTTTTGTTTTGTGTTATTTTACTTATTTTCTTTACAAAACTTGTAAATTGTAGTAATTTTCAACTTTTTATTTTTGTTTACATTTGCAACCATAAGTTTTGAACATATTTTTATGTTGATATTTTTTACTGGACAAAAAATGTCCAGTAAAAAATATCATGTTCTCTATCTATGAACTGTCACTTTTAACACTCTCTTGCTCTCTCGTTACAAGTTTTTAAAAGAAAACGAACGGAATCCCGTAACTTCCAGTGATAATTTGTACGAATTATTACAAATTATCAAGTACGCGAACACAACTAGTATCTTATTACGGGAGGACTAACATTTCAAAAGTTCATACTGAAACATATTACTTTAAAACAAATTGGCTTAAATATAAAATATATATAAGCAGTCATATCCACACAGATCTTTGTATTCAGTGTGAGGAAGATGTAGATAAAAGTGTCAATGACTTTACGTCATTAATTGTATCGGCTCTAAATCATTCAAATAGTCAAATATTTCCTAAAACTGATATGCACATTTCCAACTCAGATATTGAACGACTTCTTTTAGAAAAGAGAAAACTCAGATGAGAATGGCAACAAAATAGATCACCTGCTGCAAAGCAGAGGCTGTCTGTTGCTAGTAAAAACCTGAAAAAAGCCCTTCAATTAGAAGAGGATCGCAGAAATAGAAATCAGTACAGTCTTTCAACCAAACTCGCCAACAACTGTTTTTGAACTTGAGGAGCCACCTGTGTCAACATTATCTAATGATGGCATATTAGATATAAGCCCAGAATACATTAACGAAGTAATCAAGGATAATATTAAAAAAGCCAGGTAAGGACTTGACCGTACCATCCTCCTATTCCTTGCTTATCGAAACTGTTCGAAAAAGTGTTCTCAGAAGAGAATGGCGACAAAATAGATCACCTGCTGCAAAGCAGAGGCTGTCTGCTGCTAGTAAAAACCTGAAAAAAGCCCTTCAATTAGAAGAGGATCGCAGAAATAGAAATCACTTAAATCTTTCAACCAAACTCGCCAACTGTTTTTGAACTTGAGGAGCCACCTGTGTCAACATTATCTAATGATGACATATTAGATATAAGCCCAGAATACATTAACGAAGTAATCAAGGATAATATAATATTAAAGAAGCCAGGTAAGGACTTGACCGTACCATCCTCCTATAGACCAATAAGCTTGCTTCCTTGCTTATCGAAACTGTTCGAAAAAGTGTTCTAAAAGAAAATCATACCATTTTTAAATGAGAAAAATATAATCCCAGTTCATCAATTTGGTTTCCGGGAACGTCACGGAACAATCGAACAAGTTAATCGTATAACCGGAGAAATAAGAAAATCCTTTGAATTAACGAAATATTGTTCAGCTATATTTTTGGATGTCGCTCAAGCCTTCGACAAAGTATGGCACAAAGGCCTGGTATATAAAATAAAATGTTTGCTGCCACCATCTACTCATAAACTATTGGAATCTTATCTATCGGACCGTATATTTACAGTTAAGTACAATGATTACGTGACAAGAGAATATAGGATTGGAGCAGGAGTACCACAAGGAAGTGTTCTTGGTCCTACCCTCTATTTGATTTACACCTCTGATTTGCCTACGAGCGATAGGCAAATAATTGACTATTTCTACATTTGCTGATGACACCGTAATTGTCAGCTCGCATGAAAACCCATATATAGCATCTAGTATACTAGATGGCTACTTAAGATGTGTGGAAACATAGTTAAACAAATGGAGGATACGTGTAAATGAGTTAAAAACCAAACATGTTACGTTCACACTGAGGAGGGGATGCTGTCCACCTATCACACTTAACAATGTTAATATACCTCAGTCCGATTATGTTACATACCTTGGTATTCACTTAGATAGAAGACTTACTTGGCGTCGTCATATAGAAACCAAGAGACTTCCCATGAAGTTAAAAGCATCTAGCCTTCACTGGTTAATAAGTGACCAATCAAAGTTAAGCCTGGACTATAAAGTCACCCTGTATAAAATCATTTTAAAACCAATTTGGACATATGGAATCCAATTGTGGGGAACGGCCAGTAATTCCAGTATTGAGCTTATACAGAGGGCCCAGTCGAAAATTCTTAGGACCATGACGGGTGCACCATGGTACATAAGAAATGAAAATATCCACAGGGACTTGGAAGTGCCACTAGTGAAGGATGAGTTTAAGAAAGTCCGCGATAAATATATACTGAAACTGCAATCCCACCCAAATCCGCTTGCTCGGCTTCTCGCACAGAGCCAAACCAGATCAAGGCTTTGCAGAGGAGATCTACCACCCCGCTAAGATGAGGTCCATGCATCAAGCAATGCTCTCTTTAGAGAGCAATTACTTTTAATTTTAATTATAAGATTTAATCACTTATTGTTAGGCCTAATGATATAGGCAGATTCAATAAATAAATAAAAACTTAAAAAAAAATGTTTTATTTTAGATAAATTATATTTGGATTTCAACATTTTTAATGCTCGTTAAACTGATATTAGGAAGTGAGCCTTATATGGGAGCTATGACCAAATATAGACCGATCGTCACGAAATTAGGTCGAGTGATTTATGTTTACATTAAACTTATTTATGTTGAATTCTATGTGGATAACTAATTTTTTAAGAGCTTTATGTTCGATAAAGTAATTTTTGGATATGGACTTTATATGGGAGCTATGACTAATTACGGACCTATCATCATGAAATTATGTGACATGACTTCACTATATATAAAACTTCTTTGGAGCGAAATTTGTTAAGACACCTATATAAATTAAATATTTATTACCGATAAAGTCATATTTCGAGAGGACATTTGTATGGGGGCTAGGCTTCGTCCTTAAATTCACATGTTTTGTTTGCACCTGTATTGCTGATTGCCTTGCGGACTGCTCTCAATTTTTCAAATTACTCTCTCACATATACGGGTACCGTGTGAGCTCAGAGAAATGTAAACAAATGAAATGTCTTGAAATTTTAACTTTTAATTTTTGATAAAATAACGTTTTTTTACACTTATTACATTAACACATATAATTTTATATTTTTTTTTAAACACTTTTAGCACACTTTCATTGTTAAAAAGTTTCTATTTTGCACAAATCAAGAAAAAAATATTTTTGGAAATTCTGACATGTAATTTTTTGTTATTGTAGAATTTAAACTATAGGACAGAGTTACAATTTTTGGTATTGAAAATTCATACAAACTCAAATTTAGAACATATTTATAAAACTCTGTTGCCTGTAGAAAATTTAAAAGTTACCAACACATGTGTAATTTTGTTACTCACACATGTTTAGTGTTAGGTACTTTTTTACTAACACATGTATAGAGTTAGGTACTGTTGTCAAAGAGTTGGACTACTTGTTATACTTTGGTTTTTTACATATAATCTGCCGTGACGTTACACACTTTTGAAAATTAATATAAAATTAACTATTTGTTTAATAACTTATTTTTTTTGCTGTAATTGGTTTATTTTATAGACGTTTGTTAAAATATAAAATTTCACGCACCTGCGATCGTTAGCGTAGATATAAAGAGAATATACCTGTGTTTGTCTGGCGTGACGTTATCTTAAGGTATCATTAAAAGCAAATCAAAATTTTACCGTTAATTTTTATTTGTTTGCTCTTTTGGATTTATATTACGGTAGCTGTTGTTATATCAAAAGTATTTCGGTAAGAGTGCTTTAGAACAATTACTCCTAGAAATATAAATTGTAAAGAGAATATGCCCTTAGTAATAAAACACAACTGACCAAAACGAAGACTTAACTTTGTAGACCAGTATCTCGCCATCGCAACTCAGGTAAGTTTTGAACTCTTTTATTTAGTTAATTTTGAATATTTATCTTAAATAAACAAGAAAGGAAATACTGTTGGTTAACTTTAAATTTTTCGGTCTGGGTGGACTTTTCGCTGGAAATGCCCATAAATTATATTTTCCAAAAGTCTCATTAATGGCTTCAATATACATAACTCACAGTAATTAACTTCATCTTGTTGTGTTCTCCGATTTTCGGTAATGCAGTAGTCGGCAATGCAGTGCAGAAAAATATATTACCAAATGGTAAGATTCTGTGAATTTTAAGATTGTTGTTGAATTTGAATCCATAAGAAAAATATTGAGAGAGATATGTCACAAAAATAGATGGGTATATAAAGTATTACCTCATCTTGCTTAAAATTATATAATATTAGAGCACTCTAATTAAGATTTGATGCACAATTTGATTTCCATATAATACATTTTGACTATTTCTTAACTAAATTACTTTAACTTTAACATTATTACTCTATAATACACAAAATTTAAGTAAAAATTGAGAATTTAGACTTATTTTAAAATGCATTTTTTTTAAGTAGTGGCAAAAAGTTGGTACTAATCTTTTCATAGCCTTTTTAACAACACTATATTATAAGAAAAAACGAAATAAAAAAATGTACGATTTTATACGTTTTTTTTTTTAAATTCCAAAAAACTTTTGTATTTTTTGATTTTTTTTTTAAAAAAATGTATTTTTTTGATGTGTTGAAAATTTATTTAAGAAATAGTAAAATGTCATAAAACATTAAAAGCCGTTTTTCTCGGCCAAAAAATGTGGTTCGCAGACCTATGTGCATAGTGGGGATACCCCCCACTTGGGTTAGTGCTGATGTAACGTGCAAAAATATTGTCCCAACACTCACCTTATGCATTAAACACATTCAAGACAACATGCTACACGACTACAAAAAACACAAATTCTGCTGGCTGGAATTGTAGTCGTGTGGCAGCTACACAATTATTTTAAAGACGACAGCTACAAAGTAAACAGCTGATTTATAATTCAGTGGTGTCACTTCAATAAAAAAATAACCGTACAAAATTTAAAGTAATTATGATTTAAACAATTATTTTGAGTAAAAATATATATAAGGATATAATTAATTATGTACCTGTTATTAATTTACATCAATATGGTTATCAAAGACTTCTCTTAATTAATAAAAAAAAATATATTTTTTTTAAGCACTAATTTGATTTACATTTTTTATTATATTAGCAACACTATTTCTGTTTTGTAGTTGACCAAAATAGAAATTAGTTTAATTCGGCTACATCGGCATGAGTAGTCGTGTGGCCGTGTAGCTGTGCTGTCGTCAAAATAATCGTCTTCATATAAACGTGTGCATTTTATTTTTGACAGATTGAAGTTGGTAGCCTGCTGTCTTGAATGTGTTTTAAGCATAAAGTATACCAATCTGCTCAGGATCACTTTCTTAGTTTTACATAAGTCGAACTCGCCTCACCAAATTTTGTAATGATTGGTCCACATAAATCACTTTGACTAGCATAAATCTCTTAAAAAGATTGGTATTCTAATAAAACTCATTACAAAAAAAATTATTTATATACATACAAAAGTCATTTCAAAAAATGTTATAACCATCGGTCATTAATTAGTCATAGCTCCCATATAATGCCCACTTCCGAAAATCATTTTAATGAGTGTAGATTTCTTAAAAATGCTGGTACAGTAATTTTGACTTACCTGCACAACCAACTTTGCACGGTAAGATAAAAATGCAGTTAACCATAATACACTTACGTGCGCATTGATGCTGGTAAGTGCCCAAAAAAGCAGCTAACAGCAAATGATTTTTCTGTCTAAACATAACGACAAATTTGTTATTTTAGCTACGTTTTAAATTATTAAGAAGTTGCAAACTTCTCATTTTCTCAAAATCGGATTTTCCTTATTTTGTTTTAATTTTGTATTAGGCAGCTAAATGAAATTTTTTTCATGAAAACCAGTTATAGCTTCTAAAAGTATTATGCACTTATCTTAAATGTGCAGGTATGAACAATGCACTTAAATTAACGAATTTGTATGGAGTTTGATAAATAAATATACAAAACACAAGTTTTGTGCACTTATATGCAAAATGCTCTTAAGTGAAAGGCAGGTAAGTCAAAACTATTGTATTCAAATAAATTTCAACACAAATAGTTTTCATATACAGGGCTGTCAGATGTGGCGATTTCTCGCCAAACGTGGCGATTTATCATAGCCTTTGGCGACCAAAATTTCCAATTGGCGACATGGCGGTTTTTTGGCGATTTACAAACTAGTTGGCGATTTATTTGGCGATTTTTTAACAAATTATTGTTTTTCTTGAAATATTTTTTTTGATATTTATTAACCCAATAAGCTTATCACAATAAGCTGTTCATATTTGCGAAAAATTATGGTTTTTTCATGCGAAAAATTTTACATGCTGTTTGACAGCTAGCTGTTCGTGCGAAAGAAGTGCAGCGTATGTTATTTCGTGTGGAAAATAACGTTGCCAGATGTATTTCACATGTTTTCCACAATAAAAACAGAGTACTGCATTTGCGAAATTATTTCGCATATATTTCATTCCAACTATTTTATATGTAGTTTGACAGCATTTCGCACGAAATTTTGAACAGAGTACCTAGCTATAGCTAATAAAATTAATCATTTATAATCTGATCATATGTATGCAGGTAGCATACATGATCAAATAGTTTCAACAATATTAATTTTTGCTTCTAAAATGTTTAAGCCGTCATTTTAAAATAATAATAGAAATATTGATAACTTAATATGCTCATTAAAATTGGCTATTGGTTTGACGGATTCTTTGGAATCAGGAATGTATCGATTTTGGCACAGAATTTGAAATGGAATTACAAAATATAAAAATGGAGGAATAAGATGTAGAAATTTTAAAAGCAAATTGTTTTTTGTACTTAAAAAAATTCGAAAAAAATTTTTCTACAAAAAATTAAAAAACAGTTTTTGCAAAAAAAAATAAATTTTGTTTACCTAAAAATATTTAAAATTTTTATTTTGACTTACTTGTTAAAGTATGTATATAATGAATTTTCAATATTGAAATGAAATGGAAATTTTCGGTAGTTCAAAATTCATTAACTTTATTTTTCAATCCAAAAGTATCTGCAGGAGAATATGAATTGCAATGGTCAAAATTAGCATATATCAATTGGACTCAGATCTTTAAAGGTGAAATTATAACAAACTTTGTAGTTTACAATTATTGAGATGCAGGTGGAACATTTCACTTTAAAGACTTAGCATTTGCCGTTCTTAATATGTTAATTTTACCAACCAGCAACGCTTGCTTTCTACGCTATATGAACTTTTAGATTCATTGATAAGAATAGTAAGTTATATGAATGTTAATAAATTTTGTTGCAATTCATTTCAACCTACAGATAAAATGTTAAAAAATTTTAATTCTAATACAATGTATACTTTTGATATCAATTTAATATAAATAACTAATGACTAGATTTAAATTAGTATGTATGTATTTTGCAATAAAAAAAACTCCAAAAAATTATTTTGGCGATATTTGGCGATTTTTCGTTTAGCTTTTGGCTATATTGCGATTGAGGTAAAAAAAATCTGACAACCCTGTTCATATACACAGAAGTCATGCCACCTAATTTTATTGCGATTGGCCCATAATTACTACCGATTATACTTTCTTACTTGTTTTAAATTGCTAAATTTTCGGGTGTTCAAGAAGGAAAAGGAGAATTGGTACTCTGTTTAATATTTTAAATTATTTATATTTTCTTTCAAGAGAATTAACACTCGTGCAATTAATGCCTACATATTAATTGTGTTACTTTATTTGTATAGTGGATAGATTGTAAAAGGAAAGATGGAGAAAAGCTTTTATTTTACAACTCTGTAATTGCGCGTTATGTTTGTTATTAGTACAGGTTGCAGCGCCTCTGGTGGTGAGTATTTTTATTGTCAGAGTTATATTGTTACGGCTATATGCATAAAAAAACCTTATTGTAGATTTAAAACACAATTTTGTTAACGAACACTTTAGCTTTAAAAATCATTTATAAAAGTATTGTATTCATAAACGTTTGTTAAAGGCACAATAACTAATGTACTGATTTTTGTCTAAGCTGGCAATGCTTCTCATTTATTTCCCCCTTTTTTGTTGTTAGTGTTGCTTTCAATTAGGATAAAATATTCGTTAATTTTCTTTTTTTCACTGATTGTTTTTAGTAATAATACATTTTTGAAGATAACAACTAATTTTTAGATACAAAATGTACATCTGTTTCTAGTAAATTTGTATTAAGCTAAAATGTATTAATGTACAAGCTTTTTTTATATAGTTTATTTCAATTATTATTAAAAGTATTCGAATGACGAATATTCTGTGATAAAATAAACATCACTGTTTTATAATTTGTTTTATTAATTTATTTTTATTGACATTTTGTTAAATTTTAACAAAAGTTAATGAATTTCTATGTGGAAACACAGTTTTAATTCCTGAGTGGGTATATTAGATTGTGTGGATCTTCTTCCACAATGCACAGTAGACCAAATGCCCAATCTAGCGCGAAATTGGTCGAGAAATTGTATGTTTTAAAAATACAATTTGTATCGATTTTACGCTTCTTATGTTCCCAGTGTGCTTAACGGTAATTTTTATTTTTTGTTTCCTACCAAATTAACAACGCTGTATGCAGTCAAACATAAGCAATTATTTCAAATAAAAACTTCGGCAAAATCGGTAGAGACGCGTTGTTAGTTTCAAGTGTTTTTTTTATAATTGTGAGAAGGTAATTGATAATTTTTTTTTATTATTTTTTTAACTACAAGATATGCTTAAATAACTGTGTATATGTGTAGCAAGTTTGTCACGTGGTTCGCCAGAAAATTTCAATTGAATGTATGCCTCTTTTGAAGTTAGTTTTGAAAAAATCTTGAATTTTATTAAAGTTTTTAATTACTACTCCCGCTTACTTCTGTAGTTATTTTATATATGTTAGAAAGAATAGTTCCTAAGGTTCAAAATAATAAAAAAATTGACTGCCACTTTTTGCCCCTTTTCTTGTTATTCGTCGAAATGTCAATATTGAGACGCGAATTGTTCAATATCTGGGTAAACATTCATGATAACAAAAATAAATTTGATACCATTATAGAATATGTAATGGGAAAAATCGGATTACACAAACAACAAAAAAGTGTGGAATATAATAAAGTGAAGCAAGTTTTATATAAATTTGTCCATGATCTGTGCGAGAAATGGAAAAGTGTGAATAGAACGAGGCAAAAATTCGAAGCGAAATATGAAAAGTGGTTAAATAGTGACTTAGTTTTTGTAATTTCTGAAACTAATTCTGAAGTTCCTGGAACATCTGTCCCCGTTACTCATGCACCAAAAAAAGATTATTCTGAAAAAAGTAAGAGAGCACAACTATTAGATGTTTCTTCGCTTGTAAATTCTAAGTCGTGTGATGAATTGGTTAATGCAGCAAAAGTTGGTTTATATAAATCTGGAAAAAGAAATGCTGCGAAAATGTTGAAGGAATTGGCTGCCTCTCCAACGAGAGCAAACAAAATTAAAAAACAAATTTTTGATCCACCTGAAATGCCTATACCGTATACTCCTGAAGAGGCGTTGGCTTTATTTGTGGACGGAGACTATAGCAAACATACTTATAAGTTAATGCAAATGGGCGCAAAACAACGAAATGCAAACATATATCCTACATATCATGTTATACAATCTGCGAAAGAAAAGTGTTATCCCAGAAATATGACATTTTCAGATGTTTCAGGAGATGTTCCTTTGCAATATTTGGTCAATAAAGCTGCTGAAAGGTTAGTATACCTTCAAAGTGACATACTGGAACAAACAAAATCACCTGAAATTTTTTTGACATACAAATGGGTATGTGATGGTAGTAGTGGTCATTCCAACTATAAGCAAAAATTTAACGATACTAATGCTAATAATTCAGACCAACATCTTTTTGCAGTATGTCTCGTTCCCTTACAGCTTAAAGCTAATACTGTTTTTTTATGGCAAAATCCACGACCATCATCTACACGTTTTTGTAGACCTATCAAGCTTATTTTTGAAAAGGAAACCAAATCATTAATAAAACAAGAAATTACAATAGTTGAAAATCAAATATCCGCAATCCAGCCAACAAAAAAAAATTTAAAAAATTAAGAAATTACGGTACATCATCATTTTTTGTTGACAATGATTGATGGAAAGATTTTCAGCACTATTTCAGACTCGTCATCCCAAGTGTGGTATATGTGGAGCAAAACCGAGTATAATGAACAAGTTAAATGCAATTGGAAATCTTCCATGTGATGAAAATCTATATAAGTTCGGAATTTCTGTTTTGCATACCTGGATACGATGTCTAGAGTGTATTTTACACATTTCGTATAAGATTGTAATAAAAAAGTGGAGACCTTGTAATACTGAAGAAAGAGAAAAAGTTGAAAACCAAAAAAAGGCCGTAAAAGAAAAAATTAAATCAGAAATGCATTTATTGGTCGATGCCCCAAAACGTGGAATGGGATCAACGAACGACGGAAACACGGCCAATAGAAATTTTGGTATGTGTTCATCCCAGTCCTTCTGGTGTGCACTGACCACTTTTCTTAAATATTCCTCCAGGGTGCGATTGAATCTTTCGACCATGCCATCAGATTGAGGATGCAGTGGCGTTGTTCTGGTTTTTCTTATTCCGTATAAGTCGCACATTTCCTTGAATACGGCGGATTCAAAATTTCTACCCTGATCTGAGTGCAACTCCAGTGGAACACCATAGCGACACACCCAGTTGTTCACAAATACGCTTATAACCGTTTTAGCTTCCTGATTGGGTATTGCATATACCTCTGGCCATTTGCTGAAATAATCCATAACCACTAGAACGTAACGGTTTCCAGCATCACTGACAGGGAAAGGGCCTGCTACATCCATCGCAATCCGCTCGAATGGCGCACCTGAGTTATACTGCTGAAGTTGTCCACGACTTCTTCTTACTGGGCCCTTCGCTGCTATGCATTGCGGACAATTGGCTACCCAATCGGCTACTGCTTGCTGACAACCCACCCAATAAAAACGTTGTTTTAGCTTCTCTAAGGTTTTTGTCACACCAAGATGACCACCACTGGTACCGTCATGAAACTCTTTCATTACTTCGTTTATTTTAGAGGATGGTACAACAATTAGATTTGTCACTGTTTTACCGTCAGCACTTTCCCATATGCGATATAAGCAGCAATTTAACAATTGTAGACTATTCCATAGGGCCCAATATGATTTCATCAGTGGACTTTCGGCCGATATTTCATTGCGGGCTGGCCTTCTGCCTTCTTCTTTTGCCGATATTATTTTTGACAGTATGGGGTCATTTCTCTGCGATACAGACCAATCTGCACTGGACTCTATATGCATTAGTCGAACGTCAATGACACATTCCTTTCTCTCGGCTTTTGCGCAATGCTTGCATTCCACGTTGCAAGGCCGTCTTGAGAGCGCGTCCGCATTGCCGTGTTTCAAACCCTTCCGGTGCTCGATGCTAAAGTCATAGCTCTGAAGCCGCTCAATCCAACGAGCCAGTTGCCCTTCAGGTTGTTTAAATTGCAACAACCACCTGAGGGCAGAATGATCGGTTCTCAGTTGGAAGTGCTGACCATACAAATACTTGTGGAAATGCTTCACACACTCCAATACTGCCAGGAGTTCACGTCGCATTACGCAGTAATTTCTCTCAGGCTTGGAAAGTATTCGGCTGTAGTAGCCTATGACCTTTTCCGTCCCGTTGATCACCTGCGAAAGCACACCGCCTATTCCGTATCCACTCGCATCGCTGTCTAGCACAAACTTCGCCCCTGGGATGGGATATGACAAAATTGGGGCTGTACACAACAATTCCTTTAACTGAAGGAATGCCTGTTCTTGAGATTCACTCCACAGGAACGCTCGCGACTTCTGCGTTAGCTCATGTAGGCTTGCGGCAACACTGGCAAAATTCGGTACAAATCGTCGGTAGTACGTGCAAAGGCCTAGAAAACTGCGCAATTCGTGAAGATTTCTTGGACGAGGCCAGTCCTTTACGGCTCGTATTTTATCCTCATCTGTTGATATGCCGTCTGCTGTTACGCGATGCCCTAAATTCTTAACTTCTTTCTGGAACAATGCACATTTCTTTACGCTAAGTTTTAGTCCAGCCGCTGCTATTCGTTTAAGGACTTCTTCAAGGTTTTTCAAGTGTTCATCGAAAGTCTTCCCCATGACAATTATGTCATCGAGGTACACCAAGCATGTCTTCCAGTGAAGTCCTTTCAACACATGTTCCATTAAACGCTCGAATGTGGCTGGAGCATTGCAGAGTCCAAAGGGCATCACATTAAACTGCCATAATCCATCACTAGCACTAAACGCAGTTTTCTCTTTGTCTTTTTCTGCAATCTCTACCTGCCAATAACCACTTTGCAAGTCCAATGTGGAGAACCATTTTGTTCCAGCTAATGTGTCCAGGGTGTCGTCAATTCTTGGTAGCGGGTAGCTGTCTTTTTTTGTAACGTCGTTCAGCTTTCTATAATTGACGCAAAACCTAGTGCTGCCGTCTTTCTTTTTAACTAACACAACAGGCGAGCTCCAAGGACTTGAAGATGGTTCGATTACTCCATCCCGCTCCATTTCGTTAACCAACTCCTTCACCTCACTTCGTTTTGCTAGAGAAATACTGCTTTATGGGCCTGGCTTCGCCAGTATTTATTTGATGCTTTACAATTGCCGTTCTACCTTGGCTTTGACTTTTTAAGGCGAAGACCGAGGTATGTTTCTTCAGAAGCTGTTTGGCCTTATTTCTATCGGGCGGCGCTAATCCTCCTACCCATTTCCCCACATATTCCACTAGTAGCTCGTGTTCCTTGGTGGATTTATTGGCATGTTCCGGGTTTTTCTCGCAATTGATTACTGCCTCTGCTGAAGTGCATCGACCTATTTCGGAATTTGGCTTAACGACTTTTACAGAGCTGGACAGGTTAAGCACTCTTACAGGAACTATTTTGTTGTTGCAGTGTTTATCGAGGGCTTTTGCTGTTATAAGATCACTTTTTATTTCTGCTGGTTCTACCACCCACAAACTGTTGTCCTCACAATCTCCCTCCATACAGGCCCATACTAAAGTTTCTGACTGTGCATCAGAGCATCAGAGACTACCACTCTGATGCTCGACGGTAACTAGCTTTCTTACTTGAGTCCTATTTTCATATCCGACGTCAAGGGGTATTTCCACATTTCGCCAAATCATAACTTTTTGTCCCATATCCAAAGTAATGCCGTGAGTAATCATGAAATCAGCACCAATGATTACTTTGTCCACAATATCGGCAACAATAAATACATGATTGGCAATGGTTACTTTCACATTTACTTTACCATAGACAGTGGCTGGCTCCCCAGTAGCTGTGCGCAGACTTACCCCACGTAATGGTTCAATTGTGTTTTTGACTAAATCGAGCTTGACTATGGACTGCGACGCTCCTGTGTCTATAGTAAAAATGTGCTTCTGACCGTTGATGTATCCACTAGCCGTAAGATTGCTATTTTTCTGCTGCATTACTGATATGGAGATTGTGGGGCCCTCAGATGTGGGAGCTAGCTCTTGCCCCCTAGTGCTAGCTCGTTTTAGTTTAAAGGTGGTTCTTGTGACGATTGATGATTTGACGGCTGGTTGTTTCTTTTAGGCGAAACAGATCTGGTTCGTTTTCTCGGTGCTTTGCAGTTTCGTTGAATATGACCAGATTTACCGCAATTATAACATTTTACTCTGGCTTTGCTATGCTTATCATTAAACGCCTCCAAGACCTTTTTTAATTCATCGACTATATTTCTATCGTCTTCAGCAACAACCTCGATATTGCGCACTTTGCATATTTGCGGCTTTGAAATTATTTTCGCCGTTTCTTGCGCCAGTGCAAATGAGACTGTTTCAGCAAATGATGGTTTAGGTGTAGCACAAACCGCATGTTTTATTTCAGGATCGCGAATGCCATTGACGAATGCCTCTATCTTGATATGGTCCAAAAATGGGTTGTTCTCCCCTGGATAGGTAAGCTGTAGCAAACGCTCGATTTCCAACGCAAAATCTTGTAGCGTCTCATTGGGTTTCTGCACTCTACCACGCAATTCCATTCGGTATAATTTTTTTTTATGTTCGCCACCTTACTTACGTTGTAGCGCATCCATTATGTCATCATAACAATTTCTGTTGCTTGCTGGCACGCTTTCAAGAACTACTGCTGCATTCCCTTTTAAGGCCAAAATCAATTCTATAGCTTTTTCTTCATTGTTCCACATGTTTCTAATGGCAACTGTATCAAACTGGAATTTGAACACATTAAATGGTGTAGTGCCATCAAAACTAGGGGCCTTTATTCTACTAGAGGATTCTGGAATAATTCGTACCGCTCCTTCTTGATACTGATGACTATTCACTTTTGTTACCAAGTCGGACACCTTTTTGTCAATTTCATCCATTCTGTTGTTAATAACTGCTCCTTCTTGACATTAAACATTATTCACTTTTGTTTCTAAGTCCGAAACCTTTTTATCAATGACATCCACTCTGCAGTTAATAACCTCAGACATTTCCTGAATTTTCTCATCTGTTACTCTAGAAGATTCTTGAAGTTTCGCTTCCATTTCCGCTAAGTGTTTTATAGTTTCTTTGACTTCAGCTTTAACCTCAGCACGAAGTTTCTCATTGTCGGCAAGAAGTTTCTCATTGTTGACTCTAGATGTTTCTTGAACTTCTGCTTTAACTTCAGCCAGAAGTTTCTCGTTGGCTGTTTCCATTTTTTCCATCATAGCCGCGAACATTGTGCTTAAATCCATGGTGCTTGTTGTTGAACGTGTAGAAACTTCCATTTCTTCCTTATACTCGAATTCGTAAGCACCGATGTCAATATCACGCCGTTTGAATTCGTCTATAAGCCTCTTTTGCAATTCTGCCTTGTTACCTGCTGTTGGTAGCTCCAACTTACTCAGTTCCTTCTTGAGTTGTTCAACTTTCAGTTCCTCAAACTTCATGCTTATTAATTTGCAATCCCACTTCTGACACCAATTGTTACGTTTTAACCTTTTCAAAACGCTGGTTTATTTCCTTTAAATAAACCGGATACTTTTGATTGCAAATAAAAGCCGTTTTGTAGTTTGAAAATTGTAACAACTCTTTATTTCTTTAAAATGTACAACAACAACAGAATTAAATAGCCACTCAATGTTTTTTATACACGTTTATAAATTCTCAGAATTACAGACACAATTTATAATGTACACAAATTTACTTTGAAAACACAACACACTTTAAGGCACTTAGATGATGATTATTCGAAAAGCGTCTCTGATAAACTCCCTCACGACTGCAACCTCTGCCACTATTTATAACACTGCATTACCATCTAGAAAGCTCTTTAACTGTCAAAGTTCGAATATTCTAGATCATACGCCATCTGTGGTGTACTTTCTACAATGTTCTTTAACTGATTATTCGAACTCGAATACAGCGTTGCCAACTTACAATCAAATCAACTGAAAGCTTTTATTTAACAATGCCCACAGATATGTTACAGTTTTACAGCACTGTTACTTGAAAGCATTATGCTACTTTTAAATCAGCCGTTAAAATCGTTATATTTGAATTCAAGTACAATTTCGTAACAATATGTATGTGTATTTTCTAAATAACTCTTTTTTAAAACTAAATGAAATGTTAATTTTTTTATTTAAGTTATGTGTATTTTTATTTTTCTATTTAATATAAATAAAAAAGGTAATAAAAAAGTTTATTTTCACACATTGTATTTTATTATAATTAGTGCCACGCCCCTTTAAATATCACCCACATTTGTTAGATCATTTAATTTTCGAGTCAAATTCCAAATTTCAGATTTCTAAGTGCTTTCAAAGTCGATTTAAAACCTCTTGCGCGCTAGATTGAGCATTTGGCCCACTGTACAATGTTAACACATTTTATTATCATATGGCGTTGCAGGTTAAAAGTAAATGACAAAAATGCCAATCAAACTAACTTGTGAAACTCATGTTGTTCACTGCCGGAGGAATATCAAACAAAATCATATACTTTTAAAATGGAACTTAATCGCCAGCGGAGTGGAAATTGTGTTTAGCAATTGCACTAATATAGTATATTATTCTAAATTTATCTTTAAAATCCTCTTTTTTATGATAAAAAGTAAAAATAATTCCTTAAAGTAGGTTTATGGGATTTATTTCTTTTCCACGGCCACAAAAACTTAACCATTGCTTTTGAATGTTTGGGTCCGTTGGAAGTAATAAGAAACTCATTTCGCACGCCTTAGAGTTGTTGGTGCTATTGCAATTTTTTACAATGCATTTCATGTTTGCAATATACAGTCAGCGTCAAAAGAAAGTGTACAACTTGTTTTTACATTTAAAACGTTTTATTTACATATTAAAAAACTATTTTTTCTCCAGTTCTAGTATATTTAACAAAACACTTAATTGTTCTCTTGCAATATATAAACAAAAAACTAAACTATTTCAACTGTAACAAAAACAGTAACAACAAAACCAAAAATACTCCATTTTTAACGCGTCAGAAAAAAGTGTACACATTTAGAATTGCAATAAGATTTTTCTAGCTACATAAAAAATATATTGTTATTCTTTATTTTTGCCTAGATTATAATTTTTTGTGGATCTTGCTGCTAGTCTCATGAGATTTTAAGATAGTAGCTTTTCTTGTTTGATCGCTAGAACTTTAAAACCAAAATGGGAAAACAAACTGCAATTGAAACAAGAAAGTAAGTCATAAAATTTAAAAATGAAGGCAAATCGTCACGTGAAATCTCCTCTATAATAGGAAGAAGCCATAATACTGTAAAAAAAATTATAGACAAACAAAAAAATTTAGAATTTTAGAAGATCAGCAACGTGCCGGAACACCGAAACGCCTTAACAACCTTGAAATACGATCGATTGTGAGAGCAGTGAACAAAGTATTCACAGTAAGTGCATTAAAATTATGCGAAGAATTAACAGATTCGTCTGGAGTGAGAGTTAGTAACAGTACGGTTCGCCGAGCGCTACACCCAAATGCTCTATATGGTGGAGTTCCGAGAGAATAACCCCACATTTCCAAACGAAATAAAGAGCGACTTCGAGAATTCGCAAACAGGTATAAAAACCAAGAAAATTGTTTTGGAATAATGTGCTGTTTACGGACGAAAGCAAGTTTGAGATTTTCGGAAGTAAAAAAGGAGTAAAATTTGGAGAAGCAAAAATCAAGAGTTCGACCAAAAAATGTACTATCCACCGTAAAGCATGGTGGTGGTTAGGTGATGGTGTGGGGGTGTATGGCGGCAAGTGGCATGGTAAAACTCATATTTATTGATAGTTTGATGAGCAAAACCGATTACCTAAACATTCTTATAGAAAATATGGAACCCATCATTAGAAAATTAAATCTAGACCGAACCTGGATCTTCCAACAGGACAACTATCCGAAGCATACTTCTTAACTTGTTAAAGAATGGTTGTTGTATCATACACCGAAACAACTGGAACAACCCCCACAGTCACCGAACATTAATCCCATTGAACATCTGTGGTAGCATTTGGACAGACAGATCAGAAAATGAAATATTACCAGCAATGACCCTCTACACGAAATCCTGCAGGAAGAGTGGTTCAACATCCCAACATCGGTGACATCAAAATTGGTAGAAACAATGCCAAGGAGGCTTGAAACTGTTTTAAAACCCAAAAGATGTCAAATAAAATACTAAACACGTTTTTTCTTCTAATTTCCCTAAACTGTACACTTTCTTTTGACGCGTTAAAAATGGAGTATTTTTGGTTTTGTTGTTACTGTTTTTGTTGCAGTTGAACTAGTTTAGTTTTTTGTTTATATATTGCAAGAGAACAATTAAATGTTTTGTTAAATATACTAGAACTGGAGAACAAATAGTTTTTTAATATGTAAATAAAATGTTTTAAATGTAGAAACAAGTTGTACACTTTCTTTAGACGCTGACTGTATACACTTTTTAAATTTTTTAACAATTTTGTCACGTTTTTTTATATTTTTTTAACAATTTTTATTTTCAAAATAATAAAATATTGAAAATTTTATTGCTGATGTGACGTAATACATTGAACAGGTATTTTTTTAAAAAATAAAAAACATGCACAATGCGTAATCTATTTTACTATCATTCTTGATAAGTCACCACATTAAATGTTAAGAATGTTTGATATAAAACCATTTTAATATCGGAAAAAGAACCTTTTGTTAAAAAATAAAGAAAACAAGTAAGAGTACCTCCACCTAAATATGATGGTATAACAGAAATAATATACTTAACAATTGTTAGAAATACTAGTTTACGCAGAAAATATTTTATTTCAAAAGTACAAAAAATTGTATCTAATTCAGCAATTTATAATTGAAATTCCTATTGGAACGTATGAAATTTAACAATTTATATACTTAATAATTTGTTAATACGTTTGGATCAACATTTTTCCTTTTTAACCTCAAGTGAAGAAATAGAGTATTAAAAAGGGTATACAAATATATTTAGACAAATTTAAAAATATTGGGTTATGGGATTTATATGGGAGCTATGACCTATTATGATTCGATTGTCATAAAATATTTTAACGTGATTTATATGTATTTATGTGGGAGCTGTAGCCAATTATGGACCGATATTCAAAAAATTCAGTAGTATGATTTGATCTGTGTACTATTTTGGTTCAATATATGGAAGCTATGACCTATTATGGGCCTAAGTATTTGAGGCCTATTTCTGTAAAATTTCATATAAACAACGCTATTAACAAGAGTGGACCTTATATGGGTGCTATGCCGAATTATGGACCAATATTTAAAAAATCTTGTAGTACGATTCTTGGATACAAATTACTGATCGGCGTAAAATTTTGGTTCAGTACAGATTATTTTAGATATTTGTTCAGGTTAATGTGTTTTCCGGAAGTGGTTCTTATATGGAGGCTATTACCAATTATGGACCTATCATCGTAAAATTTGGTAAATCGATTTTTGTATATATTTATGGAAATCTTATGTTAATTTTAAATTAAAAATAAATTTTATGTGTTTTATATAAAAAGAAAGATTTAATTGATTTTTATTTTTAACAAAACTCAAATTGGAAAATTATTTTAACAATTAAATCAAAGTTAACAAAGTTAAAATACATAATAATTATTAAATTAAAATCAATATTAATGTGGTTCACCACATATTGAACAAAATTGTTTCGAATTTAAACCTGATAACTAAATTTGTAAGAAATTTATGAGGACTTTAGTATATGGGAGCTATGGTTAAATATCGACCGATATTCACAAAATCCAGTAGTATGTACAGTGATTTCTATGTATATGAGTATTATTTGTGTCGAATTTTAGCATGATAAAGGTATTTATAAGAGATTTATGAGTACTTAACTGATTTTCGGATGTGGACCTTATATGGGTGCTATGGTCAAATATGGACCGATATTCACAAAATCCTGTAGTATGATTTCTAAATATAACTTAGAATGGGGGCTATGGTCAAATATGGGCCGATCCACAAAAAATTTGGTGTTGTGATTTTTTTAAGCACGAAACTTAGTTTTTCTGAATTTTGTGTGGATACTGCAATTTTGTAGGCATTTACAGACCATAGAACCATATTTCGGGAAGAAATTTGTATGGGGGTTTTTCCAGAGTTAGTCCTTTTAACATAAAAATAACGTGTGTAAAATGTTATGTTATTATCTGCAATAAATTTGCACAAATAACAAAAACTATTTTAAAATTATCAAGTTTTTTTTAGGTTGTCTCACATTTTAGTTCATAACTCTGGTTCCACTGAACCGATTTTGCTGATTTTCAATACCAAACTGCTTAGGAGAACAATAAACATTTTTCTTGCAAGTTTACCAATATTGTTTGTCTATTTTGGACGTGAGCGTGATTTACACAGACAGACAGACAGACGGACATAGCTCAATCGACTTAGAATTTCATAACAAACTTATATATACCCTCATTCACCACTTATGGTGGTGGAGGGTATAAAAAAGGATCTCAAATACCATATTTGCTATTATTTTTTACGTTTTTTCCAAAACACATTTTTCATGGAATAAATAAATAAAAACGTTAAATTTTTTCAAAAGGGAGCAAGGTTTGAGGATCTCCTGATGAATAAGTACTCGTTAGTTGGTATTGGTGAAAACCTTATGACTTCAAGATTAACAGTTTAGTGAAATGAAATAATTTTATGAAGTTTTCGGACGTCATGACGTCATTTATCTTAGAAACTAAAAAATTTTAATTTTTTTTAGAAATGTCCTTACTGAATTTGTATACATACAAATTATGCAAATATGAAGCTTTATTCCAGATAGTATTGCGTTTGTAGAATTTTTTACTCAAACCTAATATTTTTTTTTTAAATTTGCCAAGTTTGGACAAGTCCTCTTAAGTAGGCCAAATTTTACTTTACACGCTTTTGCAATAAGTTATCTTTCCGTTTCATATAAAAATTATATAAAAGAAAATATATAGGGAAAAAATGCATCTTTTGATGCATGTAACTTTTTATACACAGAAAAAACTATATTTCAATTCAAACATTTATCATATATTGAACTGGTTTCAATTATTTTATAATTGAATCAAGTATTCATGTGCTCAAAAACAAAATTTTCTGATATTTTGTATTGAATTTTGAGTTTTGAATTTGATCATTTTGATATTTGAATATACATACAATTTTCGTTATTGGTTGAACTTCAATAACAAAAATGTGTTTTCAATTACGAAAATTATCTATTCAATAATTTTTGTATTTGAAGTTCAACCAATAACGAAAATTGTATATTCAAATATCAAAATTATCAAATTCAAAACTCAAAATTCAATAGAAAATATCAGAAAATTTTGACTTTGAGCACATGAATACTTGATTCAATTATGAAATAATTGAAACCAGTTCAATATGTGACAAATATTTGAATTTAAACGGTTTAAGAAATAGTTTTTTCTATGTACGTACGAAATAACAATTAGCAAGTTGTTTTGAGAATTGAGAATATAAGCATGTTTTTGTAGATCAGCTTTAAATTAAAGCTAGGGATATGGGATAATATTTAATAATATTAGGATTTTTATAATAATGGACCTATTAACAAGAATTTAAGCATATATGGTTCAATCAGAACCATCAAAAGGGAGCCTTTGTGATACTTTTCCTATTCGAATGATACATTTAAACTATTTGCTTTACTTTTAGAATTAAACTAATTTTTATATTCTCTATTATTTAACAATAAAATAACACCACTGAATTTTTGGATTTTTTTAAGATCATGAAAATCATTATAGTCCGACTTAAATCTTTTTTTTTTAATCCGAATCTATTATTCAGAATAATCTCCAACAAACCGAAAATTTTAAATTTTAATCGATGGATAGATTATAGGATATGCGCATTTCCCTTGAATGGTCTATGAGAATTGAAAAATAAAATGTTTATAATCATCGTGCTTTATTTTTTAAAATTATAAAAAAAGGTCTACGTTTTTATAATAGAATGGTTTCATAGTATATCTCAGCTGTTTTAATTGAGAAATTTTGGCTGGAAACTGGAAAATTTTATATTTAGCTAGTTCTAAAGACAATTTTATATTTAATTATTTTACAACAAATATATTATGTTTGCAATCTTTCTTCAAAATCACTCTATTACAATCAATTAAAAAGAGAAAAGTGTAAGGAGAACAAAAAAAAGTTCGATTAACGGTTAATTTTTACTTTGTGATTTACTTTGTTTCGTGAACGTACGATTAAAACATAAATCGTACGTTCGCGACCGAAAACATCATTTCGCTGGCTTAACATGCAAAGGCTCTAAGTCCACTTTTTTTAGAAATTGAGATTTTAATGCAGTAATGTACAATAAGTAAAAATACACTGATTACAAAGAAAAAAATTTGAGTTATCTCGCATTTTGTTGTTGTTTTGTAGTGATGAGCAAAAGTGCTTAGTCCAATTTATAACAAGAAAAAGCTCTAAGTCCCTATAAAAAGTACAGTTTAACCATTTCTGTCAAATTGTTCAATGACATGTATTAAAACAAGTAAGAAAAAATGGTCGGTCAAATTATTTTTCTTTTAAAATTTTCGGAAGAGGGTTTTATTTGGGAGCTATGACTAATTATGGACCGATCGCCATGAAAGTTAGTTGCGTTGAATTGTATGTGTATACCAACATTTTTAAGAGATTTATGCTAGTTAAAGTTATGCTAGTAAGGCTCGCTTCCAGCCTTATATTTTGGGAGGGCATTTGTATGGGAGCTAGAGGAAATATAATATTATAAAAATAATTCAATAGGCTTGGTCCTTGGGCCGAAAAAATAATATGTATATTTGATCGAAATATCTTAAAAATTGCGATCTGTACAAGGTTTACATGGACAGCCAGCCAGACGGACGGACATTGTTTAATCGACACAGAAAGTGATTCTGAGTCTATCGGCATAATTTAAGGGTGTTAGACTAATATTTTTGGGCGTTAGAAACATCTACACAAACGCCTTATATACCCTTTTTAAAAAAGTTTTTTCCATTAATTAAAAAATAGAATTTATGACAAAAAAATTTTTTGGATGAAAAAAAATTCTGGTTAAAATATATTTTTTCCCGATTTTGACCCGTTTAAGGTCCAACTTACTATAGCCTTATATACATCGTTATATATACAATAGAAACCGAGCCTGAAAAACTCCCGATATATTGATGTATGAATCATGTATGTAAGTTATTTAGGGGCTACGGAAAGCCGTTTCATCATAGAGACTGACAGACGAACAGACGGACATGGCTATGTCGACTTCGCTATCTGTAACGATCTAGAATATATATTTTGTGGGGTCGCAAATGAATAATGTAGAAATTACAAAGTTGCCACTCATGGTGAAGGGTATAAAAAGTAGTAAATAAGAAATGAAAGACAAGTTCAAAGAAAAAAACCTAAGTCCAAAATATAGAAAAAGCTCTAAGTCCAAAAAAAGCCTTTTATCTCGGCAAATAACTATTTTATCATTTTGACTTTACGCACATAGAAAACAAAGAAAAATACAAAAAAATTGCGTTTACAGAATTCAAAAATATTTACGAAAAAAAATTGGATTTTTTATGTCTCTCCTGTAAAATTTTAAAATATGGACTTAGAGCAGTGATGTTCATCCCATACAACAATTGTTTAAAAAAATGTACACACATTTGTTACGCTCTTTTAAAGAGCGTAACAAATTTAGGCCGTATAATGTATTTTCTTTCATATCCTTAAAATTTATATTACATTCATTTAATAAATTGGTTATATCTGGCAAAAATTCTAAATCTAAACATTCTTTATTTTGTTCTTATTTTAAGTGTTTGACATTATGTTTGCTGGGTAGCTCTCTCACCAATACATCTTCATTTTTATTTTTGAACATCCCTGACTTAGAGCCTTAGCATCATAGAGAATTATACATAGAGACGAGACACTCCGATTTGTCAAACAAAAATACAACAAATAATATTTCTGATACAACAACAAAATGCAACAGACTTAGGTTTTTGTTAAGCCAGCGATTTTATTGTAATTGCTTTGTATTAAACGTCAACAGGAGCCAGACAGAACACATTTTAATTAAGTTTTTAAACAAAGAATAATAACAAGAAGTGAAACGCTGTCAAGAAAAACCTAAGTTGGTTGTAAAAAAAACCTAACTATATGAATGTATTAGTAATATATTGTTTATATGTATTGGTGAAAAACCCACTTTCACCACACTCCTAAACACACATAGTTGTAAAAAAGCGACCTTAAAAATTATAACAAAATTTTATTACAATTAAATTTAAAAATTCGAACAATTCTCAAATTATTTATTTTATATTTGACCTGGAAAAGTTTTATAAATAGATTTTTCATCTTTTTATTCAATAATGTCTGCAAAAATTAAACTTATTTGAATTTTGTATTAATTTTTAATACGAAATTTTACATAAGCATGTTTCGGTTAATTTAATGGTTTAAATGTGTAGAAAAAAATTAAGAAATTATATTTGTTTGTGAAAGTGTGTGTTAGAATTGCAATTTTATCGCAATTTTCAATAAAAAGTTTTGAAGATAAATCTCTCTCTCAAGTGTGTTGAATTCACATACTACTTGTATGTGAGAAGAAAGAGAGATTGTTGTTGTAGAAAAAGAGAGAGCCTTCCCTTCTTGTTATGCTTTGTTTGTAAATAAAAAAAACTTAAGGGTTACAATCAGTGTTGCCGTTTTGGTTATTTATTACCAAAATTGGTTATTTTTTTTCCTGATGTGTAGATGTGTATTTATTTTCCATTTTGGTTACTTTTTTCAAAACATTTAGTTATAGACAGATTTTTCAATATTTAATGGTGGTGTACTCTCAAAAAAATGTTTCGACATCGGTTTGTGTTAACCTTGTAGGTGTATAATTTTACATGAGAGTTTTCATAAACAAATTATATCTATCGTGATTGACAATTGAAGCCAAAACATTTGATAAATAGTAATTGTTTTAAAAGATATTTACGATTTGTGTGATTTAGGGATGTAAATGAGTTCACCATATTGGTTTAATTACACCAGCGGAACAGACGAGTTTATGAACTCTTAGTATGTTAAACTTGTTGTTTTTATATTCACATCACATACCCTATTTTTTTTGTGTTTTTCTTCCAAATTTTGGGTAATACAGCATATACAGTTCCATTAAACTGGTCTACGTAACCATGTGATTCTTTTGAGTATAATAATTCTGGTGGATGTTTCTTTTAGCTTTATTAAGGATAAATAAAATGTTGTAAATATTCCGAAAATTTTAAACAAGAATGTTTATTTTTAATATTTAGCTAAGTTCATCCTTTGCTATTGGTTTAGTTTTTATTAAAAACTTGATGACCGCCGCGGCGTCGCCGGTAGTTATTTACTAATGTTAGTTCTTCAAGTTTCTCCAAAAATGTCTCTTATTAAGAAAAGTGAGAAGGGAAAAGAAGGCAGTACATATATTAAAAATAAAATTTCTGAATTTTTGAATTTTTTTACAAACCATCTCCTGAAAATTTCGAATCGAATAAAAAAAATCAGCCAAATCCCACCAGCCGTTCTCACGTGATGCCATTACATACATGGACCATTTCATTTTTATATATGTACTAACTGAACCGGGTCCGCGTTGCTGGCCCATACAATAATTCTGTTTTATATTACATCTCGATTTGAATATACAGTGTCGACCTGACATCGCACCCGAAACACTGAGGTGGTCATTTGACAAAGTTGTAGCAGATATCTATAAGTACAGTGGCATAATATGCCTTTAAAAAAAGACACGGATGTATTTAAGGCAAATGGGACATTATACAGTCAGCGTCTAAAGAAAGTGTACAACTTGTTTTTACATTTAAAACATTTTATTTACATATTAAAAAACTATTTGTTCTCCAGTTCTAGTATATTTAACAAAACATTTAATTATTCTCTTGCAATATATAAACAAAAAACTAAACTAGTTCAACTGCAACAAAAACAGTAACAACAAAACCAAAAATACTCCATTTTTAACGCGTCAAAAGAAAGTGTACAGTTTAGGGAAATTAGAAGAAAAAACGTGTTTAGTATTTTATTTGACATCTTTTGAGTTTTAAAACAGTTTCAAGCCTCCTTGGCATTGTTTCTACCAATTTTGATGTCATCGATGTTGGGATGTTGAACCACTCTTCCTGCAGGATTTCGTGTAGAGAGTCATTGCTGGTAATATTTCATTTTCTGATCTGTCTGTCCAAATGCTACCACAGATGTTCAATGGGATTAATGTTCGGTGACTGTGGGGGTTGTTCCAGTTGTTTCGGTGTATGATACAACAACCATTCTTTAACAAGTTAAGAAGTATGCTTCGGATAGTTGTCCTGTTGGAAGATCCAGGTTCGGTCTAGATTTAATTTTCTAATGATGGGTTCCATATTTTCTATAAGAATGTTTAGGTAATCGGTTTTGCTCTTCAAACTATCAATAAATATGAGTTTTCCCATGCCACTTGCCGCCATACACCCCCACACCATCACCTAACCACCACCATGCTTTACGGTGGATAGTACATTTTTTGGTCGAACTCTTGATTTTTGCTTCTCCAAATTTTACTCCTTTTTTTACTTCCGAAAATCTCAAACTTGCTTTCGTCCGTAAACAGCACATTATTCCAAAACAATTTTCTTGGTTTTTATACCTGTTTGCGAATTCTCGAAGTCGCTCTTTATTTCGTTTGGAAATGTGGGGTTATTCTCTCGGAACTCCACCATATAGAACATTTGGGTGTAGCGCTCGGCGAACGGTACTGTTACTAACTCTCACTCCAGACGAATCTGTTAATTCTTCGCATAATTTTACTGCACTTACTGTGAATACTTTCTTCACTGCTCTCACAATCGATCGTATTTCAAGGTTGTTAAGGCGTTTTCGTGTTACGGCACGTTGCTGATCTTCTAAAATTCTAAATTTTTTTTGTTTGTCTATAATTTTTTATACAGTATTATGGCTTCTTCCTAATATAGAGGAGATTTCACGTGACGATTTGCCTTCATTTTTAAATTTTATGACTTACTTTCTTGTTTCAATTTGTTTGTTTTCCCATTTTGGTTTTAAAGTTCTCGCGATCAAACAAGAAAAGCTACTATCTTAAAATCTCATGAGACTAGCAGCAAGATCCACAAAAAATTATAATCTAGGCAAAAATAAAGAATAACAATATATTTTTTTATGTAGCTAGAAAAATCTTATTGCAATTCTAAATGTGTACACTTTTTTCTGACGCGATAAAAATGGAGTATTTTTGGTTTTGTTGTTACTGTTTTTGTTGCAGTTGAAATAGTTTAGTTTTTTGTTTATATATTGCTAGAGAACAATTAAGTGTTTTGTTAAATATACTAGAACTGGAGAACAAATAGTTTTTTAATATGTAAATAAAATGTTTTAAATGTAAAAACAAGTTGTACACTTTCTTTAGACGCTGACTGTATTTATGAATTCATCTTAAGGACAGGGGATATATGTTTTTTTTTTTTTTATTTACTCGGGAGCAAACCACATACAAAACATGAATTTTCCAAATGTAAGCCAGCAATAGTCAACAATTGGCCTTATGCTTTGTCGTTGGAAATCTTTGGTATGCATTTTAATCTGCCACCGATGATTGTTGCCTCAATTAAATTTGGTGAACATTTTTTGATGGTCAATCTTTTTCCGTTGCATAATTTTGGCGCGTTTATGTTGTTTATTTCTCGAATGAAAAAATAAAAATAATTTTTTGACAATTTTTTTTTTTGGATTTTTTTTAAACTTTTTTTTACCTTGAAATCATTAGCGGTATAGTGTAAAAAATTGATTTTACCACGTCCCTGTGCCCACAGACCGAAAATCAAAAATCTGAAGATTCACTGAAAACTTGTTAAAAATCGGTCCAGCCATATCTCCGGAACCACTATGCCGATTTCGTGCAAACTTCACATAAACCATCTACAGACCATCCCCAACTCGGTCGACCCAGTTAGTGGTGACATCAAAATGTACATTTCTTTTTATATATAGGATGTATGTATATTAGAGTGCTCCAAGATTGTATAGACGATAAAAATTTTCTAGGTACATGCCGTCCCCCCTCTAGAATGGTTCTATGTATTGTAGAAACTCGTTGTGTAAAATATTAGGATGATAGGATAACGTTAACTGGTGCCACAACGACGCTGAAGTTTTGAGGTGCATTTACAAGGGGAAAAAATGCAATTTTTTTAGTTTTTGTAAAAATTTTGGCATTAAATAATTACTTTTACAATTTAATTTAAAAGAATCGAAATGTACACGTAATTGTCGTTCTAATAAGATATAAAAGACAAAAATTGGTTAAAAAATGTTAAAGTTATTAAAAAATAGCCAGGCCATTAACGTGTCTCAGGCCACTAGAACAAGAAATGTAGAAACAAAATTAACATATTTTGAGAAATATTAAAATAAAAGCACATTTTTACTTAAAATATATCCATATTTACTTGTATATGAGTTTTTGTCTTCGTAGGATATCGTTAACCTATTCGCAGGTATGACCAAAAAAATTTAATTTTTTTAACGGCAGTTTCAAAACTCCAATTTTAAATTTTTAAAAATTTTGTTAAACAAATTTCAAAATTTTTTGATCATCACATTGGGATTTATTGAGAACATAATAGGGAATAAAAATATGAAAAAAGTATGAAAATACCTCCTATAGTTTTTCCGTACCTTCGATTTAAATTTTTAGATTTTCGAGAAAAACTATTTTTTGGCCATATTTTGACGAATGAGCCGAATTTTTTACTGTTATGATTTTTAAGCTATTCAGAATATTATATTCCAGGTAATTCTAAATATAGTCTGAAAGTGTTACTAAAATCGGAAAACGTTAACCCTTAAATCGTGAAGGTCAAAGGTCAATTTTTTCAATATTTGGAATTTCTCATGGAAAGATAGCGAAATGTTATATATTTTCCCTCCTATTTTGATGAAACTTAAGAAAAATATAACATGAGGTCTTGTATGTATAATAACATCACAACAATTAAAATTAACCCTTAATAGCACTTGGGGTTAAAATGACCCTCAACTTTTAAAATCACGAAAAACACATTCAATGTGGATGGTGCTAACTTTGATGTTTTTCAGAATTAAATAAACTGAATCATTCGAGTTATTTTTTAAATCTAATAAATCAAAAGTACACTGAAGGGTTAAAATCAATTTTATTAATCAAAAATCCTCAATAAAATATTAAATACGTTATTAAAGCAAAAATCAGGCATAAATAATATTTTGTCCTTTGAAAAATGTGTGGTCAAAATTGAACAAAAATGTGAACATTTTTCAAAGTGGCTTAGTAATACTATTTTCTAATACACAATACAACATTTTAAAGTTTGTTTCCTATAAAAAAATTTTTGATCAGCACTTTTGAAATTGACAATTTTGTTTATGGTTGTAGAAGTTTGGGGTCATTTTAACCCCAAGTGCTATTAAGAGTTAATTTGAATTTTTCTGCTGTTTTTGTAAATACTAGACTTTGTGTTATATTTTTCTTAAGTTTCATCAAAATCGGCCCAAAAATATATAACATTTCAACTCTAATGTATATAGATACTCTAATAAAAACTACCAATGTCGTATGCATATAGACATATGTATAAAACTGTATTTACATGAGACAATGATATTTAAATTCAAATATTAAAAATTTCATTAATAATTTATTTTATAAAAATTATAAAATTGTTTTCTTGCTGTAGCCAGTAACGCAAATAAGATTAATATGAAAAATGTTCAGCAAAAGTGTAATATTTGAAAATCTATGCCACTATTGGAAAAGATATGTAAGGTTTTTTATGTAGAGGTTACACAAAATGAAGTACATTTTAAAAAAATTAAAAGATTTACATTCAGTAAAAATAATTGTGTAAAATAAAAAATATCAAAAAAGGCATGAAACTGGAATATTTAAAAAAAAAATGAATTAAAAATTATTTCTGTCGATTTTTCAGAATATTTTGGTATTAAGAATTTATTTTAATAATATTCTAAATGTTGAAATCTTGACAGAAAATTTAACCTGTGTAAAATGTATTAAACAAATTCAATTTCAAACTTCTGTTCATATTTTTTTTTTTTTTTAAAGTTAAAAACAAGACTTTTGCAACAAATTTTTCTGAAACGATGTTCGTCTGTCCGTCTGGCTGGCTGTCCATGTAAGCCTTGTGCGCAAAGTACAAGTCGCAATTTTGAAGATATTTCGATAAAATGTGGTACATATCATTTTTTCGACCCAAGAACGATTGAAACTGGCTGTAATCGGTCCATTATTTCACATAGCCTCCATTCAAATGTCCGTGCGAAATTGGACTTTACCGGTCATAAATGTTTAATTGATATAGGTGTATACACAAATACCGTTCCAAATAAGTTTTATATATACCGAAATAATTTTCATGTCACCAAAATTTATTATGATCGGTCCATACTTAGTCATAGCTCCCATATAAGACCCGATGCACTTTAATGTGCAGAAATCTCTTAAAAATGTTGGTATAAACATAAAATTCAACATAAATAACTTTCATAGACATAAATCACACGACATAATTTCATTCAGTCAGTAATTGGTCATAGCTCCCATAACTTCCGAAAATCACTCATTGAAATTTTAAAAGAAAAATTTTTTGCTCATTTAATTAGTGTAGGGTATTATATGATAGGACTTGACCGATCATACTTTCTTACTTGTTTATGGTGATAATAAAAAAAAACATGGCAAAATCGTACGTTCGCGACCGTTACTTAAGCAAGTTAAACAAAAACCAATAGAGATATTTTATTGTATAAATACTGGATAGAGACCTACATTAATACATGTTTAAAATAAATTAATCACTTTTAAATATTCCGTTCCTTTTCGCAGATTATTACATTTCACTATCGTTTATAACTATCATTATGAAAACTTAAAGTCGATGGAATCCATCTTTTGCACTAAACATAGAGCTACCAAAATGCTATCGAATCGCAATAAAAATGCTATGAAAAGTTTTTTATTATATTCTTTGGACATTTCAGCGTACAAACGTACGTTCGTGACACCAGGAAATGCCCATATTCATTATCATAAAAAAAATCAAATAATTTGTGGTGTTTACTCACTTTTGAGGGTCTCTGTATATACACACAGTTTCAAAAGTGAGTATAGCTTAGTAAAATTTCATACGAAATGCTGTCAAACTACATATAAAATATTTGGAATGAAATATATGCGAAATAATTTCGCAAAAGCAGTACTCTGTTCTCATTGTGGAAAACATGTGAAATACATTTGGCAACCTTATTTTTCCACACGAAATAACATAAGCAGAACTTCTTTCACACGAAATTAAAACCAATAGCTGATCATTTGTTGCATATAAAATTGTTCGCATGAAAAAAACATACATAATTTTTCGCAAATATGAACAGAGTACTAGGTACATTGTGAATTAATTGATTTTTTTTTGAGATAATGAAAATCATACAATCTGTTCATGACACTCAAATTGTACGGAGGCTGAAATATTGTTTCAATTGGCATTTACGTTATTTTGAGCGAGCTTTTGTTTATTTTTTTTGGAGATTAATCTGCAAAACTGTATACAAACAGTTGAATATACTGGCTATTTTGGTGGAGAATACAGTAGTTTTGACTTACCTGCCTTTCACTTAAGAGCATTTTGCATATAAGTGCACAAAACTTGTGTTTTGTATATTTATTTATCAAACTCCATACAAATTCGTTAATTTAAGTGCATTGTTCATACCTGCACATTTAAGATAAGTGCATAATACTTTTGGAAGCTATAATTGGTTTTCATGATAAAATTTCATTTAGCTGCTTAATATGAAATTAAATCAAAACAAAATTAGAAAAATGCGATTTTGAATAAAAAATTATGTTGTAAACTTCTTAATTATTTTAAAAGTAGCTAAAATACCAAATTTGTCGTTATTTTTAAAGGAAAACATCACAAAACTTCATGTAAATTATTTGCCTTTAGCTGCTTTTTTGGGCAGTAAACTTAAATGCACTTACTAGAATCAATGAACAGGTAAATTAACTGATGTTTACTGCACTTTTAACTTACCTGCACAAAATATCCTGCAAAGTTGGTTGTGCAGGTAAGTCAAAATTACTGTATAGTGTAAAGTCTAGGATGGACACTGATGTTGACGAAGCCGGTCACTGTTGTATACAGCCCACGGCGACAATGATGAGAAAAATGATAAAAGACCTCGATTGAACGGTGCTGGTACTTCATCCGCTACAGTTGACGTCTCACGTTTAAACGGAAATGTTTCTGTACACAGAAAGAATTAAATTTCTGATTCAATCAAGAAATTTGCTCAATCAGACAAAATATTGTTTGAATTAGGACCTATCACAAAATTTGTAAATTCAAACAAGAAATTTTGCAAAAATTTAATTGAAAAAAATCAATATTTTTTCAATTAAAAAAAGTATCATATTAAATAAAAAAGTTGTTTGAATTTACAACACAATTTCAAACAAAAATTTGTTTAAAACAGTAAAATTTTTGTCTGGTCCAAAAAATAATTTTTAAGCTAAATTGGTATAGAACCAATAATTTTTTTTTTTTTAAAAATAATAATATCAGAAAAAAAAGAAAAAAAAATAGGAAAATAGAGAAAAAAAATTTACAAATATTAAAATTAAGAAAGAAAAAGCTAAGTAAAGAAAACAATAATAAATAAACATCTAAAGCAGTATTTAATGTTTTTAGATGTTTATCCTACATCATACAATTTTTGTAAAGTCTTTGACAAAAACAAAACTACTTATTTAAAAAATATGTTTAACCAAGTGAGAATTATATCAACTCATGTTAAAAACACGCATGCAAACGAAATTACCAAATGTGAGTAAGATGCACATGATAACAATAAACACACCTATTTACTTGCTTGTGTTGTTGTCTTATCCCAAGTGTTGTATTAAAATAAAAATCAAACAAAAACATTAATAGAATCTATACAAATATTTATAGAAAATAAAATTAGTTTCAGACAGGCGATTGTTAGAAAATATTTTAGCAATAATTCTTTCTGTGTAAGCTTTGATCCAAATCATCAAAATAAATTTTCATGTCTTGCTAACTTGGAGATACAGAATAACTGTGATGATTCTGTTGATTATAATAAGAACATTAAGAATGCGTAGAAGGATGGGACTTCTAATATTTTGTGAGGATCGGTCCATAATTGACCCTACCCCCAGCGACGACAAAAATATTTTTGAAACTGCCACAATAAACCCACATTCTTTGAAATTCTCAAAAAATATCATACAAAAAAAAACAGCCTATCTTTATCTTAAACGTTTGAAATTAAGAAAATATGTATGTATTCGTGTTTAAATTGAATAATAAACTACTTTTACTTTTTATGCATGTAGGTATCATGGATTAGGCGAAAAGATTTTCAATTATTAACCGTCGGCTTATCGACTCACAGTAGCGATAAACGATTTTTAGTTGAACATACACGGCATATGGGTCACTGGTCATTACGAATAAAGTCTGTGCGCGAGGATGATCGCGGCCTTTATGAATGCCAACTGTCCATATATCCAACACAGTCAATATTCATTGAGTTAAAAGTTGTCGGTAAGTATTAACATCAATACTATATTTCAATAATAAATTCATCTCACTCATTGATCAACAGGTATGATATTTTCATGCACATAAAAAATGCACTATAAACCAGAAAATATGAAGAAATATTCTCTAAAAGCTGAAATAAATGCACCATAAAATATAAAGTATTCTGAAAAATATCTATTGAGAGAGAATTATACACTGAAACTAGAAAAAAATAATTTTAAAATGCCTGTTTTTTCTTATTATAATATAATTAAAACAAAACATTGTTTATGATAGTAAAGAAAACATCATTCATAAATGATTCATTCGAAATAAATTTTAAATTAACGTTTTATTTGTATACAAATTTTTTTAAAATCATCTACTACATCACAAGCCATCACATCATTTAATATAAACTTAATTTTCTTTTCTTTTAAATGCTTATTAAATCAACATTGTTTTTTTTATTGTCACTGAATATAGAATGACCTTACAGTGTATTCGAACATACAAAATAAAACAGAAGTAGTTTTGCTGGTAGCGATCATTAGATGTTGAAGTGTGTTTGAATTTTTAATTTAATTTTCTTACATATCCTAAATCTCCTTAAAAGAAATCGACCATTTATTACTGAAATAGTGGAATTGCAAATTATAATTATACAATTCACATCCAGTTGAGGAATCCAACTCGCATAGTATGGGTAAGAGTAGTTTGAGTTGACATTGTCAGGACCTATATGACCTTTTCAGATCATGATACTTACC